>NW_024063072.1:600000-1172500 GCF_006381635.1 Hibiscus syriacus | reverse complement strand
AGTGTTAGATGATGGCGTGGACTTTAGCTAGACTGAAGGGTTAAATTGATATTTTATCTAAAGTCTAAAGGATTAAATTAATATTTTATCTAGAGTTTAAAGTTAAATTAGTATTTTAACTAAAATTTAAGGATAAAGTTAAAATTTAATGATTTTTACTAACATATGACATCAATAAATTAATTGGAATTAACAGTCAAGTGACCAAAATAATACAAACAGAACAAAAATGATGATAAATGATGATAACGTAATGTTTTGAAAACATGTAACTAAAACAAGACATGCCGAAAACAATATAGTGAGAAGTGTAGTTTAGCCAAAGGAAAAAATGTAAAGCATGCAGCTTTTGGCATTAAATGAGAGGAAATCGAGAGAAGATTGAGTGGAGAGATATGTCCCTAACAGCTAGGGGCTAATCAAACCTTAGGTGGCTAATATTAGCTTCATTATTTAATTACTTTATTAAATGATTATATATATATATATATATATATGATTTGATTAGCAACCCACACAGTATTTGACTCTCCATCAAGACTTCCATATCCGCTGCACTGCACTCGTGAGTTCAACCATTGTTGTCCAAGTTTAGCTCTCCATCTTACCTGTTTTACAATATTTGGTTTTTACACATTCATCTTTATTTATTTATTGACCAATGAAAATAGGACACATTAAAGATGTGATATGTGAAACCATATAATAATTGAGAGTTTGTTGCCCATTGCATTTGGCCACAAGTTTGGCAACGCTGTGTTTGTCATTATATTTCCATGATTTTAGACCAATATATCTTGTTTTTCCCATAAAGATGAACATATTTTAGAATAATGTATCCTACTTTTAGGTTTTCAGAAAGATTTCGAAAATTGATTAATATATTGAATTATTGTTAAAGCAACGTTATTTAAAATAATGTATATACCTTGTTTTTTATCTTTTAAGCGTTCATAATCCATAAGACATGAGTTTAATAATATTAAATTTGTCATAATTATATTACAAAAATAATTTAAATAGAATATGATAAGTATTCTTCCAGCGAAAAGTCAATAGGATGAGAATGATTCCTTCTCTCTCTTGATTCTGGCAATTAGCTTTTTTGGAATTCTCATTCTCTCTCCAAGTTTCCTGGACAAAGCTTGAGGTGACAATAAAATATTAGATTTTTACATAGAATTTTGCTAAAAATGTTTTCTTTAATATTATATACAATAACAAATTTTATACTCCATACAACAAAAATTATGTATAAATTATTCATATTTTTCTTAAACATTTAAATAAGAAATTATTATAGATATAATTTTTTTAATAAAATTCGTTAGTCTTATTAAAAAAATGAAAATATCTAAAATTATAATAAGAGTTTATAACTTTCATCGTAAAAACTCAATCAAAAGACTCGAGCAAAAAATAGATACGAATAATTATGAATACATCGACAAACGAACTATAAAAGGGATTAAACTATTGAAATATCACTGAGAATCATAAATCAGAGCCTAATGCCGTGAGAAGCTATCCACAAATGTAAAATCGTTTATCCAAATTCAATATGAGGATTCATAACAGGTAAGATCAACAAGATTATAAATAAACGCCATCTTGATCAGTCGTGACTTTGTTAAATCCAACCTTTAAGAAAATATAAAATAAAAAGAACAGTCAAACAACTGATAAAGAAAATGAAAAACGTGTCACAAAGACATAGAAAAACGTGTCAAAGCAGAAATATTCTTATTAAAAAAATGAAAAAAGAAACAAAAAAAAGATAATCGACGGTTGTTCATAACAGGTAAGATCAACAAGATATAATAAACGCCATCTTGATCAGTCGTGACTTTGTTAAATCCAACCTTTAAGAAAATATAAAATAAAAAGAACAGTCAAACAACTGATAAAGAAAATGAAAAACGTGTCACAAAGACATAGAAAAACGTGTCACAAAGGCAGAAATATTCTTATTAAAAAAATGAAAAAAGAAACAAAAAAAAAGATAATCGACGGTTGACAACTAGAATCAAAATCGATGTCACCACCAATTAAACAAAATCAAACAAAAAAAATTGACCTGATCTATTGAAAATGACATAAACTCTAAAGGAGAGAGAGAGAGAGCGACTTAGATATATATTTCTAAATACTATTATAATGAAACTTTTGATATAATTAATGATTTATTAATTTATGACTTATTAAAAGAAAAACATAAGGTGGAAATTAAACCAACCAAGTATAAAAAAGAAGTAGAGATGGACCATGCAAAACTTGGGTGTTCAAATCTACCATTTGAAATTTAAAAAAAAATGAAGCTTAATTTTCTTTCTCCCCGTTGTCCCACTTTCTGTCACCAATTAGGTCATGTTTGTTGTATTTTGCTGTTCATCCTATTATTGCAGAGAAAAATTATTAGCCAGATCATTCAGTGTAGAGTTCATAAAATTAAAGCTTTACCCTAATTAATTGAAATAAAAAATGGATAAGACCCATCAATTAATTGAATTAAAACTATGTTGAAGAGAAACATGTCTCAATATAGAAATAGAAAATAAAATCTTTCCATTTGTTCATTGCATTTTCAACCTTTTCAAGTCAAACTTAAAAATTTCCATTTTTATTACTCTCTTAGTCCTTGGGGTTATTATTCACAAAGATAAATTATCAAGACTAATTCATCAAATTCAAAACCCAGATTCCGAGTTGAGTTATCACTTTGGATGTTTATCTCGTTTGCATTATTTTCCCAGCAACAACCCCCAAAACCCGGGATTATGCACCACCACTAAAAACCCAGAAACAGATGAACAATGGATTAAACAAAGCTACGCTCTTTCATCACGTTTGCCAGTTTCTTCAAACATCTACTAAACATAATCTGCTTCAAACATCTACAAAACATAATCTGCTTCAAACATCAAACCCAAGAGAAAACATAATCTGGTGTATGAGTGTGTTCTTTTTGGTTAGCTGAAAATGGAACCAGCCTATCTGTTTAGGTTTCTTTGGTAGCTCAGTAGTAGACTCCCCTAGACTCTGTAATTATATAGTTATTATTATTTTAGCCATTCTTTTTGTTTTTTCTGGGGACCCTTTGCTCTTAAATGAGCTGCGCTGCTGTGTTGAGCCTATGACTAGTATTGTTGTTGCTGAGCTGCTCTAAAAAATTTCAGCTTAGTTAATCAACATAACAGAGCCAACTGTACTACAGCTTTAAAGGTAAAGCCTTTTTTATTTCAAAAATACAAACTTTTTTCTCTTCTTCTCAGTACTAAAAATATGAATTGTCAGTTTACTTTCCCACCTTCAGAATTTTGCTGTGATAGGGTACTAAGAATAATTTAATTACATTTAGTGTTATATTTCCAATTCTAAGAGTTTCCATATTATTTTTTTTCATGTTGAAAAGCCACCTTCATTTGGTAGCTGTGGGATTTTTTTTTACGATTTTCCCCATTTAGTTGCGCCATTAATTTTGGCTAACTTGCTGGTGTTTACAGATATCGGTAGATATAATCATCACCATCATTACCAACACAAATGGAAGAGAAAAAAAAGTTTTTGTTGCAGAAAGCACAAGTCTAGGCTCTCTCGTTTCCCGGGCTGCGCCGCATCTTCTTGTCGCTCGTGCGTTTCAAAATCCCAAATCTCGAGGTCCCAAATGGCGAACCACACACTCTCCCTATAAGCCATTTGGTTTTGGATTTCTTGGTTTTTTCTTCTTCTCATATTTGTTAAAGTCAATCCCTTGAAGAAAGGCTTTTCCAGTGTTCTTTAAGGTTGAAAATCGAGTTTTGATGTGTGCATTGAACCCAAGGTACAAGTTTTGAAACCATTCAAGCATTGATCTTTGTTTTTAACTATTTGATTATTTCCAGTTTGGCTTCAATCCCAAAGTGTTCTTGGATTGTTTAGAGTAATGTATTGAAAGAGTTGGTTTTGATGTGGAAAACTTGTCTTAATTACAAGTCATGCTGAGCTCTGAAGAGGGTGAGATTGATGTTTTCTTCGATTCTTCGGATTTCTTATCTGTCGAAGAGCCGGTTTTAGCCAAAGTAGGATCAGAGAGTGGGAAATTAGAGTATGGAATTTGGATGGATAAACCTCGGAGTGTTGAGGAACGACGCCAAAGATTTCTTCGTGGAATGGATCTTGTTCATCTTTCCAAATCTTCAAGGATGGAAGATTTGGATAGAATCACAGAATGCAGTGATGCCGTCTCGAGTTCTTCGTTTTCGCCTATCGGCAACGGCGAAGGATGCATTTCTGTCTTTGATAGGGAAATGTGTTGTGAAGCCAATTTGTTGATTGATGAATCAGAGAAAGAACTGAAGGTAATGGAAGCTCAAGAACACTTTGATGAATCTGAAAATGGTGAAGTTAATCCGAAGAAGTTCAAGAAATGGTGGAAACACTTTTTGAGCATGCGGAAAGGAGAAGGCAGGCGTTCATCTAAGGTAATGGAACCGAGCTTCAATGTGCATAAAACCAACAGAATGATGGTTCAGTCCAACAAGAAAAGATACATGGAGTTTTCAGAACTTCATATGGGACAAGAAATACAGGCTCACAAGGGCTACATATGGACTATGAAGTTTAGCCCTGACGGTCAATATTTGGCGACCGGCGGTGAAGATGGAGTGGTCCGAATATGGCGAGTAACATCGATAGATGCCTTTAGTAAACCTTTGATGGCAGAGCTCTGTTTAGGTAGATCTATGGAAAAAGGAAAGTTTGGTTTCGGGAGAGAAAAGTCATTCCACTCTCAAGTTATTATTCCTAATGAGAATTTTTGGATCAAGGAGTCACCAATCCATGAGTTTCATGGCCATTCCAGTGATGTTTTAGATGTTGCTTGGTCCAATTCAAATGTGAGTCAATGCAGAAACTTAGCAATCTACTTTGCACTTAGATTCAGTCCCCTTTAGACATGTTTATTCATATACCTGAATTTTTTGGTTGCAGTTTCTTGTTTCTTCTTCCATGGATAAGACGGTTCGTCTATGGCAAGTCGGCTGCGATCAATGTCTAAATGTTTTTCATCATAACAATTACGGTAACGACAAAATGATTCGATCCCATTTCGTTACTTTGGAATGTGTTGTGTCATGGTCTGACCATATTCTTTGTGTGCTAACAGTCACTTGTATCCAGTTGAATCCGATTGATAACAATTACTTCATCAGTGGTTCTATAGATGGAAAGGTTAGGATTTGGGGAGTGTCCGAGAAACGAGTCGTTCACTGGATCGATGTACGGGACATTATAACTGCTATATGCTTCCGGCCAGATGGAAAGGTTTGGTTCTGAATACTTGAGTCAATATTCTTCTGCTAAAATAGTTGTTTTTGATTTCATCACTTTTATCGACTATAATCATTCCATGCCCCTTCGTTCTAGCAGGAATTTATCGTCGGTTCCATTAGAGGAACTTGCCAATTTTATGTGGTATCAGGTAATATATTTCATCCATGTTCTGAGTTCGGTTTTAGTTGTTCGCCTTTCGTTTTCATTCAACCTGATTATTTTCGATTTAACGTACTTGGTGCCATAGGCGACGGCATTAATTTGGAGGCCGAAGTTCAAATTCCCGGCAGAAAGAAAAGTTTGGGCAACAAGATCACAAGTATTCAGGTTTTGCACTGAAATTCTAGATTCTAATATATGTTGCTTGCAGTAATATTTTTATTCATTACTTATGATTTTGGTTCCATCTTGCAGTTCTGCCAGGATGAACCTCACAAAGTTATGGTTGCATCAAAAGATTCCAAACTCCGAATACTCGACGGGGTAGATATTGTTCGTAAATTTAAAGGTAGCCTTTCTTATTCTGTAACTCGAATCTGGTTCATATCGTTCCTGCATTTTGTGCTTGCTCTACCTGCATTTCGAATTAGATGGCAGTCATAGTTCATTTGATTAATTTCAAAGTGACGGCAGTGATAGTTCATTTGATTATTGCTTATGAATGGATGTGTTTGTGTTTGCAATGGTGCAGGGCTCCCGAAGTCTGGAAGTCAGATGTCGGCATCTTTTACGTCAACTGGGAGACATATAATCTCAGTTGGAGAAGACTGTCATATTTATGTCTGGAACTATGATAACATGTGCCCCCGAACATCGAAACATACGAAATCTGTTTCGTCTTGCGAGCACTTCTTCTGTGAAGATGTGTCCATTGCAATACCATGGTTAGGCCAGGGTTCGGATCGGAGTCACTCGGACTCCTATCCAAGAGAGCATCAGATAGAGGGTGCTTCTCGGATCATAGATTCGCAACGATTCTCTCTTGGTAACTGGTTCTCCATTGACAGCTCCTTCAAGGGCTCTGCAACATGGCCCGAAGAAAAGCTTCCGTTGTGGGACACAGCATTTGCGGAAGATGAGTTTTATGCATATGATCACCAGCAATTCTATCGAAACGGCGACTATCACACGGTCCTACCGGAAACATGGGGACTCTTTATAGTTGCAGGCAGTCAAAATGGAACGATAAGGACGATCCAGAACTATGGATTGCCTGTTACTCTATAGGATCATTGAACTTATTTGTAAATTTTTCCAGGTTGATATTCAACCCATTACCACTCACATTTCAATGAATGTGTCAAATGATTTTCCATTTTGAAAAATACAAAAAGTAAGTTTTTCCAAGCTAGAAAGAATTACAATTGAAGAAGCCCCTAATTCTAATAATACAATCCCCAAATCTTTAAACTTGATTTAGAAAAATTTTGGCTAAAGTACACAAATTTGAGAAAAAAAATCCGAAGAAAGGGTTGGGGATGAAATTAAAGACCCAGAAAGCAATGCAGAAGAAGGGCTCGCTGCCATTAGCCAGTTCATACACCATCGGGCTCCAGTCATTTAAAATTGATATCATTCTCGCTTCCGAGTTCCGACGCCGGAGAAAACACCGTTCTTGTCTGGGAGGTGGTTAATTTTAGGTTTAACTACTGAAATAGTCACTTTTTTCACTTTTGATCATCGATTTTGAAAAAGTTACATTTTGAGTCACTTGTGCTATCGATTTATTAAATTTTAATCACTTACATTATCGATTGTTACATTCTGATTATTAAATTGTTAATTATGGTTAGCTTGACGATGTAATACATTGGTAAAAAAACTATTTTTAATTTAACCCTTAATTTGACCAAAAACTTTTAGTCAAAATATTAATGACCTAAGTTTTAGATAAAATATCAATTTAACTCATAAATTCGACCAAAGTCTTCTGCTATTAGCCACAACTCTCCACCATCAATACTAGTCATTGCCAGTCACCATTGACCGTCGACGTCAACGACCATAGACCCCAAAATTTCTATTTCACTATTATTTAACTTCATGAATACAAATTTAGTGTTCATTTTACCATAAAATACTCTGAATTTAACAAATCTATTCTAGAATCTTCCATATTCCTTTAAAAATTGAATCGAAATACTAAATTTATTATCAATATTCGTTTGAATCGAAATACTAAATTTATTATCAATATTCGTTTGAAAACAATGAAACCAAAAAATTAAATCTATATCATAATTAAATTCATATTTTTATAATATTATTATAATATTATTTTTTATGTTTATAATATTAATTATAAAATTTTAATGTTTATAAATTGTAATATTATTTTATAATTTTTAAATTAATAGTATCATTTAAACTTATATATTTTCGTTTGTTAAAAAAACATATATATTTTCATTATATATTTTGTTAGATAATGTCGATGACAAGTGTTCAATATTTTGATAAAAATAAAAAATATATTAAAAATTTCAGCTCTTAGGATTTGTGTCTGATAGTGGCAAAAATCAATTTCACCCTTTTACAGTTACAACTATCAAATACATTTAATTTTACTTTATCTTAGAATCAGACTAAAGTTCCATCGCTCTCATTATAATTTTGTAAATTTACAATTAATATTAGAAACATAAAAGAGGCTGAATGGTTTTAGGCTAAAATTGTTAAGTTCGAGTATTTTTTTTATAAAACAAAGATTAAATTCATGTTCAGGAGGCCAAAAAAGATTGAACTGAAAATTTAGAGGTCCAAAGGTTGGTGACAGCCGACGATGGCTACCAATGATGGTGGTGAAAGGTGATCGACAATTGGAGACTTTAGTCAAATTCGGAGGTCAAATTGATATTTTATATAAAAGTAATCTCAATTATTTTAAAAATGATTTTTTTGACTCGAATTAACTTCGAGTTGTAATTTCATAAACTCGACTCGAAAATATTTCAAGTTCAAATTGAGTTGTAAAATACAAATCGAATAACTCAAAAATTTTAGTAATTAGTGGATTGATTTTTAAGTTTGAGTTGAGTCCCTCGACTCTTAATGATATATGTATATCACAACTGAAAAAATATAAAGAAGTATATATGTATTGTATATAGTTATAAAAAATCATTTAAATTCTCTTGCCTCTACAATATCCGATCCGGATTAGTCAATTAATAAATTGAAAACCGGTGGTTATACCAAAAAAATCATTTAAATTGAAATCAAATAATATCGTAATACTATAGATATTTACAATTAAATTTAAACAAAAAACTCAAAAATTTGACTCGACTCAAATTTTATAAACTCGATTTAACTCAAAAAAATTTAATTCATCTTCGAGTTATAAAATATGACTTGTTAACTCGAATAACTTGAAATTTTTTGACTCAACTCGATCGAACGCTCACCCTTACAGTTTTACTAACGTATTACGTCACCAAACTAATATAAATTAACAATTCGATAACTAAAATGTAACAATCGATAATATAAGTAACTAAAATTTAAAAAACCGACAAGGTAAACGATTAAAAAACAACTTTTCCAAAATTAATAATAAAAAATTAATAAAATTAAAACGATCATTCTAATAGTTTACCCTTAATTTTATTGTATGAGAGAGCCTTTGTGGGGGGCGTCCATATTGGATTGTAGTTGGTGTCCTGGAGTTAGCTAGCCGGCGGGAAAGTGAGGGTCCATGATTGACGTTGAGCAGTCAAATAAAGGTCTCGAGAGACGGAGGCAAAGGGACTAGGATTGAGAATACGTTCCATTGATGAATAAATCGAATACAAAGTTTTTCAGTTAGTTGAGTTAATAAATATTATTTTGTTATTGAAATTTTTGAAAATCTGATTAAATTCAATATATTCATTTGAGTATATATTTAAATTTAATTGAAATATTATAGTAGTATTAATATATATATAATATTTGCAATCTTGTTTGCAGGTGGAAGTAAATTTTGTAATATTATTAATAAAGTTTGTGATATATTTTTAAGAATTAATTGCATAATATGTTCTTAAATTATGACCTCTATCTTAAAATGGTTTTTAAACTTTTAAACATTTCAATTTCATCCCTAAACTATGACTATCATCCTAAATTAATCCTCAAACATTTGAACATTTTAGTTTTATCCCCAAACTATGATCTTCATTCTAAATTGGTCCCTAAACTTTTTTGAATATTTCAATTTCATCCCAAATTATATGTATATACTAATCACATCCCTTGTTAATAAAATCATTAGGTCAAGTTATATTATTATATGTTTTAAAAAATAAAATTTAGGTTAAACCATTGTTGAAATTGATTATAAATTTGGATGAATTTGGGGATAAAATTAGAAGATTCAAAAGTTTGGGGATGAAATTAGAATGTTCAAAAGTTTAGATACTAATTTAGAATGAGAGACATAGCTTAGTGATGAAATTGGAATATTGAAAAGTTTAAGAACCAATTTGAAATTAGGATCATAGTTTGGGGACATATGATGTTGTTAACTATATTTTAATGTTAATTTTTAGAATGAATTTTCTTAAAATTTATGGTTTTCTTAATAATTGAGATTAGATTTATATTCTATCTTAAAAAATTATAAATTTTGTTCTTTTTATTAGTAAAATAGATGATGCTATATATAATTTTTTTCTCTTATAATAATAGAATCTGTTTTTCCTTTTGATGGTGTTTAAACTTAGGATAAACTACACCAGATACCACCGAATTTTAAACCTTGTATCGTTTATACCACTAAACTTTTAATTTTACCAATTATAACACTAAACTTTGATTTTAGTTTCAATTATACCACTGGGCCGTTAAATCATTAATTACCGGAGCAAAACGATGTCGGCAACCGTTAGCCACGTCAGCAACCATTAGTCACTTCATCGTGTCGTTAACGATTTAACAATTCAATGGTATAATTGAAATGAAAATTAAAGTTTAGTATTATAACTAACAAAATTGAAAATTTAGTGGTTTAAACGATGAATATTATAAAATTTGGTGGTATATGATGTAGTTTACCCTTAATTTATTTTGAGTTTAATAATATCTAAAGTTTATGTTATTTATTGATCTTATCTTCACTTATATATAAAACAATAAGATTACTTACATTGCAAGGATTATGAAAATATTTCAAGATTAATGCTTTTGAACCAATCTTAATGTGCTTTTTCCTCGGGACCTATCCTTCTTGATTGATGAGAAAGAAATGATTGTTTTTTTCTATTAATATTATTGGTTAAATTTGATTCGATAAATCCTAATAATTATTAATTTCGTTGTTAACTAATTCAAACTCAAACTTTATTAAGTAAACTTTTTAACCTAAAAATAACAATCTAAGATTCAAAATTAAAATATAAATACCAACAAACATGATATGGTGATAATCTAACCAATGTAATAACACAAGCAACATGGGCAATCTTAAAAGCACCCCTCCATTGTTGCTAACATTTTCCCTCCTGCATATTCCATTTGTCGAGAGTGATTGGTTCATAAACTATCACATCCATATCGTAAACGATTTGCCTTTACTTAATTCGCCACCCAACGAGCCAAATCTGTATTTGCACCGCAAGTCCAAAAATAGGGACATCGGTGATAGACCGATGGTGAAAGGGTAGGATTACACGTGGGAAGACAAATTTTTTTCATACGACTCTTTTCTTCTACAACGCACGATGGGTGGGTCGCAAGCGTATATCTTTCGACGCTTTCAGAGCTTACACTTGATCTAAAAAATACAAATAAAATTTGAGCTAAAGTTCACAATTTTAGCAAAAGTTCAGAAGGTAGAGCTGAGGAAGAAATTAAAGACCTTGAAAGCAATGCAGAAGGGCTTGCAGCCAATAGCCCAGATCCATATTATTTTATTATTTAAATTTTATTTAATTTTAAGTTGTGTTTATAAAAATTGAAATAAATCAAATATATTTACTTCAGTATATATATAAATTTAATTATAATATTAATTTAAATGATTTTTTTATAACCATATACAATATATATATATATATATATATATATATATTCATTTATAGTCTTTGTTTGTATGTATAAGTAAGATTTGTAATATTATTTAATAAATAAAATATTATTTAAAATTATTTATTATGTTTACAATGTTATTTTTTTTTATTAAACTGAGGTGATTACAATGTATTATATGTTGTTAATATTCTAAATCATTTGACAAAGAACGCTGATATGCCTCTGCAAATGTTGATACTCAAATTCAGGACCTCTAGTGACAACAATCATCCCTTTAACCGTTGAGGTAATTTGATTCGTGCAAAATTTTATTTTTTAAAAAATGATTTTGAGGATAAAATATTGATGAAAGTATACAGAAGCAAAAAAATTGATGAAAGGAAAAAATTTACGAAGAGATGTATTCCAACAATCAAATTTACATATGGAAAAGATTAATCCAAACATACTGAGTACTGTAAATTGTCTTTGATGTTAACAGTTGACAATGTTTCAATCGCTTCCTTTTGTGTTGGTGGGATTCCGTATGGGTTCAGATCATTCTCGGACATTTATGGTAAATGGTCTCGATTAATTTATTACTTTTAAAATTTTAATGGAAAAAATTGAAAACTTGTTTAAATATTGTTAAACTACACAAGAGAACAAGGAAGTCTATTTCTGTAGAGAATTATAACGTGTATTACACAGTTCCCTTAGCACTGCTAATATACAACTCATGCAAGCTGTTAACCCCAACAGACTGCCTAACAACTTTTTACCAGCTTAACACGTACAATCACATGTAAGTGACTACTAACTCTAATATTCTCCCTGCTTCTTCAGCTCGACATAACGTACACTTTGTCACGAAAATCTACAAACGATGCTATTGGTAAATCCATCTATTACTTGATACGATGCAGGAACATAGTTGATCAGCAGTCACCTTTTCATGAACAAAGTGCACATCTAGATCAACATACTTGGACTGTACATGATAAACGGGGTTGACACTCATTGCCACCGCACTTATGTTGTCACACCAGACAACTGATTTTCCACACTGCTTCAGGCCAATATCAGCTAGCAAAGCACTTACCCAAGTAACATATGCTGCTGCATCATCAATGCTCTAGTATTCTGACTCCATGAAACCTTGAGACAGACTTCTAATTCTTGGAGCTCCACGCTACTAGACACTTACCGATAAAAACACCATACCTCAATATCGACCTTCGATCACTGGCAAGATATTGGAACCCCCTATGTTGAGGGCTAACTCCCAAATAAGTACACGACTGAGATCTGAAGGCTAGTTTGTGACTTTGAAAGGGCCTTAAGGAGTGACACCCAAACATTTTCATTGACTTGTCTACCAAACAATTTTTTAAAAGAAGAAGCTCCCTGCAACACCTCAGTTGATAGCCTATTGACAAGATGAACTGCTGCAAGCACCGCATACGGCCAAAACATAATAGGCATGGGCGCTTGTGATTGTAAAACAAGAGCCAACTCAATTATATGTCAGTGTTTCTGTTCGACTACACCGTTTTGTTTCAAGACACGTGTAATTTTATATATTCACCATGTCAACAACCCTTTAAAATTCTAAGGGAAGTTAATCATGACGAGAATTACTAAATATTATGTTTTTTTTTCAATTTAACGAATAAAAATATACAAAAACTTAAATAAAATTTATCTATAACGTGGTCTACCCTCTTAAATTTTATCCCTGATTCAGTTTTAACTATAGAATTGTGTGATCTTATAATGTTATAATTGTTTTGAATGTATTAGAAACCAAATCTGAGGGTTAAGACACAAGTGATCTGAAACGGCTAAACTGCTCTCCAAAATAGGTAAATAGACAAAATTACAAATCTTAAGCAATGTTCATTTCCTTCCCCCCAAAACGTACTCCGATGAAAGACTGTACAGTAACTAAAACGGCCAAACTTGCCATTTCCATCTTCGTTTTGTCTAGGAAAATTCCAAAACAAAACAAACCCCCGTGACTTTCCTTTCCATCCCTAGAATCCACCGATTTTCAAAACTCCTAATCACCACCACCAATCATCCCACCCTCCCCCATTACTTGGAATTATATTATAAATACCAACCACATAAACCATGTCTTCATCTTCACCTTCCAAAACCCACTTTTCGCCTCCTATTCATCTCAATGTCTGTGTTTTTTCTCCTTTCTATTCTCACTTTAGCCCTTTTTTTCACCCTCTGTTCCTCCCATCGCCACCACCTCCAGCAAAACCCGCCGCAAAGCGCCTCCCAAATTCGCCTTGCATGTCAATCCACTCGTTTTCCGCAACCATGTGAAACCGCTTTAACACAGTCCTCTTCTCTCCCTCCCAACCCGACTTCACTTCAAATCATCCAATCCGCCATTTCTGTATCTTCCCAGAACCTCAAAAACACGCACGTGCATGGATGAGCGCGGCGCTTTGCTACCAGTACGACTGCTGGAGCGGGCTCAAGTACGCCAACGACACCCAGTTGGTGAACGAAACGATGGCATTCCTGGACTCTTTAACGCATCACACCAGCAACGCGTTGAGCATGATGGTCGCTTACGATAATTACGGGGACGACATGAAGTCATGGACCCCACCCAAAACGGAACGGGACGGGTTCTACGAGAAAGGGTCGGGAGGAAAGGCGGTGGTTTCAAGCGGCGGAGTGCCGGTGGGTCTGAAGCCGGACGTGACGGTGTGTAAGGACGGGAGCGGGGGATGTTACAAGACGGTGCAGGAGGCGGTGAACTCTGCGCCGGATAATGGGGAGCCGACGCGCCGGTTCGTGATACTGATAAAGGAAGGGGTGTACGAGGAAACGGTGAGGGTTCCTTTGTCGAAGAAGAACGTGGTGTTTTTGGGGGAGGGGATGGGTAAAACCGTTATTACAGGTTCTCTGAATGTGGGGCAGCCCGGAATGACCACCTACAATTCTGCCACAGTCGGTGAGTTTCCTCGGAATTTTAACTTTGAGTCTAATGGTAAACAGTTAATTAAGGAAATATAAAATTATAAATGTTAAAATTACACGGTGAGGGTTCCTTTGTCGAAGAAGAACGTGGTGTTTTTGGGGGAGGGGATGGGTAAAACCGTTATTACAGGTTCTCTGAATGTGGGGCAGCCCGGAATGACCACCTACAATTCTGCCACAGTCGGTGAGTTTCCTCGGAATTTTAACTTTGAGTCTAATGGTAAACAGTTAATTAAGGAAATATAAAATTATAAATGTTAAAATTAATTTTAATATTTTTAATCGAATATAATCTAAAATATTAACTTTTTAATATTTCTATCGCTCAACTGAAAATAATAAATTTTTTAATATTTCCGATTAGCATACTATTATCGTTTTACTCGGAGAAATTCTAAATAAACGTATAAAATTCAACGTAGACTTTGAAAGATATCGTGAAACACCAGTCAAAATTCGTTATGCCAGTGGGAAAACAGTCTGAACACTTCATTTGTACGTGAAAAATTCTCTACAATTTTACTAGTCAAACCTACTTTTAAAAATAAGATATTATTTATTTATAGTTTTTAATAATTAATATTTTTATATATTAGGTAGATATAATTATTTAAAATCGAGATTTATAAAATGAATATTTTTTTATTATTGAGGTCGTCTAATAAGTTCTACAAGTCAACTTAATCCCAAATGATTTAACGATAAAAGTAGTAATACACATGCATCCTTCCAAGAAAGGGAGAAAAAAGAACAATACACATGCAGTTGTGCATGATTTTCTTCCATTAGGTTTGGTTGATTAGTTAGTTCATCTGTAAACTGATATTACTTTTCTAAAAATTAGGAGTGGGTAGCTTTAGTTGATTTCGTTTGAGATCAAGGGTGATTAAGATTGCTTTCACCTTGACCTTTTAAGCGAACCAACCACATGGTTAGGTCCATTTTATGGACTTCATTTTGGAATTGTTAGGTTTTTGTTGTTTGAATAAATTTTTCGCCTTTTAAACTAACAAGACAAGATTTGTTGAATTCATGCATCTTGTGGTTCTGTTTCTATTCTGTTTATGGCTTTATTGAAACTTTTGCATCTACACTTCCATGCTTTTGTCTACCATAAGTTCATTTTGAGTAAAAAGGTACCCTTTTTTGTTTAGGCAGAAGAAATGCATGTTGAAAAATGAACATCTGTTCTGAATTTTTTTTTTTACAGTTTTAGCTGTTTGTTATCAATCTATCATAGTCCAAACATGCTTCATTGTCCTGTTGCAGGAGTTCTTGGGGATGGATTTATGGCCAGAGGCCTTACATTCGCTAACACGGCAGGCCCTGATGCGCACCAAGCAGTAGCCTTTCGATCCGATAGTGATCTTTCCGTCATCGAGAACTGTGAATTCCTAGGAAATCAAGATACTATCTACACTCACTCGCTCCGCCAATTCTACAAGAAATGCCGGATTCAGGGGAGCGTCGATTTCATCTTCGGAAACTCTGCTGCAGTGTTCCAAGAATGTGACATTTTGGTCGTTCCCCGGCAGTTAAATCCCGGAAAAGGAGAAAACAATGCCATCACAGCTCATGGAAGAACAGATCCTGCTCAATCAACTGGTCTCATTTTCCAAAACTGTGCGCTCAACGGCACTGATGAATACATGAAATACTACTTTAGCAACCCTAAGGTGCACAAGAACTATTTGGGAAGGCCATGGAAGGAGTATTCGAGGACAGTTTACATAAACTGTGTAATGGGACCTCTTATTTCTCCGGATGGATGGATGCCATGGAGTGCTGACTTTGCATTGAAAACACTTTTCTATGGAGAATTTCAGAATTCGGGACCGGGTTCGAATGTGTCTTCAAGAGTCCCATGGAGTACACAAATTGCAGCACAGCATGTATACACTTACTCTCTGGAGAATTTCATTCAAGGAGATCAGTGGATCCCAACATCATCTTGATCTTCTTTTTTTCCATTAACATTTATGTCCAAAGTAATAAGAATTCTAATATTGTAAAACCGTCGTATTATGTGTTACAAAATCTCTATAGGAAAAGTAGCAGTCATTTAGGCTCATGATATTGCACTATTATACCTTGTATCAGACTATAGTCATATTTTGCATTACCCTTTTCCCTATGGTCCCTTTTCTATTTTCAAAATAGATATATTAGTTATGAAAGGTTATATATCGATTTTAATTGTTAATTAAGTTGAATTTTATTATAATTAGTTGAATATTTTTGGGTGATTAAGTTTTCTTAAATAAAAAAATTTATGTAATAAAAATTATCGGGGAGTAAGTTTGTTTACTTAATAAACACATATTTTAATAATATCTAGAATAATGAGAAATAATTATTTTGGAGAGATAATTTTTTTAACATTAAGGGTTTATAAAATAGATGAATGTTGTAATATGTCAGAAGAATGTTTTGAGATGCACTAAATTTTTTATATATACTAAATTTTGAGATAATTTTTTATATTTGTGTTTTTTTATCTCTACATGTATAACGAATTATTATTATTCTTATTGGTAAAGATTGATGATGTTAAATTATATTAAATCACATTTTTTGTACGTGTGTTATTCTACATTAATTTCATTTTCTTTTTTATTTACAAATTCTCAACAAAAAGGGTCCAATAACAAGACTCTCCCTAATATTTTCTTTTTTATTCTACATTAATATCAATTCTAAAGCCTTTCTTTTGGATTTAAATTTTTATTTTAGAAATGATTGAAAAAAATTATTTTTAAATTAGGAAAAATAAGTAGTATTGATGCCTAAACATTTGTAGGAAGCCAATATAGGCTCCTGTACATAGTAATATAAAGTAATATATATATATATATATATCAAAGAATTTGAAGGTTATCTAACTCAAAGTCTACACCATATCGAGAAAATGTATATATTGAATTCACCACTTTATAAGAAAATATTACAGATGTTGTAATAGTATTTATATCAATCAAATTAAATTCAACTAAAATTGTTTATTTTTAAAAATATTAAAAAAACATTAGTAGTGTATTATTAGATATAAATTAATGAAAAGCTTAGGTTAAACAAATGCGGAAGGTGTTGTGAGTAAGCATCACTTGGGTGAACAACTTGGAGTGGGAGAAAGCATACGCATTGATGGGGATAGTGATATATAATGGGGCAACTGCTTTTCTTGACTTAATTCACAAAGTTGTTATGGGATGCGTCGTTAATCAAACCAATTGTGTTACCTAAGATTGCCCATCACTCTACGCCTTCACCCCATATTTCTTAGCGGGGTGACCTCAGTGCCTATGAATCGGACCGTAAACGAATAGAACGTTCAGTGAATCATTCGGCGGAAAGTTCGTTTATTTATTAAACAAATGAATATGAATAAGATTTTTTATCGCTTAACTAAATAAACAAACACGAACAAAGGACTCATTCGTTCATTTATGTTATTGAACAAACAGTTATCTGTTCGTTTACGTTTGGTAATTCGTCCGTTTATGTTCTTTTAGTTGTTCGTGTTCATTCGTTTATTCAGTTAAATTTAAACAAATGAACATGAACATGCTCTTATTCGTGTTCGTTGATATCATTTACATGCCCACCTATGATTCACACCCATTGCGCACTCCACTCCACCACATGAATCAAAAATAAAATTAAGGTTGTGAAATTGGGCATTCCAATTCCATTAAAGTCATGTTTCTTACTCTTTCAACTCCACTAATGTTCTGGCGTTTGTGGAATTTAAATGAATGGCCATTACACAACACCCCCCTTGTGTTATCCTTCTTTGTGTTTATCGGTACATAGTGCAAATCCTATATGGTGGTCTGCCCTATTTATATTAACAAATTTAAGTTATAAGTATTACGATTAATGTGACATTTTAATTTAATTTAAGATAAATTATATCTGATTTAACTAAACTATAATTAAAAAATCAATTTACACGAATCAACTTACCTCAGTAGTTAAAGAAATCGTTGTTGTTTCTAGAGGTCACGGGTTTGAGCATCAACGACTACAAAAGTGATTGAACATTCATTGTTAAATAATTGAGAGTACTTAGAACAAATACTACTTATAATTACTTTTAACTTAATCAAAAAATTAAATAATCAATTTCATAATTAAATTTAAAAATTATGATCATTAAATTTATTAAATTATTACAAAATAATTATTAAATGTATGAGGAAAACTGTTTTCTCTCTCTTGCATGTTAGGAGGTCTAGCAGCGAGTGAAGACGAACCTTTGATTCTTTGATTCTTTCATGCCGAGACCCGATTGTTTTGAGGGGTTTTGTTGGGCTATGTCTGCTGAGGCTATAGCGGACTGGAGGAAGCTCTTCGCGGCGGGGAGCGAGCAGGAACTTGATTTTTTCCCCCGGCGGAGGAGGAGGGTTCTTATATCGTGAAGCCTCCGAAATTTATGTTTGAGGAGGGGATCCTGAAGTGGAGATACGCACTGGTTGGACAATTTATCGGATCTCCACCGAATTTTGGGACACTGCAGAAGGTAATCGAGCTGATGTGGGGTAAAATTGCTCCGGTGAAAGTAAGTCTGGCTGGCTCGAATCTTTTTGTGTTTTCTTTTGTCAATGCTTCTGCCAGGGACTGGGTTTTAGAGAATGGTCCCTGGCACGTTCAACATAGACCTATATTCCTTAGGAAGTGGGAACCAAACATGAGGGAATTGCATTTTGACTTGCTTCAAATGCCGATTTGGATTCAGTTGTATAATATCACATTGGAGTTATTCTCGAGAAAGGGACTTAGCTACATTGCGAGTGCAATTGGTAAACCCTTGCATACGGACTCAATAACTGCATCAAGAGAAAGGCTTGAATTTGCTCAAGTATGTGTTGAAATCTCTGCGGATTCAAAAGTTCCAGAATCTGCTGATGTACTGTTATGTGATGGATCTATTGTGTAACATCCCAATCTATGGGTTAGTGACTAAATTGTAAAATTTCAGAACTTGGTGACTAAAGTAGAAGAATGGAATAGTTCAATGATTCATTTGGAATATTACCTGAAAGAGGTGAGTAATTATTAGATTAAGTGAAGGGCAAAAGGGGTCTTTTGTAAGGGAAATAATTAAATTAAAGAAAGGTTATATATTAACTACGTGGAAGGGAAGAGAAATCTATAAGCTTCCAGAGTTCTCTTTCTCTTCTTCTTCCTTAATGCGTGGGAACCCAAAACAAATGTGAGTTTCTGGTTAGTTAGTTTCTTGTTAAATTTAAGATTGATTTATGATTATTAGATGATAACTAAGCTTAAGTTATCTTAAAATCAAAAGATGATGGAATTAGAAGAGATTAAAGATTGTGAGTTTTTGAATGAAATCTTGGAATAAAGTTCATATCTAGAATTGGAAGTTAAATTTGACTTGTCATCAATCTAGTTAAGATAAACAAAGTGTTAAAAGTGGAATTTAATCATGTTGCAAAGTTGGTATAATTCTTGAATTTTATGAGGAAGATAGGATTTTGAGGTTTAAGATGAAATAAATGAGTATATATTGGTTTAAGTATGTGTACTGGAGTTAAGAATATAAAAGGGGATGAAAGATGAAGGATTTAAGCCAAAATGGATAAGTTTTCGGGTTCAAGAAGTGAATTCTGGGCAGAGTGCATCGATACACATTCATTGTGTACCGATGCATCATGAGTAAATCCCAGAAATTGTTTAAGGTGTATCGATGCACATGAAGTGTATCGATGCACTCCTTTAAAATAAAAACATCGAATGCCATCAATGTATCGATGCACAAGTAGTGCATCGATGCACCCCCTTAAATACAAAAATCGAATGAAATTTATGCACCGATGCATAGATAGTGCATCGATGCACCCGTCAAGGGATGCATTGATACATGGTGTAGTGCATCGATACATACCTTCATTAAGAGATGAAATTAGCCTTTCTTTTAGCCTAAGAAGTGATAGTTAATTAGTATACTGATAAGTATCAATGTATTACTATGTAGATATAGAAGGAAAGCTTGTTCCGAAACAATCGAAGGATTAGGATTGATTCAAAGTAAACAAGGCTAAGGTGAGTGCATTTTAGTGAAGTGTGATGAATGGAAACAAGACTCACGATGAGTCTATTTTCTATGGTAGTATGCATGAAATCATGAGCATGATCATGAGTGTAAGATGAGTATATGTGTTATTTATGATTATATGTATTACATGATTTGTATGTGTGCATGACTATATAATGGTGAAACGAACCTATAGGATAAGCACTATAGAAACTATGATATATGAATTATAAACTGAAGAACTATAGAATCCCTATGAGAAGGATTATAGGAGGTATATGGAACTGAATCAAATAAATAGAATAATCTAGTATGTAAATATTGTGAGATAAGTGATATAAGTCATATGTTATTGTAAAGGTTAGTGTTATAAATCATGTAAATTGGTAAAAAGGGTAAATAACATAAAATAAGTAGCAATTACCTATAAGACTCAAATAAGATTATTTGAATATGTAACGCAAACTATATATATATATATATATATATATATATATATATATATATATATATATATATATATATATATATATGGGTAAATTAGATATTATATGATTTAAGCACGAAATGAACATAAGATATAGTCAGATGAAATTATTATGTAATATGAGTATATGAATATGTCAGATAAGTAATATATGAAGGTCGATATGTTAAATGAAACTATGATCTAAAACTATTAGGTTTTTATATGATATGAAGTATAGTATCAAAGTACTTAAAATCATGTGAGGATGTTATAGAAATCAGAAATAAAAATTATATGACATTAATGTGTCAATTATAAGAAAAGGAGTACATGAGGTTGTAATAAATTTTAGAAATTGGGATAATGAAATTATATGAATAAGTGAAAGAGCAAAATAAGTTAAGCGATATTGACCTAAACTATATTATGAATTAGTGGTATAAGAATATGATATAAAGTATGCAATAAGAATCGATGTGTTAAATGATAAATATGAACTTATTAGAACAAAAGATAAGATATGCGATTATGAGTATTGAATACGTATCTATGTGATATGACTATGTGATTATATGAAAAAGAATACAATTATATGTGATAAGCTTTGTGATATGTGAATCATATGAATATGTTCTACGCGTAAGTGAACCATGTGTTTATATGTATATGTGATATGTGATTTATATGACAATGATCTATGTGAAAGAACTATGAGAATATATGTATATGTGAATGTATGATAACATAAATATTAATGCCCATGTTGTGTGACATGAGAGCTAGAGGTATAGTTGGCATACCAAGAGTCGAGGGTCTACGCGGTCCTTCGGGACATATATGTATTCTTTGGAATACGTGTGAGGTCTTTTGAGACACATACTTGATCATTGGTATATGTATATGGTTCTTAAGGAATTTTCTACGTGCTCCTTAGGGATAAACTTATATGGCACTTTGGTGCATTTCTACGCGGCACTACGGTGCAATTCTACGTGACACTTCGATGCATTTATACGAGCTTTGGTGACAACATTAGTGCACAACCTCAATAGACTCGCATATCTATAGTTCTCACAGTGTACATAGGCTAATCAAGAGATAATAACAAATACACTATATGTGATATATATGTTTAGTAATGTTAAGTGTGTTACAGCAATCTCATGACGATACGATTGTTAATTGGTATAGTTATATATGATGTGTATGCATGGTGAGTAAAAGGTAATATGATTAAGAAATCAATGATAAGGATAAGAATTATAATAAAAATAAAGAATTGATATGCATATGTTTGTAGTTATGTTTGATACATAATGCATTACATAGTTTATGAAGTCTACATGAAGTATGCATAATAGCAATTAGATATGGTATGTTATAATAAATTTAATTATGACTCACTAAGTCATAGACTTATCGTGTGATTGTTTCACACGTATGTTAAAGAAGCGAGAAGAGAAGCGAAGAAGAGCAAGACAGGTCAGTATCTCCCTTACAAAATTTTAGATCAGAAAATAGACGATTTAAATGTATTTGGTTAATGTGAATATAGTTGGCATGTACTAATTGATTGATTTGAATATGCTCTGATCGATTTTGATTATTTTGGGTCAATTCATATAAATAAACCGCTTTATTTTAATGAAAGTTTTAAATTTTCTTTAAATATTGTCAAGAGTCAAAGTTTGAAAAGTCAATGTGACACCTCAGACTCGTATTCGGGTAGGATATGGGTTGGGGGTGTTACATATTGCTAGAGTCAAGGTTATTGTACCTTGAAAACCAGCTTCATGTGATGTGTGTGGTAAATTTGTCCACTCTGTGAGATTTTGTCCTCAGGGGAAGAAAGTAGAACAGGTCTGGAGAGTAAAGGGGCCTAATAAAGAGATGAAACAATCTGCTGCTGGAATTAATAATGATGCAGTTGCAACATGAGTTAAAGTTGATACAAATCTTACTGAGCAAATTGGTCATCTGGAGGGAAAAATAGATATTAACCCTACTGATCAAAGTGGTAATCTGGAGGGGAAAATTGATGTTGCTAATTCTCAATGCAATGTTGACATAAGTTCTGAATAGACTGCTTTAAGCTTACCAGATATAGTGGGAAGGATTACAAGGATAATGATAGACTTAATGCTGGGAAAGATGCTGCTTTGGGAGTTAATCATGTGGATACTCAAAGCACTGAAAATGGAAGTAATCCTCCCATTAAAAGAGGGAGAGGAAGACCAACAAAAGGTGGTAGCAAATGTGTTATGGGAGGTTCAAAAAACAATTTGAAGTCCTGAACTCTATAGACCCTGAGAGCTTGCTAGTTGCTGACGACACAGGCAAGAAACAACGAGTTGCTTCACTTGGAGTGACTAAGATTATCTAAGGTCTGAAGCTAAAAAATAAAGAGCATGTTGAAAAAGTAAAGAAAGCAGAGGAAAGGGGTGGTGCTTATTCCTCATCCACTTTTCCATGTTAGTATGCTTTTGGAACATTAGAGGTTTCAACAGCCCTCTAAAGCAAAAGAAAGTGTTGAAATGGGCTGGTAACTGTCGAATAAGCATTTTGTGCAGTATAATTTCAGCGACTGGGTTTTATGTTGTAACTGCAATCACTCAACTAATGGTCGTATCTAGATTCTTTGTCACGGTAGTTTAAAATGCACTGTTCTTTCTGTGTATGATCAAAGCATCTCTCTAAAGGGTACTTTTAGGGGGAAAGAGTTTATTATTTCTGTAGTTTATGGATCTAATGAAGGGTGTCCTCAGAGGTAACTTTGGAATCAATTGAACTCCGTGGGATGTACGGTTGGGAAATTACCTTGGCTAATCGGAGGAGACTTTAATGCCATATTAAACACTGAGGAAAGCTCGACTACTGTAAGTGCGGCAACCAGTGCAGATATTTCTGATTTTCAGAATTGTGTGGGTGATTTGGGAGTGTTTGACCACCCCTACTCTGGTCCGTTTTTCACGTGGTCAAATAAACAACAAGATAACTTCATGGCACATAAACTGGACCATGTGCTTATTAACTCGAGTTGGCTTGAAGTATTCTCTGAATCTGAGGTGAAATTCCAAGCTCCCGGGGATTCCTCAGATCACTGTCCAACTCTGATTTGGTTCCATAAGGAGGCTCCTACTTCAATGCCTAAGCCGTTTAAATTTTTTAATTTTTGGGCGAAGCATTCTGAATTCCTTTCTATTGTGGAGAAATCATGGCAGGCTCCAGCTGTGGGCAATCCTGCTCAAATTCTCTTCCACAAACTTAAAAGGCTTAAGTGCTGCCTCAAAGAGCTAAACTGAGAGTGTTTCAACGATATATCAAATCGTGTAAAGCTGAAGAGAGAGGAGTTGATGAACATCCAGCTTGCTAACCTAAATTCTGCTCATTCTGGCAGTAACATTACCTCTGAACTAGAAATTGGCAAGGAGCTGCAGGCCCTTGAAGAAGCTGAGCTGCTCTTTTATAAGCAGAAAGCCAAAGCAGATTGGATTAATGAGGGAGACCAGGTGACTCACTTTTTTCATTCTATGGTAACAAGCAAAAGGAAATCAAACACAATTAGGGTGCTTTACAATCAGGCTGGGCTTAGATTGGACACATTTAAAGATTTGTCAAATGAAGTGATTGGTTTTTTTCAAATGCAGCTAGGGGTTACTGACATGAACGTCATATGCAGTAATGTTGAAACCATTAAAGATTTACTTAAGTACACTCTTCCTATGGGAGCTGCTGATGACTTATACAGGGGAGTGTCTGACATAGAGATAAGGGATGCAGTTTGGGGCCAAGGGAATGAGAAATCTCCTGGGTCTGATAGATATAATCCTTTCTTCTTCAAATCAGCTTGGTATGTTATCTCCGATGATTTCAAATCCTCCATTCGATACTGTTTTGAAAACTCTTTCATTTTACCTGCTTTTAACAGTACAACTATTATCCTAGTGCCAAAAGTCCCAAACCCTAATATGGTAAAAGACTATAGGCCAATTTCTTATTGCACTGTGATCTATAAGACAATCACAAGGATTTTAGTTAGACGCCTTTCTGCTGTTTTTCCCAGCATGATTTTGAAAAACCAAACTACTTTTATCCGAGGAAGAATCATCGTTGATAATACGTTACTTGCTCAGGAGCTTGTTCGAGGCTACAATAGAAAGAATATTTCCCCCAGATGTGCCATGAAAATTGACCTACAAAAGGCATTTGACTCCTTGAGCTGGGATTTTATTGCTATAGTGTTGTGTGCTCTAGGCTTGCCTGATAAATTTGTTGGTTGGATTTATGCTTGCTTTACTAAGCCTGCCTATTCTATTGTGCTCAATGGTTGCTTAGTTGGCTATTCAAGGGTGCTAGGGGAGTAAGACAAGGAGATCCCCTATCTCCTTACCTTTTTGTCCTTGTCATGAACGTTTTGTCTAATTTGTTAAATGTGGCAGCTCAAAAAGGGATCTTTGGTTTCCACCCCAAATGCAGGAAAATTGGTCTAACTCATCTTTGTTTTGCTGACGATTTATTAATTTTCTGCAAGGGATCTATTGAATCCATTCTTGGTGTTCAATCTGTTTTGGACTTATTTTATTCTCTTTCGGGGTTAAAACTGAATGCCAGCAAGTGTTAATTATATATAGCTGGGATGTCTACCACTATGTGTGATGACTTTAGAGAAATCACTGGATTCAAAATAGGGAAATTACCTGTGAGATATTTGGGAATCCCTTTAGTGACCAAGAAGCTGACTGAGAAGGATTGTCAATGCCTCATTGAAAAGATAAGGGCCAAGTTGAACCTATGGGTCAACAGGAATATGAGTTTTGCTGGTAGGTTACAACTGGTGCGCAGTGTGCTTTTTAGCATTTCAAGTTATTGGTGCAGGGATGTCATGTTGCCTCTTGTGGTGATTAAAAGAATCGAGCAACTTTGCTCTTGGTTCTTCTGGAAATGTGCTGATGTGTCCGCAAAGGGAGCCCGAGTCAGCTGGAGACATATTTGTCTATTAAAATCTGAATGAGGCTTGGGTGTCTTTCACTACAACAAATTTGTTTATTTGTGGCGTCTAAAATATTGTCATTGAAACTGACATTTATGTCACTATTTGTATTTTGTGACGTAAAAGTTGATGTCACGGCAAACGTCACCCTAGATGTGTCACTAAATGTCAAATGTGATGATTTATGTATTTTCGTCACATATTGTTAGACATATAGTGACGTTAATGAATATTGTCACATTATAGTTTGTATTCAATGACAATTAATTATGTCATCAAATAATATAAAATTTCATCACTAATTATTTGTAAACGTCACCAATAATATAATAATTTTATTGTATAAATGATGAAAATATTATCGTCGCTACTTTTTAAAAACTAAATTAAAGGATAAACCTTTTTGTAAATTATAATAAATGAAAATTCTTTTTGTAAATTACAATAAAATAAACCTTATTGTAAATTAAAATAAAGGACAAAACTTTTTGCAAATTACAACAAAGAACAAACATTTTTATAAATCATAATAAAAATCAAAACTTCTTATAAATTACAATAATGATATATACTTTTTACAACTTACACAATAATAACCCGTACTTTTATAAATTACAATAAATACCCAAAATTATGTAATAATTACATTTTGATAATTTCTACTTAAATACCCAAAACCAATCCCTAAATCTAATCCACGATTTTGCCACTACCTCATGATCGTTGCTCTTCTTGGTAATCATTATCGTTGGCCACCATTCTAAAATCCTTTCAAAAAAAAGTTAATTGGAAACAAAAAACATTATCTCACATAGAAAAACACAAACACAAATCAAAACCAAGAAAAAAGTAGTAAAAAAAGAAAATATATTTGACTTTTGGATGAACTGTAACACCTAAACAGTCATCGATAGTTAACGGTCAATGATGATAAAAAATCAAAAGCAATCAACGGTCATTGACGATTAATGATTAATAGTTAACAATAGTTAACAGATGGTTAACAATTAATAATTAACTATAGTTAACAGTTAACAATGGTCAACTCTATTTTTCTTGATTATATTAGATCAGATAACAAATCAAATAATCTATCTAGATAACGAGTACAACTCAAATTATAGTGAGTCTAATACAATTGAACTAATACAATTGAATTAGGAGTTGAACAATTACCATTAAAATCTGAAAAATTTCCTGCGCCAAAATTGACCACGAATTTGTGGCTCAAAATTAGATTGAATTCCTAATCTGGTAAGGTAATGGTGATACATACTAATAACAATGTAATCAATTACTATATAAAATCCTTAAGTAACATAATCTATTATCCTTTTTATAAATTAAAAACTAAGTATATTAACATGCTTGAAACAATAGTATCATACATATATATAATTTATAATTTAATTATTATTTTGTTATTTATTATTTATATTTTCTCTTTAATTCAAATGCTGAAGGGAAGCAAAGAATTACAACATGCACTAGAATTCAAGGTACCTAATCGATTCACCAATGAAGAAGACCAATGCTGAAATAGAGACTGAATGGTAACACAATTTAGTCATATTGACAACATCCTCATTCAAAACAGGGGAACGATGAATCAATGGCCATGTAATCAAGGCCCCAAATTCTTCCAATAAAGAACATATCAAGCAGGAACCTTCACATGTAAAAATTGGCAACAATGACATTGAACCCACAAAGTAACTACTGCCACACACAAAAAACCTCTTTTTCAAAATCTATTACTTTTCCCCTAATTTAACAGAATGAATAGAAAGAAAAAAGTGAGAAATAAATCTTACCCATTTGAATGCTTGATCTGATGAAGCCAAAGGAAATACAACGAAGACAATGATAACATAACCCAAGCAGCGACGACAATGATAATAGAAGCCAAACAATGATGACAATAGAGTTAAAATATAGCGGTTTTAGGGTTTTTTTCTTGTAACTAAAAAGAGTTCTTTTTTATATTTTGTTTTTCTTCCTTATTTTCCCCAAAAACCAATATTAAAATCCTATATGTTGTATATTAAAAAATATTTGTTATGATATTGATAAATATGAGTAATTCTTTTATGGACATTATAATGTGATAAATTAGAAATAATGAATCTACGTACATTGAGTTATTCATTAAGGTAATATGATTATATTTTTTTTAATTAATTATATGATTATCTTACTATCACTCAACTTTGACATAATCAACTAAAGATTACTTTTTAATAATAAAAAGGGGTCTTAAATATACATATAGATATACATAATAATTGAAAAATATTATACTTATACATATAAATATATAGAAAACATAAGTTTGAGAAAACTAGTAGGAGTGATTGAAAGTATGAGCCTAAAAAATATCGTCACTAATCAGATTTTGAATTAGTGGTACATCAAAGGTGTCACTAAAAACTTTTCCCACCAATTTTTTATGTTTTCTTGGTGCAAAAATTAAGTGACAGAATCTCACAATATCTTTTAAAATTGTCATATAAAAGAGAAGTATAACAATGAGTGTAAGTAATTGATTTTGTAATGTTAAATCTATTTTTGTGACAACAATAAAACATCACCTTTTATGTCTTATAAAATATGACAAATTAAATTGTCATGAATAGAATTTATTTGCGACAAATTTGACACTTTACTAATTCAAATCAGATCTTCATTATAATAAATTGTCACTAATACTTCTATTCCATTAGTGACGAATTTATAATGTCACTATTTTGTGTAATTGTCATCGAAAGGTTTCCCACCAATTCTTTTTGGAGACAAATTTTTGCTCCAAACATATAGTGACGAAAATCAATGACCAATTTTAAAATTGTCATAAAAGATATACCATCAATCATTGATTGTGACGAAAATGAAAAACTGTCACAATTATAGTATATTTTGTGACGTTATATGAAACGTCACATAGAAATTCCATCATAAATTGATAAATTTGTTGTAGTGTTTGATCTAGGTGGGTGGAACAAGGCATGCTTTGCGAGGCTGGTCAGGAGTTTATTAGCAGAGGATGGTTCCCTATGGGTGGCCTGGATCCACTCCTACATGATAAAATATGCTGACTTCTGGCAGATGAGTGTGCCTTTGAATGCCAGCTGGAGTTTCAAATGTTTACTTAAAATGAGACCTGCTATATCCCATCTAGTTGCTGGTCCAGGCTGTGATCCTAGCACGAGACAGATTTGGGAAAGCATGCGGACCACAAAGCATGCATTAGACTTGCGCGGATGGGTTTAGCCATAGAGAATGACAATTGCTTGCTCTGTAGTACTGAACCGGAAACTCGGGACCATATCTTCTTCGAGTGTGGGTTGGCTAAGACTTTGTGGGGTGCTATCATTTCTCTTTGTGGCATACATCGTACTGTGAGCTGCTGGAATGGAGAGCTGGCATGGGCTACCCACTGCTTTAAAGGAAAATCTCTCATTGTGAGAATGTTGAAGCTCGCTTTGGCTGGATATGTATATAGCATTTGGAAAGAACGCAACAACAGACTGTTTGGAGGTAAAGTAAGGTTGATGGAAGATATCTTGGATGATACTAGAGATGCTGTCAGGGCTCGTTTGAGCAGCTGGTCTATTAATATAATGGAATCAAGGAATGTTGCCCTTTGTGATAGTTGGGGCATCCTGTGCATATAAGCTGTTTTAAGTTTGTTATGAATCTGTGTTAGGCTTAGCTTAGATTTTCTATTGCTAATGCCTACTGCTAATGTATTGAACTGTTCCTTGTAGCAGTATTCTGCTTTCTTGGGTAATGAAAATGGATTATCCAAAAAATTATTAAATGTATCATATTATATACTAGTTAATAAATTTTAATAATAAACAAAAGATGAATGAGGGCAATACGTGAGAGTGGGTGATGAATTGCTTCCCACCTTGAATAGATGAAACCCACTATAAAATTATGATATAATAACTTTTTCCTCTTAAACTATTTTTAACTGAAATATTTTAATTTTTTTCATTTCTTTTAATATTTTTTTGTCAGATGAAGCTATTTAATGAAAAAAGTTATAAAATTATTAAGTTGATATCAATTGTTTATTTGCTGTTAATATTGAAATCAAATTTTTATACAAAATTTAAAAAAACGAAAAAATAGTTAAAATATTATAAAATTGTCAAAATATTAAAATTATATGAAATAAGAAAGAATGAAAAATGTAAAAATATTAAAAATAAAAAATTTGAACATATGCTATCTTATAATCATCTTATTCTATTAAAAATAATATTGAAAAATAGACAAAAGAAATAGAGGAAGTCAACATAGGGATGGTAGCATGTATGATTTGAGCGAATTTTAATCGATTTGAACTTGACCCGACAATATAAAAATAAGAAATGATTCATTACCCAAGTTTAAAAATATTTTTACTTTACCCAAAAATTTAATTAAAACCTCAAATTTAATCCGATTTAATATAATTTTAAAATTTTCACATGATTTATATCATTTGATAATTAAAATAAAAACATATTTAATACCATAAATTTATTATTCTTATATCTTATGCTTTATTTTTTTATTATCAATTTATGAATTGTTTGAATTGATCACTCTACAATTTCATTCTACAATTTATTAAATCTTAATATCACTATCTGAAATCTCTTCATCCGTAATTGTAGATGGATTTTAATATAAATAGTAAAGTGACCTAGGAACGAGTTATGAAGTTATAAGATCTAGTTTGAATCATTCACATTGGTACGAGTTAATTAATTAGGGTTGGGTCTCTTTAGTTTATAAATTTGTTGACAAATTTAAATAATCCTAAGTTAAAATTGGTGACTGAATCATGAATTATGTTTCACAATTTATTTTGGTTGAATATCTTCTCATCATTGAATCATAATTTATTTTCAATTATTCTTATTTCAATTAAGTCTTTTAATTTAACTGATATTATATAATTCCTTAATTTTACGTTTTTGTTTACTTTTGGAATAACGTTAAAGTAATTTCTAACGTTTGATAAAATAATTATTATTTTTTATTCTTTTTTAGAATACTTTAGCCTTTATATTTTATTTTAGGACAAATAATCTTTGGTTGGATGAAAATCATTAGTCGATTAATGATCCACTCTTGTCGATGATGTGAAAAGTCATATGTGCTCAAAGTGATGATGTAATATATATTATATGTATATAAGTGATGATGTTGTATATGCCACATATTTAAAGTGACGATGTGATACATATTATATATTATAAGTGATTATATGATATATGTTATGTGTACATGAGTGATAACAAGACATGTCATGTGTATATTAGTGATATAGAGAGAGGGGGAGAGGGGGAGAGGGAGAGAGAGAGAGAGAGAGAGAGAGAGGGGGGGGGGGAGGAGAAAGGGAGAGGGAGAGGGAGGGGGGAGAGAGAGAGAAACTCTATCGATGAATTTTGCTAAAGTTAATCGGCCATAAAGTTACACAAGTGAAGTATGGTTCATCTCTCCGTGAGCTTAGTATTACTCGAGTTCAGTTACAGTTCTGTTTGTGATCATGATGATGTTTGACCCTAACTTTAGTATTGATTGTGTAATAAAAAATGAGAATTAATTGTTTTTATTATCGTATTATATTATTAATCGGTAACATAAATGATTAGTATGAGTCTTTGTATATATTTTTATTTAGTCAATCATATTTAATTTATTGATTAATTATATATGCCTATTATGAGACAAAACCTTGAGTCCAATTTGTTATTCACAATGTCACTATTCAAATTTTTTATCTTACTTAAAGATTTAACATTTTATCGGATCAAATCAATTGGTAGCTGAATAAATTTTTGCATTTTTCCTAGAGCATAAAGTTGGTGTTTAAGGGTTTGGTTGAGTTATCTTAAAAAGTTTGAGAGTCAAGTTATAAATTAATCATTTTAACGTAACATAGAAAATATAATAATTATAAGTTAGATGATCAAAATCAGAAAAAATAATAAAATAAAAGTGACATACGTTGTAGTTTACCAAAATTAAACTCAAAAGTGTGAATCCAGTTTTAAAACAGTTTGATTTACATAAAGATATGAGCCAAAAAAAAGAAGATACTGAAGAAATAAAACTCATTTTCCAGAGAGTGAAGCAGTGTTGATTACCGGTGGTGTTGGAACATAAAATTCATCATCAGTCCAGTTACTTTCACCCCAGTGTTTCAACATGCTTTCCCATTCACATACATTGTCAATGCACTTCTTCCTTCTCCTGTCCTTCACCTTCATCCTCCAATGTCCGTCGCTGAAATTTGCCTTCTCGGCTTCCCTTCTATCGAACTCCGACTGCGCCTTTTGCTTTGATCTCAACAAGCAAAATTGTTGTAATTGCTCCGGCATTGCATCGTGCACTTTCCACCACCTTTCATGTGCAACATCGCTAGCAAACTCTAGCATTATGTCCACGTTCCAATTGCAATCATAGTCCTTGTAGCATAACCATGGCTTTATGCCCAAGTAGTGAAGTACATAAAGGACCGGCGGATCAGTGCCGAAGAGACGGGTTTTCTTCTGCTTCACGTCTTCCTCATCCCCTCTCCAGAAATGTTTGAGGAAGTTCATGTGTCGTGGAATCCGATGCCACCATGTGAAGACCTCGTTTAAGTATCCTTGATCGCCACCATTGTATGACTCAAACACATCGATGTGATCCATCAAGAGTTGGAAGGTGCAGTTTGATGGCTCAATGACCATTACACCGGAGTTGAAAAGTGTGGCATTGTTTCCCGTTGCCGATATTTCCGGCATGCCAAATAAGAAATCGATGTTGCGAAGAATTAGAAGATCGGCATCGATGAATATGATCTTATCGTACTCGGTCAGCTGCCATAACCGGAACTTGTTGTTTCAGCTTTTGGATTTCTGATCCTTTGAATTGTCCTGACTTTCCATCCAGCTGTCTCGAGTCCACTTCGGTAAAAAACATTGATCGTCTCGTCGACGAGTATCACTAGGTCTCGAGTTGAGCCGGACATGCGGATACTTTATGCCGCTGCTATAGCCCCACATACATATACATGAGCTAAATGCAGAATTGTCGAATATGCTTCTCGAGACGCATTCCCTGTCGACGCTGCATTTAACATGATGTATCACTTACTTTTTCCCAATGAAATTAAGAAAAATATGAAGTTTTGGGGCATTAAAAATTCTAGAAAAGAACTGACCTTTGATCCCAATTGGAAGTGAGAGTTCACAAGAACCAATTGGAAGCTGAATCTTTTCCCTCAACACATTCAAGTCGGGTTTGTATAGCCAGACATTGTTTTCTCGTCCGACAAGTTCTTTACACGGGAACATGTTCGGTATCGAGAAACACTTCGAAACGAAAAGAACATGTACCAGATAAGACCCCTTGGCCGATGTTGCGAGACTAGCTGCGGATAGCTGCAGATGCAACCGAGCAACATCCCTAGACCAATTCCCTTCGTTCCTACAAGGAAGCTTAACAGCAATCAGATCGAGACGTTTTCCGGGGACTTCGATCTTCGGTAGCGCGAGACAAACCGGGACGTCTTCTTCTTGCTCCTCATCAATTCATTCCGGATACAACGAGTCCCAGGTTACATTCCTTTCGGCATGATCCAGTCGAAGAACCATGTGGTTGGCATCAGATATCATGTGCTTCCAATGAGCGATTTCCGTATCATTGAAGTTCAAAAGCCCAATTCCCTGGTAATCATCATTGTTCTTTTTATCCATTTTCTGAATAACTTTGATTACATCATCCCAGTTGATATCTACATCCGATACATATCGAAAATCTCCTTCTCCCCATATCCATCTGTTCACGAAATTCGTTCTGCATGCATGCATGGAGTATCCATTTCATTATGTATGTATGTATGTATGTATGTATGTATGTATGTATGTATGTATGTATGTATGTATGTATGTATGTATGTATGTATGTATGTATGTATGTATGTATGTATGTATGTATGTATGTATGTATGTATGTATGTATGTATGTATGTATGTATGTATGTATGTATGTATGTATGTATGTATGTATGTATGTATGTATGTATGTATGTATGTATGTATGTATGTATGTATGTATGTATGTATGTATGTATGTATGTATGTATGTATGTATGTATGTATGTATGTATGTATGTATGTATGTATGTATGTATGTATGTATGTATGTATGTATGTATGTATGTATGTATGTATGTATGTATGTATGTATGTATGTATGTATGTATGTATGTATGTATGTATGTATGTATGTATGTATGTATGTATGTATGTATGTATGTATGTATGTATGTATGTATGTATGTATGTATGTATGTATGGTACATCTTAGGCGCGCCTTGCTGTGCTTCATCGAAATCGTTTCACCTAGACACAATTAGGCGCTTCACCCTTGCCTCGTCTCACCTTAACGCCTAGACGCGCCTCAGCTTTGCCTTTTTAAATACTGAGCCGGTCATTAACTTTAATCTTTTCAAATTCAATATTGTCATGCAATGTAATCCTGCTATCATACCTGCCAAAGCGCTTAGCATTGTCTTCTTCTTCGTCATTAAATACAATACCTTCATTTACGTAAATATTTAAGAGTTTCGTCATTTTAATAACTGTAAAAGATGACCAAAATATTCTTCGTCATCGCTCTCCTCTTTACCCATTTTCTTTGCCTTGAAAACCAACATATTCTCTTCAATCCACACCTTGACATCGCCTTTGGTCATCCCTTGCATATCAAATCTTAGACTTTGGTAGATCTCTAGAGATCATAGCTTTCATTTGAACATCCCAACGATGGAGAGGTCTCACTTAGAGTGGAGAATAATATATCACCGTTTAGGTCCCATCCAATAACAAACAAATGCGATCATAGAACAAGAAATTGAAGCGTTCAATGGTAGATTCATGGAATTTGTGGTATTTTTCGGTCAAATAAACATCAAATTCATATTAAGGAGGGCAAAAAGAGTTTTGTGGTAATTTTAGGACTTATTGGTCATTAACGAAGGTGACTGACAATGACTGAAACGATAGATGATGTGGTGAGTGGTGACTAATCACAATAAGCGATGGTCAAATTAAGTGTTGATTTAGGAAAAGTGAGAGAGGAATGAAAAGGAATAAAAGAAGAAAAAAGAAAATAAAAAAACAAAACAAATGATATAAAGATCTAAAATAACGTTATTTTGGTGACTCTTGTTGGGATCCAAGACAACATCGTTTGATCCAAGACAAGAAATGAAGCAATGTCAATTGAATGATCAAATCAAATTAAAGTTTTTAAAGTTCAGTAACCAAAACAAGATTAAGATATAAATTGAGTGATGAAATTTATAATTTACCCATATAATTCTTCTACTACCACTATTGCAGAACATTTGATTTCCTTCCAAAAGTGTCCTCTTTTTCTTTTCTTTCTGTCCACCACATTACACAAACCAAAGAAACAATATCCCAAGACCTCACTCTCTCTTACCTTGCATCCGATTTGCTTCAATTTCTCTCTCTCTCTCTCTCTCTCCACTTTTTACTCATCAAAACCCTTGAGAAGAACAACTACTGTAGGACCCTATCAATTCACACCATTTCCTCAGTTTGTTACTCTGTCAGAACTGGAGCTGCATGATGGTTCAATGCGGAAGGCAACTGCTTCTACTTGTCTGTATCTTCTTAATCTTCAGCTTCCTTGTTTGCTTTTGCCATGGTTCAAGAACCACCAAAGTTTTCAGAATCCACCCAAAATCTCAATTCACTGGCCATTTCCTAGGCTTCTTGCCAAAACATTTCCCTATTCCAGCTTCTGTTCCTTCAAGGAAACATAATGAGCTTGGCTTACAAACTTGGATGTCACCATGAAGATCAACTTACAAAACTAGTCCTCATAAGTGCTAAAATAGGTGATTATTACTTTTCTTTTTCTGGGGTTTCTTTCTGGTTTCATTTTCAATTTTCTTATTGCCAATGAATACAAGTTGATGGCTACTGTATGTATATAGACTTGGTGACATTGTTTGTCCAAAGGCTCAAAGGTGAATAGTTTTTTTAAAAAATAATTTGTCTAGAGTTATTATAAAATAATATATATTCAAAATATTTATTAGTCATTGACAAATTACATACAATTTGCAAATACAGTTGTTCAAATCCAAAATCTTTCTTAACCAATGAGTTTACTTAATAGGTCATCGAAGGAGAAATAGTTGTCTTGGAGTGTGTATATAGAAATATAGAAAACTACTGGCATTGAACTTCTATTTATTTATTTTATCTTTTTTTTGGTTTATATCCTCTGTCTGTATGAGAAGTATTATATAATTTTCAATATATGGAAAGTTTTATTTTATCACTTACAGATATTAAAAAATTATATTTTATTTTTTGATGAAAAAATATATCTTAATAATTAAAACAATCGTTATTAAATAGTAATTCTTATCTAATTGGGATATTTGTATTTGCAATTCTTTATTCAAAATTAGTATATATGTGTGTACGCATGAATATTTCTATGATAAACATAATATACCAATGAATTTCCACGAGGTATAATGATGAAAAATGTGGAGTAATCATATTATCAAAACAAATGCAAATTAACAGCTTGAAAGCCTCTATCAATTTCAACTCTCATTATTCAAGCCTCCATTGAATTCCTCTTGAAATTTTGATTTTATTTTTCAAATAATGAGCCAGTCTAGTACATCTGTTTACAATTAATTACTCCTTCAGCTCATATATATACGAAATTATAAATTACATGAACAACAATTTAAAATATTTATCAAAATTAATATTATAAATAGTAAAATAATGTATTTTTAATTTTAATTGAATAGCCTGACCAAATTATTATTATTATTATAGATAAGGCATATATCATGATTTTCTTGTATGCTTAATTTTTTTTAAATAATCTATTTCTCAATAAAAAAAATTGATGGGACTGTTAGTGAGAATATGAACTAATTTTAAAATCCAAAATGCCATATGAAAAAAAAGGACACGTATATGATGTATCGTATTAATTGACGTAATTATAAGGTAATATTTATTCAAAGATCTCATTTGATATTATACGTTTATACCCTTGATATTTATGATTACTTTAGTATTAGAAAATGTTAAAGAAAATCTGGGTAATCATGGACCAAAGATGTTTACTTTTTGTCACGTTTTGTCGTTAAAAGAGGGTGAACAATGAACAATCCACTATGCTCTGATGAATTGACTCCCAAATTTATCCATAGTAATGGCCAATCCACTATGGGGAAATGATTCTTTGCCCTAATTAAGGACCGACTTTCATGAAAATGACACAATTCAAGTTTAAATTATGCAAACAAATTAATTATGAAGATCTGAAAATGACACAATCCAAACTTAAATTATTAAACAAATCCACTATTGGGAAATGATTCATTGCTCAGACTGTTAATATTCATTAATTAAATGGCTTATACTATTATCATCTTTATCTTGAAGATTTGAAAAAATAACTTGATAAACATCATCAGTTGATTGAAGCCTATAAATAGAGAATATAATCTTCCATTAAATATCTGAACTAAGATCATGCATTTTACTCTATATGAGTTGTTTTTATTTCCTTTTAGTAAGAAGTGCTTGTTGCCTTTAGAAGGAAGGTGTTTGAAAGCAAGGTCTTGTTTAAGTCTGATTAGAAGTGTATGTCCTTAAATCAGAATGCCCTGAAGTGGTGTAAATTACTTAAATGTCTTTTTGAGTACATAATTATCAAAATATCCCTGAAAATAAATGAATAATTTTGAGGTTAAAAAATTGGAAATATAATTAAGATATCCTTATGGATTAATAATGGACTTAAAAACCCTAAATGTTTGATATTAATAAAATTACCTTGAGGGGTGTTTTGGATGGGGGAATGTGGGAATCCCATTGGAATGGAATCTACATTCCCCCGTTTGGTTAGCCCGGGAATATCATTCCCGGTAATGTAAGATTACCAATAGTGGATTTTTTGGGGTATATTACCGGGAATATCATTACCTCCCTTTCCTCAGGTATTGTTGGATTCCCGATGTTTTGGACTAAAATGCCCTTAAAATTTTTTTAAATATCTTTTTTCTGTGATTGAATAATAGAAATTCTACGAATGTTAAATTACAAATTTATCCTTAAACTATTTTATATTTACAAAAAAAAAATCTATAATTAAAATTTTATATGAAGTTCAGTTGTTAAAATAAAATTTTACCCTTTCATTAAACCTTTTTATATTTTCAATTTTGTAAAAAAATTATATAAATTTTATGAATTTAAATTTTTTAAAGAAAATATATAAATATTTTCCAACTTGTTAAAAAAACAAATATATAATAAGGACAATTTGGTCAAATATACATTCTAATAATCTTTTATTCTTTTAACCAAACACGGTAATCTTACATTCCTGTTTAGCCAACCAAACACAAAATACAACATTCTCAGTAATCATATTCCCTAGTAAACTTACATTCCCAATGGTAATCTTCCATTCCGTGAACCAAACGCACCCTGAAGGTTAAGATGAGTAAAATGTCTTAAGTGGTAAATGAATAATTTACCCTCATGTAAAAGAAAAATAATAATAATTCTTCAAAACTTGAATAATCACTCATAAATCTGATTACGGATTATATGTTAATAGAAAACAATTATACACTTAAACATAATGCTCTAAGAAAGAATGTGTCATAATTGAGAATAATAATATTATGACTTGTAAAGAAAGACTTGTGCCTTATTGTTGAGTAAATATTTGATTATCTGGTTAACATATATTGTTTGACCTTAAGGGAAACTTTTTATATGTTTGACCTATGAGCTCCTATGTATATGTGTAATCACGTATGACGATAGATTATCTAGATATCTATGATTTCAGAGTCTAATTATTTAATGATACCATGCGATCATTTCATGTTTATATTTGATGGAACGATGTCTAATTGCTTAGTGACATTGGATATCACCTCTGTCAATGGTACATGATTGTTTAGTAATACTGGATAGGTCATAAATGAATGTTGATAAGCATGCTACTCTTATTGATGACAATACATGTCTAGACTCATTCTTCTCTTTTTTATATTGCCTAATATGTTTATTTTTATGATTTGCATGAAGTATAATAGAGTAGAAGTGTTCCATTGAACTTATAGCTTAGCTTTCGAATGTTTTTGTTCACATGTTAGTAAATTAGAACTCATGACGAGGAACATCGTTATTGAAGAGATTCCAGCACCTCCATCAAAAATACAATATTTGATTATTTTAGAGGGTATTTATATTTATACGACACTTATTTGCATTTGGTATGCAACTCTAATGTTATTTTGATTTACATTACATACTACGAAGCTCCGATTTTGTATAAATGTTTTATAAATATTATCATTTTACCAACAGGAGTTAGTTCAAGTGGTAAGCAATTTGATATCACTCAAGCAAAGTCAGTCGAGTCATTGTGTATGCAAAAAATCTCTGTTGGGAGACTCACTCACCAAAGTTAGGTGTGCGACGCGGATCAATCAAGATTAAACCTTAGAATTTGGAGGACAACAAAAAAAATTATCTTTTTAATATCAAATTTCAAGCATAAGAATGATTGTTGAAAAAAAATCAATTGATTGGTCGCTTTGATAGTCCAAAGTAACATATTAGGCCCGTCCGTATATAATGGATAGAGTTCGGGTGTTACATGGATATTATTGTTAGGGGTGTTCAAATATATCTAATCTAGTTGACCCAGCTCTTTGACCTGATAATCCGAACATAAAAAAAGCGGATAATATTTAACAAAAATTACCCAACACGTAATTTTTCTCAGGTAGTTAGGTCAGGTTTGGGCTGAAATTTTTTTATAATTGGGTACCTGTCCCGATAATTTTATTTTTTATTTTATAATTTTATATTTATTTTATTTTATATTTTTATTTTTATTTTAAGTTTAAATTTAAATTATATTTTTATTTTAGGTTACTTAATATTTTTACCATAAAACTAAATTTAAATCTCTAAATTATTTATAGGTTTGTATTATGTACTTTTAATTTTTTTTTTAAAGTTTTTATTAATTTGTGAGATTCAAAGGAAAAAGTTAAGATCGATAATAAAATATTATATTAAAAATATTTATACCTAAAACTAACTTCAAATCATTAACTTTTGTGTATGGATTGTGTGTTTATGTATTTTCTATGTGATTTTTTTTTAAAATATTTAAATTAAAAAAATAAAAAAATATATGAATAGAATAGCCGTGACCCGGATTTTACAGGTACTTGACTACTGCGTACTCTGAATTAATAGGACGGATCACGGACCAACAAATATACTACCCGAAAAATCGGATACCCGCTACTTCAGGTACCCGAAAATACAGGTACCCGGATTTAAACACGTCTAATTACCGTTGATATCAATACGAGAAACCAAGAGCTTCTTCAAATCTAGATCAATAGCATGCAAGCAAATTTTCCATGTCGTCCGCTATCTATTTGGTAGTCAATATTGAGGACTTGTATACTCTTGTGATACACATGAAAGGATATCAGGTAAATAGATACAGATGATGATCTTGCTAGGATGTGGTTGTGAAATATTGAAGTTCATTTACTATGGTTCCAATGTCAGTACTGGACAATGAGAGTTCAAAGACTATCAGAGAAGACCTTGATGTAATCTTTCTTTAATTGAAATTTGATTAAGAAATAATTGTTCTCGATATCTATAAGACTACATCGACAGGTAAGTTTCCAAAGATTATAGACGCGTGATTGAAGTGTGTTGTATACAACCAAATAATTTGACAATGACTGGATTTTCCATGTTCTTCTCAAAGAGTGATTGTATCCGATTGGAAAAGTCGACAAAAGTGATGCCCTCAATCTCCTTAACCGTTACATAATCCTCGATGAATTGGATATCAATGTCTTCAAAAATTGTTATGTAGGAATGAACTGAGGGGAGTGAGTGGGGGCAATGCCCTATAATTTTTTTAAAATTTTTATATAATTTATATAATTTATTATATTTTCTTTTGATAATCAATTTGCACCGTAAAATATTATAAAATAATACTCTTAAACTTTTATTAATTCATCCTTCCTATCATAAAATTTTGTCCGTCCCTCAGCTTACGCCATCATTTGAACTTCCAGCGTTATTCCCAATGACTTTGTCACGGTAGGAAGGAATCGATCGAGCACTCGGCAGAGTCGCGTTAGCATCATTGCCGACCCCTGAATTAGCGTCTTGTTCCTCACACATCAACTCCGAGTATATATATGTACATCACTCAGCTGATTTGAACCAGCTGTCTGGCTTGGACTCCGAGTGTGTCATATGTTCATTGGAGTTCACACCCGGTGACGCCTGCTCAGCTGATTCGTCCAAAGTGCAACTTTGTCCGGTGCAATCAGTAAGGGGTTGAGCAGATGCATTCCTCTTGCCCTAAGTTCAGGCACTACCTCGTTCAACCATGCCAAAAGATTGTTGACTGTAGCCACCAGGTTAGTTCATCGCGATCTCCACCGGTGCAGGAAGCCGTTGTGTCCATAGCAACGGTTGAACCTTATTATACCTTCAGAGATGTAGCTTCACTTTCGGAAATACAACTTTTCCGTCAATCTATTAAGATCTCCTTCGGAAGGATTCATCGAAAATCCTCGATCTTCGACAAGACTCTTGATAAGATTTTTTGATAAACTCGAGAGATCTGTCAAGATTAAATCCATCGTTTGAATTGTTTATGTTTATATCCACCGACACGTCCCCACGACGTTGGAACGTGCGTTTATTGTTTAGTCAAAATATTCAAAAAAAAATTAAAGTAATTATTTAATTAAATGTTATAGATCTTTGTCTTAAAATAAAACGATAAATACTAAAATATTTTGAAGATAAATATAATAATAGAATTTTTTATATGAAATAAATATAAATAAAATTTTATGAAAAAATTATCAATAAAATATATAATCAATATAAAAAGATAGAATTTTAGGATAATCGTACCTATCCTGATTAACCCTTGCATCCACCGCTGATTTGAAGCTACCCTTCCAAAATTAACCCTGCCCCAGAAATTTAGACTTGATTATGATTTAGACGTGTCCATGCATTTCACATGTTTTCATACATTAAATTCTGCTAAAGCCATAAATACTATCTGACAAACAGAAAGGATCAGACGGGAAAATCATAACCGATACAAGCCACTTTACTCCGTTGAGAAGAAGTTTTAAACTACTTGAAATTAGGTACGAGTATTATACATTCAATATGAATTTTTTTTAATTTTTTTATACATTTAAAAGAATATATATCTATATCTATATTTATATTTTAATATGTGTTTAACATAAATAAATATTTTAATAAAATAAAAAATCAAATTGATATTAGATAAATTTAACAAAAACATATTTCGTTTATATATGTATCTAAAAATAATTCAACAAACTTTGAAGGAGTGGGCCATTATGCGGTGTGCCACTAAACAAAAGAAAAGTCCCTTTTTTGCCTTTTTCTTTCCCCTGATATATGTGCAAGAAATGTCTCTTTACAAAGTGGCATACTTTAATAACATGTAATAATGTATATAATAGTAGCCAGGCTTGATTGATTAATATATCCCCATTGTCTTCCATAATTTAAAATAAATGAGTTTGGGTATTTTAGGTGCCAACCACCAATTGCTTTTTCCAACTTTGATTGATAAATGCAAAATAGATGTGATTGTACTGGTGGGGACATGTTAGCACATGCAAGTTTATGAGGTCTAAAGGGTACCATTATGATCCATTTTTAAGGTTTGCCTGTACCAAAATCTAGAAATAGCATATGCAAGAGTTAATTGAGTAATGTTGTTTAAATTTAGGGGTGTAAATGAATAGGGTTTGAAAGAGTAAGGTTGAACTTGTGTTCATTTGTTTATTTTGAAAGTGTATGTATATGATTCATGGGTAAATTATAAATTTAGTATCTAAATTATTACTTTTATTCTCTTTTGATACCTAAACAATATTTTTTTCAAAACCATACCTAACGTTTAGTTCAAATTTTATTCTCGTATTCCGCTGTTAAAAACTTAACAGTGATGTTGATGTGTCGCCATAAGGTAATGTCATGTTATCATTGAAAAAAATATAACGTCAACAGTTCTTTTAATTTTTTAACGGTGGGGCACCAAATTGAAATATAAACTAAACGTTATGTGTGGTTTTGAAAAAAATATAACGTTTAGGTAGCAAAACGAAACAAAAGTAATAATTTAAATACTAAATGTGTAGTTTATCTTTTATTCATTTAGTGTTAGTGAATATGTTCATTTATATGTTTGCAATAATTTATTTAAAATGATGAAATCACACCAATAGTCCTTAAGCTTCTTACCCTTCAAAGTTTGAACTCTAAATGTTTATCATGTATTCAATTTAGTCTCAACTTTCACAAATATTTAAAATGTAAAACAAATAAATAGAAAACGAGAACCGGATATACGAGTTTATAACAAGTGGATAAACAAGCCAATAAACCAATCAATATACGAATTTGTTCGTGAACATAAACGAACCGAACACACTTTTATTAGTGTTTGCTTGTTTATTAAATGAAAATAAAAAATTTGTTCATACACGTTTATTAAACTTAATAAACGAACATTATACAATTGATTCACAAACAATTTGTCGAAAGCTATGCTCATTTACATCCCTACCCAAATTACATGAACTTTATGAATACAATTTTAAGTTTCATTGATTTGATTAGAAAGAATTTAAATACATAATATTTTATGTGATGATAAAAAATGTATAGAAGAGATTACGCCAACAAAAGTGAGAATGCAGAAACATAAAAGTCTAGAAGAAGATACAATGAAGGGTCAGAACTGGGAAGATGCAGAACTTCATATAAATTAATTAAGGTTTAATACAGTTTTACATTAAAGTAGAAAACAAGATTTGAAACGTAATCTAACTGCGTTGAAGATAATTAAGAATTTCGAAAGCTTATGAGATTGTATTCGAAAGAATATTGTGGAGTTGAGTTTAAAGGTTTTTCTATATCATTTAAATCAGTAGAGTCATTTATTTTTCTTTGAATGGACAATAAATTACTTAAGCAGTTTTTTTTGTCGGTGACACTAATTTTGATGTTAGTTGTCGACCTCTAGTTCTCTCTTTTTTGTTGTTTATTTTTTAATTTTTTTTAATAAGAATGATTTTTTATTTGTAGCACGTTTTTCTTCTCTCTTTTTTTTTGATCGTTTGACTAGTCTTTCTATTTTATGTTTTCTTAAGGTTGGATTTGATGACATCACAATTGATCAAGATGACGTTTATTTGTAATCTTGCTGATCTTCCCTCTTCTGGACCCTCAGATTAAATTTAGATATATAGTTTTGCGTTCGTGGATAGTTTCTCTTTACGTTCAGCTCTGATTTACGATTTTCGGTAGTCTTTCAATAGTTTAATCTTGCCGATGCAATCAGATTTGATCGTATCTATTATTTGTTTGAGATTTTGGTTATATTTTTTAACCTTGAAGTAAAATATATCGTTCATTGTGTCAATGTTACATAGAAATGTCTAAATTATACATTTAGACTCTTATTATAATTTTTATCTTTAAATAAGATTAGCATATTCCATTAAAAATGATTTATTATATTATTGACGTGGAAATTTAAATTAATCACAAATATAAAGTGTAAATAACCTCTTAATTTTATTTTATTATTATTTTATTTTAATTAATGTATTATCGAGATATAAATTTAATTAAAAAGTTAAAATTATTTGAGAAACTATATATTAAAAATAATAAACTATCCGACATCTGTAAATTCACTATATATAGAATATATTATCACATTTTGATAACCCGTGTTTCTAGAAAATTCTTTTAAGAATATTTTATTGAAAAAAAAAAGGAAGACTGCATGCTGCCATATAGGATGGCAAACGGGCAGGTCAAGTGTAGATACCCCTCTCTCATCCACATATCCACGTAATATTTTTTAATCTACCACCCGCTCACCATTCATGATGGATACAAAATTTTAAATCCACACCCGTCCACGCGGGTACATTTTCAAATCTATCCTCACACCTACTACCCACTAGCGACATACTCATCTAGACCCACCTGACAGCAAACTAATGTGATGTTGGAGTTGGTTCTCAGACAGTTCGTGATGGGGTAGCAACGCATGCTTCAATTTGTCAGAGGAGTGGCTCTACGAATGTTATGGAGACAGATTGTAGGGAGAATGTAGTCGCAGAGCTGGATTGTTGAGTTGCTTTAGATGTTAATGCTCATAGTGCGCCTAATATGGGTTTTGAGAGGCTAAAGAATATGTGAACTTCTGCTTTTTGATGTTAATGCATATAGTACGGCTAATTTGTGTTTGAATGAGCAGCATGGACTAAAAAATATGAAAAGTGATGTGGTTAGTGGGATTATGAGTTTAATCAAAGAGGCGAATATTTTCCTAATTAAAGACTAAATATCTTAATATTTGGTTAAATTATATGTTATATATTAAATAATATTAAAATTTATAAATTAGTCTCTAAAATTACACCTAAATTCATAATGGTCTAAAATTTAATAGATATTTAGCTAGACGGGCGGATGTGGGGCGGGTAATGTCTCAAACCCATTACTCGCCCACCACCCACGATGCGTACCACTTTATAAATCCACACCCGCCCACTACCCGCTAAAATTATACCTATCCCCGCTCTAATTAAAACAAATACGATACAAAATCTACGAAATTGTACCCGTTTATCATCCTACTGCCGTGCAAAGCCAGGTGACCCAATTTTCTTCACTTGGTGGTGCAAATGATTTCCTAGTTCCCCTCCTTTAAATTTCAAATTTCCTTTTCAATTTCCCTCGAATTTCATTTGCATTTCAAAACCTCCCCAACTCTCTCTCTGTACAAATACCCCTTTGTTTCCTTTCACTTATCCTATCGTCAACGCTTTCGCCAGCCACAAACAGTGACGAAAGTAGATCAAGGCGCCGCCATTTACTCCTCCTTCGCTCTTCCTTATTCTGGTAAATATGTTAGTGTTGCTTTGATTTCACTTCAAATGTTCCCGATTTGTGGATTTCTTTTTGATGTTTCGTCGGTCATGGAACTGAGATCTAGGGTTCTAGAAGTTACTGGAGTGTTGTTTAGAGTTGAGATATAGTCCGATCTGCTTTGCTCTCTTTCTCGATCTTTACTTTGCTCGATCTGTTTAGATACATTTTGCGATTTATGTATAGATCTTGTGAGAAAATGATTTTTTTAGCTTTATTTAAACTTTATCTTTTTCCAACTTGTTCTGATATGCTTTCATTGTGAATACGTTAAGCTTTTCGAAGATTTATTTTTGTGATTAAGGAGATGCTCTTATCTTGATCTTTATTTCTTTGTATGATTAATTCAACTTGTTTTCCATCGATTTCTTGTGTAGCTTAATTAGATGCTGAAAACTATGTTGAGAACTGACTAAATTTGGTTTCCCCAGTGCGGTACAAAATTTTGTATTTCTAGCTAGCTACGATATTATGTATTTGAAGAAATGAATATTGACTGAAGTGTTTCCTTCTTTCACTAAGAGGAGCTAGAACTTAATTCCTCTTAGGACTTTAATTTGGTTTGCTTATATTAGTTGAGAGGGATATGGAGTTCAGACTGACATGCTATTTTGCTGTACTCTCTGTTTAGATTCTTTTTTGTAGTAGTAAAATATGGCGGATGCTGAGGACATTCAACCCCTTGTCTGCGACAATGGAACTGGAATGGTGAAGGTTAGTTGATTTTGACCTGATTTATATTCTCCATCGTTATTTATTTGTTTATGAAAAATGTATTACTTTATTGTGGTTGATCCGACATTGTTTAACCATACAGGCTGGTTTTGCTGGTGATGATGCCCCTAGGGCAGTTTTTCCCAGTATTGTTGGTCGACCCCGACACACTGGTGTCATGGTTGGGATGGGACAGAAGGATGCCTATGTAGGAGATGAAGCACAATCCAAAAGAGGTATCCTTACTTTGAAATACCCAATTGAGCATGGTATTGTCAGCAACTGGGATGATATGGAGAAGATCTGGCATCATACATTCTACAATGAGCTCCGTGTTGCTCCTGAGGAGCACCCTGTGCTTCTCACTGAGGCACCTCTCAACCCTAAGGCCAACAGAGAAAAGATGACTCAAATTATGTTTGAGACCTTTAATGTACCTGCCATGTATGTCGCCATCCAGGCTGTTCTCTCTTTGTATGCCAGTGGTCGTACAACAGGTTGGTTAGAATATAGACCTCTTTGGACTTTTCTTTTCATATTTTTGTTACCTGTTAGGAAGATGGTAAATTAAGATTGCTCTGGGTATTGTTGGTCTGGTTTTTTATATATCATTCCTGATCAAGCTAATAACACTGAAGTATCTCCCTATTGGAACAGGTATTGTGTTGGATTCTGGTGATGGTGTCTCTCACACTGTACCAATCTATGAAGGTTATGCCCTTCCACATGCCATCCTCCGTCTAGACCTTGCTGGTCGTGATCTCACTGATTCTTTGATGAAGATTCTTACCGAGAGAGGTTACATGTTCACCACCACTGCTGAACGGGAAATTGTCCGTGACATGAAGGAGAAGCTAGCTTATGTTGCCCTGGACTATGAGCAGGAACTGGAGACTGCCAAGAGCAGCTCTTCTGTTGAGAAGAACTATGAATTGCCTGATGGACAAGTCATTACTATTGGAGCTGAGAGATTCCGTTGTCCAGAAGTCCTCTTCCAACCATCACTCATTGGGATGGAAGCTGCTGGAATCCATGAAACTACCTACAACTCTATCATGAAGTGTGATGTTGATATCAGGAAGGATCTGTACGGTAACATCGTGCTCAGTGGTGGTTCAACCATGTTTCCCGGTATCGCAGACCGTATGAGCAGGGAGATCACTGCACTTGCACCAAGCAGCATGAAGATTAAGGTGGTTGCACCGCCTGAGAGAAAGTACAGTGTCTGGATCGGAGGATCTATCTTGGCATCTCTCAGCACCTTCCAGCAGGTAGGAGTATATTTGATGTATTTTACTTTCTTTTTTTGTTTTACGTTAATTGCCCAAGACTGAGTTTCTTGGTTTACCTGTTGCATCAGATGTGGATTTCCAAGGGTGAGTACGATGAATCTGGTCCATCCATTGTCCACAGGAAGTGCTTTTAAGTGCTTCGATGGTAAGTTACATTTTCAATTTAGTTGCCGTCTTTTGTGTCAAGTGAGAAAGTCTGGTTGATGTGGGGAAGAGTGAACGATGGTGTACCTTGAGTTTCTATATTATACAAATCCCTATTCATAAGTTACGACCTGTGATGAAGATCACCGTCTAGATATGGTGACGGACAGACAATTAATGAGGTTAGTGACTATGATGCTTGTTTCCTTATATTTTGTTTAATTTTACTGTTCATGGTCCCCCCCTTTGAGAACATCAATGGGGTAAGGTTGTTTGGGTTAGATTAAGAGATTGTTGGGGAAGAACATTAATGTTAATAGCTATTGCATTGTACGAGCAAAATTTAAATTAGTGTCAGTTTGCGGTCATAAAACGATCATGGAAATTATATTGGATACCGGGTTTTTTAAATATTTCCATTAAAATGTTTTAGGATTTGATTTGAATTTGACGCGGCACCCTCGGAATGATCTGATGACTTCCAGATCCAATGTGTTTAGGATTTAGGTGTCAACTATCAAACAGGGTCTTATATTGGCGTGCATTGACAATGCTCATTATACGATTTCCACATTATCGGTACGAGTAAACTACAAACTCTTTAAGTGCAATAAAGATAAAATTGTGGTTGATTTGTTTTAATATGGCCGGTTTCTTTTTAAAAAAATTGAATTTGGATTTAGTAAAATTTAAGTGAAAAATATCCTATTCGATTCTGTAATAGTGATATATTTTTTTATGTATTTAAGAATATTTTTTCTATAGTTCTCTTCTCTTTATACTTTTATGTAATAAAATATATATATATATTTATTTTTTGAGGTAGATTATTGGACAAAAATCGAGTAAGATGAGTCGAGTGGAACTATGCCCCCAAAGTTAATCTTTTAAAAATACATTTTAAATAGTTATCATCACTAGACTTATCAAATTATTATTTTAAGTCACGGTGTACTATGCCATTCTTGAAAGAAAAAATTAATTCACGGTCACAGCTTGAATACAATGAATAAAAAAGTAAACTGGGGTTCAAGTGTAAGAACTTTGGAATTGATGAACTCACATGTCTGATAACATTAATAAACAGAGAATCCTAAGTAAGTTTACAGTTTTACACAAATGAAACCTGTGCAATCATTCATTCAGACTTAAGATCCAAACCCTCTCTCCACCTTCGCATAACCCCTGTGATCCCTCCCAGCGCCAGTCATTTCTCAAACCTCACTGCCTTAGCCCTTCCCACCCTCTCCTCTGGCCATCAATGGCGGACTACGAGCCACCACACCACCCAACAATCCCCAAAGAAACTGCTCTCCAGGCCTTAAACACCATAATCCAACTCCACTTCGAGAAGACCCTTGAAAAAAAACGAGCGATCGACCTCCAAAAGAAAGAGCTCCACAAGCTTTTCCAGCTCTTCTTCCTCTTCTTAGCCCTCGTCTTCATGGCTCAAGCTCAGTCCACTCGTCTCCAATGCCGCCATTGCTGGGCACCCATCACTCTGCTTTCACTCTCCCATCTTATCTTCTATGTTTCGGTGGCTCAGACGCTGAGGTGTATCAATGGGTTCAAGTACCAGAGACGGTGCCACAAGCTGACGCTTGGGTTGGCTACTGATAAGCTGAGGGAAATGAAGATTAGGATCAACAATGGAGAGTTCGTTGATGGGTTCGGGGAAGAAGGTGAGTTCGAGATTCATTACCAGGAACCACCCGAAACTTACTTTGCAAAGTTCAAGAGAAACTGGGCATTGCATTTTGGTTTCCTCATCTTGATCTATGCTTTCATGGTTTCTTCTTCGGTCGTGTTGCTTTGTTTCTAGGTGAATCATTTTTTATTTTTCTAGTGTTGTTTAATAGGAAGAATTGATTAATTTATGTGTATATCTTGTGCTTCTCGAGGCTCGTTATTAATTTAAAAAAAGGAGGAAAACTTGAAGAATGGTGTTTCCAATTCCATTGTTGACTGATTTATGCTTTTGATAAAAAGCTTCATTTTTTAATGATGAAGGTAATTGGGTTTGTAGCACCAAGCTTTCCTTTTGTTTTGGGTTGTTGAACGTTAGAAAAAGGGATTAATGGAGGAGAGAGAGGTGAAAGGGGAAGTTTTATTTGTTTTATTATTAATATAAAATTTATTAATTAATTCAAATAAAATAGTAATATAATTTCTTTTTACAACTTTTGATGATCGTTTAGTTTGTACACAAGGAGACAATCGAGAAAAATTGGATGAGAGGTATTAATTAACTAATTATGTTGCTAGCACCTATGGAATTTATTTTCTACCATTTGTTTTCAAAAAAAATTATTAGGTACATATTTATAAAATATACGAGAGGAGAAACTTTTAAAATTTTTGAAAATGATTATCTTATAAAATTTTGAGAGTAAAATAATGTTTTAAAATAAAATATAAAGAAAAATCTAAAATATATAGTGTTAATTTGAAGGTGTTTGATGTAGATAAAATGTAACATCCTCATACCGATACGGGTGACCTTATCCGATTTGAACTGACCATCCAACTCAGTTGGTAGAGCACAAGGTTCTTAACCTTGAGGTCGTGGGATCGAGTCCCATGGAGGGCATTTCATAATTTGGAGGTCTCCTACGGAAGTTGCTCTCAACCTAGTATTGGGGGCAGCCTACTATCTTACCTCCCCTTACCTCATTACATATGGGAACAAGAGACATCCATTTACATTAGGGTCACTAGAGCGACCCACAATAAAAACAACAGAGAAATTTAAAAGTTTTTATTAAAACATATAAAAAAGCAAGTGTAGAAATCTTTCAAATCGTAAAACAAAATTCGTTCATACCACCTATCATAAAAGTTTCAGACTGAAAATAAAAACCAAATGTGCCCTACATGCCGTCTAATTACACTTATATCATACTCTATAAGCAAAGTCGGAGGAACTCTCATAACTAAAGTCGATAGTTGCACTGAATCGATCTTTTAACCTGAAATGGTCAATAACAAAGTGAGCTTTGGGAAACTCGGTAAAACAGAACTGCTAGATGATGCTGAAGGACATACATATAATTAACAATCATAAAAAATTTCTTATTGATTCAAGCATCTACATGTTTCCGTGATGATTTAAGGTTCCACTGATAATTATTCAAGTAAAAGACATGAAACTTACAGTTTAGAGGAAAAGTTCAGAGGACCAAGTTCAATAGATCGGAATAGGATGTCTAGTGTGTTCCCACGAAACCAGAATAAATAAAATCATAGATTAAAAATAGTAATATTTTATTTCAGTAAAATAAATTTTTAAAATCACTGTAATACACTTCACCTGAACACTCCATATGCAGTCCCCCAAAACTATATTCATAAGGGCTTACCTTAAGCACACAACAAAGGAGTCACCCTAAGAGAATACCTTGGGGCCTATGGGCCTACCCAAGGGTCACCTTAGGTCCATAAGAAATTATCAGCTTGATCAGAGCTGAACCTCCGTACTCTAGACTCCTACCCATACAATATCCAGTAGAAATCAGATTGAGCAGTAAACTATAATATCAAAATCATGATTCAATAAAACATTGTAAAAATGACAATGTAGTTATTTAAATTATATAAATGCCCTCCACCCGGACACCATAGGCCCAATTGACCTAGGAGCCAACCTAAGGGAATGCCTTGGGGCTTGAGAGCCTACCCAAGGTCACCTTAAGTCTGTAAGGAATTACCAACTTGATCAAAGTTGAACCTTCATACTCCATAATCCTACCCATACAATATCCCAATAATCGGTTCATATCGTAAACAATAAATTTCATGATCTATAAATCAGGAATAATTATATTTTCCAGTGAAAGTAGGTAACCAAATGACATTATATCATGTAGCCATAGTTCACAGCAGTAAATTAATAAATCAGTAATTCAAAATTTTGAACAGTTAAAAGAATCAATAAATCAGTAACTTAGATAAATTACATTCCAATACCGATAAAACAATCATATATTATATAGGGAACACACTAGAAAATCCAGTTATTTTTCGGAGGCACGTATTTATTATCAGGAAGGGGAACACAAGCTTCTGCAAGTTGATTGGATTTCAGAAATGGGATCCCTACTAAAAAGGGGTTTAATTGCTAACGGATCTAAACAGACATTCAAAGATTGTTGCTTCAGGACCATTTAAGATTTCAGGTCTATCAGAAAGGTGTTTAGGAACCTTTACATCAGAATAAAATAAGATCTCATATATAACTGAACGATTCCATCATTTATGCCATTAGAGTATTTCAAACACTTTGATTTCTAATGGATTTTTAGCAACTTAATATAATAAGGGTGAAATGATGATTTACGGTATTCAAGATTCATGTCGAGTTATCAGGATATCGGTCAACTCGAACTGAACAAATCCCAACACTGCGATACCTGTTTACCACTCAAATCGATGCACTTCAAGAAGATTCACACTTTAAATACTGACGATGCTAGTCGAACTGATCATCTTCAGAACCATCGTTGAACGGATCTTGAGGAACATTACGTATTTCGATGGTATTTGTTTTATTTATGTATTGCAACAATCTTTAAAATGACCGACGTATTTGATTCGTACTCCACAACCTTTAGGGGTGTTATATTACTTAGGTTTTCTCTGTGTTTCCAAAACTATCAAATAACATTCACTTATTTCTACGTCATAAGGGTAGTCATGTCATTTTTATACTTGAGATTGCTTCAATCATCTTCGAGTTCAAGGTATTCCAATCATTTTCTTTAATTCAATTATATATATATATATATAATTTCAAATAATTTAATCATTGGGTGATTATTCCAAAATCAGAAATTCTAAATCTTTTATCACCTCGGGAATTTAAAATCGATAAACAGGATGTTTATGAACAAACCAAGTATTTATTAAGCGAATAAGTAGTCTATAAGATCAATGATGACTTTTTAGGGGTAGTTTAGTTATTACTTATCTTGAGGAATAGGAAACAATTTTCAGGTCTTCCAACCGATTTACAAGTCTTCCAAACAAGTCAGGAGTTTAGTCGATGGATCTGTAGTTATATCATGTCAATAATGAATTATCAGGTTAATTCCACTATTCGGGTCAATTCCGTTCTCTTTTTACTTTATAAGGGTATTTTCGTAATTTTCTTTTCAAACATTTTCGACATCAAAACATTTAACGATAATATTCAGAGTTTAAAGATTCTAAAATTAATTCATTTGTCTATTAATCACTAACCTTAAATTTATTTCTTATCAATCTATCAATACTTTTGTGCAATTCAATCGAGTCTTAACCAATTTATCACTTAAATCGTATTCAGTTCGAGTCCATCCATAACCAAACATGCATAATAGACCCATCATATACATCCATGCATTTATCCAATATCAACATGTTCCATAAAGCATCCAAAGAGGTAGTAAAGTATTACCTCAATTTTCGAGCCATATCGGTTAACCAATTAAACTCCATTTAATCACCCTTTAACTTTAATTTCATGCCCTATAATGTCTGAGATACATGGCAAAATCAATTACATTAGAAACAGAACTTAAATGTGAAAATTCATATTGAATCGGGAGATAAAATACCAAAAAACAGCTTAATGAGTTCAAATTTGGAAAAACAGACTTCAGATTTGGACTCAGAACGTCGTAAAATATAAAATATACTTTTTGAAAATTTTAATTTTTTTTGTAAAAGTCAATTGTTAAAGTCAAAGTCAACTGACATATCAATGGTCAGGTCAAAGTCAATGGTTCATGTCAAGATCAACGGGTCAGACCGATTTAGGTTGATTTGGTTCGTTCTGAGTTAACTAGGTCGGGTCAAACAGACACGGTTCATACCAGGTTGGGCCGGTTTGATCTAATTGGATCATTTCTAGAATGAGCTACGGCTGGAGAAGGAGCCCTACGCGGTAGTGCGTGGTGATGGCGACGGGATCGGGGGTGACAGTCGACTACTCCGGGAGCACCAAGACATCACTACAAAGCCATTTCAACACTCAAAACCACCTAAAACCACCGGAGTCAATAGAACAATGTCGAAACTTACCCAAACCAATGATCGGCGACGAGGCGACGAAGCGATGATGGGTTACGGTCTCAGTCAAGTTTTAAGCGCATGGAGACGACGAGTCCAACCACGTTAGTGGTTAGGCAAACGAACAACGTTGGGTGCCGAATTTTGTAATTAATCGAGGCGACGAGAGGGGGTTTCGACGGTAATTCAAACGTCGATTCGCATTGATTGACGCCGAATCACGCTACGATGGCTTTTGGGCTTTGGTTGTTGATCGACGAAGAATTAGCTGAGGGTGACGGCACACTCCAAAGATGGCTAGACGGCGTTGATTTGACGAAGTGGGTTGTGGCGGCTATTGTTTGGGTAGGGAATTTAGGAATTTTCGGGTGTTACTTGATCCAAAATCAATAAATATGAGTTTTAATAATTCAAAACTCAATAGGAACCTAGCCTAGGTGGTAGGGATGAGGGTTGCATTACTGTAGCTAGTGGGTTCAAGACCCTATAGTTGCATCCTCACCAAAAATATTATTATCATTATTATTATTATTATTATTATTATTGTTATTATTAGGTAACAAGAGATGGATAATTTTAGGTTTGGGTCCCTCAACTATCGTCAAGCTTGCAAAATAGTCATCATACTTCGAAATCAAGCATTTTAGTTATCAACTTTTCCCTTGTTACAACTTTAATTCAATACTTTAAATTAATAAAATTTAGTCCCTAAATTGGGGTGCAACATAAAATGTGTGAAATTTTATGACTTTAATTTAAACTTAATTCATTAGAGACCAAAACCCTTGCATGATTTAGCAAAACTATAACTCTGGATGGATTTATTCAAACAGACTTTATTACACATCAAAGCCCGTGGCACCAAAGAAAATACGTATAAACTCGAAGGTTCCCAGTGTCGATTTCTTTAAACTGCAGGCAGTGGACTAACAGGTGACCCAGCAAGAGTTGGTGCATCAGCAGAGGCAACAGGGTCAGGAGCAGGAGATGCATCACAGTATCCTCTAAGAATGTTGCTTTCCTCAGATGTAAAACCAAGGGAAGCGAGCATGGTAGGCCAACAACTACGGGTGACAATCTCGATCGAACGACAACACTCAGAGTCAATATCAGTTTGGCCCTTAACAAGGAAGAGAATAATCTCATCGGTGCACGATTTCAGCTCATTTAGTGCATTCCAGCACTCGGCAAAGCCTCGATTATCATCGAGCCTTGCAGCTAGTGTATGGCCTGGTTTGCCGGAGCTAGAGAGTTGCCTTGCGGATGCCACACTAGCCAAAAGGCAGCAAACAAGGACCAAAAGAAGAAACAAATCTCTGAATGCCATTATATGTATTTTTCAAGTAAATAATTGAACTACAAAACGTTGAATCAAGAGAGTGAGATTGTGGGAAGATATTTATAGGAGAAATCAAGGGAGAAGAAAGGACAAAAACTGAATATGCAATTATTGTCCGAAATCAGATGATTAATTAAGGGAAAGATGATGGCTTTTTGTATAAATGAGTAACTGCAACTACTCAAGTAACTTGCATGAAGACCAATAGTTTTAACTTTTTTTAACCAATTTGGTACCTATATTTGTGAAATATTACACATTTGGTTCTTACTTGATCACTTTTACAGATACGATGACTGTATTTTCATTTTAAACAATTGATACATATATTTATCTAACATTACATATTTGGTAAAAAAACATATATAGATTGAGTAAAAACCGGATTTAATATATATTTTAAACTCTTTTTCGTTCTTCTAAAAATCAATAAGATTTTTTTTCTTCCAATTTTCATATATACATTATAATATTATACTAAAAAACATATACATTGTAATATTCAATTTTATATTAAAAGAAACAAAATTAAGTCAAATACATCTATTTATTAATAATTAATTATTTAATATTTAATTAACATTCAAATTATTTTCATTCTTATATTTTTCGGTGCTTCGAATGATGTTATTGTGTATGCTTGCATCGTTTCAGGTGTCATCTTGTTCATCATTTTCATTTGAACAAAATATTATATTTTGCTTTTAAATTGACGAAAATATTAAAGTACTGCTGCAAAATCGAAATGCCAGCACTTATTGAAAAATAATAAAATTGAAAGAATTCAAGTTTGATTGTGTCGTGGATAAAACCACCTCCTTATAAATAAAATTATAATGATTGATTTAATCCTTGAAAATTGACGATATCTCTTAAAATTAACACGATACTTCAGAATTTATACATCCAGAAATTAAAGTGAAAACTGATCATGAGACTAGATCGAATTAAAGTGTTAGAACTCGAGTATTGATTTTGAGCAGGGATGGATCTAGAGGGAGGTAAGTTGGGGGCCTTAAAAATTTTAAATTTCTATATATTTTAGATATTTTATTTTATATTTTCTATTACAAATATGTTTTGGTCCCTAAAATTTTATAAATTCTTTTTTATTTAAAATTTTACATGAAAACCTGCGTCCATCATTGATTTTGAAGAGGTACGAGAATAATATTTTTGAAGGTCCGATGCAATAACAATTAATAAATTAGTAGGCTCAATTATTACCAACCTTAAATATGGGTTGGATTAAAATTGTAATCGTGTCTTCATCGATGCATTATTTATCATGTCATGTTGAGCAGGGTGGTGAACATAATCATAATATAGTGAATAAAAACATTAGAGACCAAAACTAGCATGATTGAGAAATACTGTAACCTTAATTCCATTTATTCAAACAAACTTTATTACACATAAAACACCGTAACACTTAAGAAAGTCCGTATAATCTGGAATGTTCCGAATGCCGATTTCTTTAAATCGCAGGCACGGGACTAACCGGGCTGCCAGCGAGAGGTGGTGCAGTAGCAGTAGCAGTAGCAGCAGGACCAGGAGCAGGAGATGCATCACAGTAGCCTCTAAGAATGTTGCCTTGCTCAGATGTGAAACCAAGGGACGTGAGCATGGCAGGCCAACAATGACGAGTGATAACCTCAATCGCACCACAACACTCGGTGTCAATATCAGTTTGGCCATTAACAAAGAAGAGAATAATCTCATCGGTGCACGATTTCAGTTCATTCAGTGCATTCCAGCACTCGGCAAAGCCTCGATTATGATCAAGCCTTGCCGCTAGTGTATGACCTGGCTTGCCGGAGCTAGAGAGTTGCCTTGCGGATGCTTCACTAGCCAAAAGGCAACAGCAGACAAGGACCAAAACATGAAACAAATCTCTGGTTGCCATTATATTTCTATCGTTCAAGTAAACAGTTGAATAACACAAGGGATGAACGAAGAGAGTAAGATCGTGGGAGGTTATTTATATGAGAAATCGAGGGAGAGGAGAGGACTAAAACTAATGATGAGATTAATGTGAATAATAAGAGATATGATTGTCTTATCACATGATTCATTAAAGGGAAGATGATGGATCTTTATAAATCAGTAACTGCAGCTATTAAAGTTACTTGCATGAAAACCAAGTCAGGTGGATGAATCTGATTGGACAAAAGATCCAATTGTTTAGATTCTCATTAATTTTGCTTACTTAGTAACGATTAAAATTCAACTCCCTGCTAAGCTTCAAAATCGATTATTTATGTTGAAGTTGGGATTCAAATTGGTTTTTTTTTCCCATTTAATTTAGAGTTAATTCAATAACGTGTTCTCAAAGTATAATTCTCATTTTAAATTGGTCCCTAATTTTTTAAATATTCCAATTCCATCCCTAAACTATGACTATGATTCCAAATTAGTCCTCAAACTTATGAACACTTTAATTTCATCCCCAAACTATGACCTTCATTTTAAATTAGTCCATGAACTTTTTGAACATTCCAATTTCATCCCAAGCTATATGTATATACTAATCACATCCCTTGTTAATAAAATTGTTAGGCCAATTTATATTATTATACATTTGGAAAAAAATAAAATTTAGGTTAAAATATGATTGAAACTAATTACATATTTTGATGAATTTGGGGTAAATTGGAATATTAAAAAGTTTGGGGATCAATTTAGAAAGATGGTCATAGTTTAGGAATGAAATTAGAATGTTCAAAAGTTTAAGGACTAATTTAGAATGAGAGTAATAGTTTGATGATGTAATTAGATTATTCAAAAGTTTAGGGACCAAATTAAAATGTAAGTCATGGGTGGGGGATATATGATGCAATTAACTCTTTAATTTATGATTAAGAAATTTTTTATTTGAGTTATTTTAGCCCAATAAAACTATGGGCTAAGTTTTTCTACTTTCTTAGCTCGATTTTAACGGAAATCGGGCAGCCCCATATTGTTTTAATTTTTTAAAGTGAATTTTTGCACTTTTATCAATTTTTATAGTTTTGTTATTCTTACAAATTATTCAAATTAGTATTTCTCAATAACCAGTTGGTCTTTTAGGATGAGACATTAGATTCCTTAAACAATATCAAATATTTGAATCTTGATGTTGTGAATGAAGAAAATTAGAATAAAAGATTCGCCTTCATAACGAGTCTTTACAGTGTTAATAAAAAGGTACTCCTTCAAAATGAGAAGTTAATATCTATTACCATAAATAATAATTAAATAAATTAAATAGATACGTTATAATCATTGTACCATATAATCACTGTCTTGAAGTAATTTCGTCCGAATTAGTATAATCCCGAAAGTGAATGTTACCCCAAAGTTAATACATTTTTCTAGATTTCGTACTCCCGAAATAATAAAATAGAACTTGCTTAGCATGTTTGAAGTATAGTTTGATATTTATGAGAAAAATATAGGGGTAAGTCAGGTATGACTATAATTCCATGTGATGCGAGTATTACTAGGGTTTGTGTTGTCACTTGTGAGAGTCAATTAGCAATCAAATTAGATTGATCTCATGTTATTATTGAATACTTCTAACATCGTTTGTCAGTTTGTTCTCCATCACAATGATGTTTCGTGACAACCTTGCATCTCGTCGAAGCATGACGATTACCGAATGATCACGCTTACATTTGAGTCTAAAGTATTTGACGCATTGATAATAGTACTACGCTCGCTCTTATACATTACACCTCCAGTAATTATTTGACTTTCATATTTCGTTTACGACATTTCTAATGTTATTTTAATAACATTACTTTTCATTGAAGCAGTACAAATTATTAAGATTACAAAAATTATTATATTTTATAATTTTTAAAATTAAGAATTATTTCTTTTAAACTTATAACATTATAGATCATAACAATAACAACATTATACAAAATTAAGATTGAATAGATATTTTATTTAATTTTAAATTTCAAGGTTTTTTTTAAAAAATAATTTTTATTTAGGAAAGAAAAAACAAAATTTTTAAGATTACTAAAAATAAAACAAACTGTATTGGTTTGCACCCAAACCCATAAAAAAGGTAAAATCCCCTCCCTCCCTCCATAAATAAAAAAGAGAGTTTTTTCACCGTACAGAGTTAATTTATAAAGAAGGTGCCGTTATGTCTTTACCGTACACTGTTAATTCAATGAGCTGTCCATCTGCTGTTTCGGATTATACTCGAATCTTCCCCTCTCCCTTCAAGAGAGAGAGAGAGAGATTCTGTGGTTTACAACTCACTTTCCCATCTGCGAAATCACTATCGCCAGTTGTACCACCTTTTTTTTCTACAAAAATATTATAGAAAGTAAGCAAATCTGTGTGGACCCCAGTTGAGTTGAATTAGGCCAAAAGAAAGCTTCATCTACGTGGCACCCCTTTTAATGACTATCAATCATTTATTTTTCATGTTTTGGGATAACCATCTACGTGTCATATGATTAAGGGAATCAAGAAAGATGATGTTCGTCACTGAATTGTAATTCAAGGGTTAAATAAGGTGCTTCACAAAATCTGCACCTCACTTGATCAAAATATTATTTACAAAATAATATCCACCGACAGTCTATTTGCAGGCTGGGTGAGGCAATGAGTATCAGACGACCAACCCTTTGTACTGTATATGTATACCTCCCCATCTAACATTTAATTTAATCTATTTTTATATATTTTATAAAAAAATATTATTATTCTTGAAGTTTTTAATTTTTAAGTTTAAGCACACTATTGTGAATGTGTTAAATTTTCATTGTTATCTTTAGAATATATAGTACCTCTTATAAATATCATAAATTAATAAAAAATATTTTGAATATAAAAATGATTTATATCTTCTAAATAATAATTTAAATTTTAATGTTAATAATAAATAAATTAAGTTACAAAGATTGTTAATAATGGTTTAAGGATCACTTTTATCTTTGTAATAGATATAATTATCATTTTTGTTTCTATATTGTTTTAATTAATTTAACCCTCAAAATTATTTAATTGAATCATTTTATATTCTCCCTCTAACTTAAGACTTTAAATTAATAACCTTAAACACTATCATTGATGATAAATTAAACTTATTATATAGACAGTTCTCATTTTAAGGGGTGTTATAAATATTAATAGAGACCCAAAAGAACAGTTAAAAGATGGTAAAGTCAGCCGAAAAACCTCAGCCAGCAGTCAGATTTTGAAACAGCTAAACACTTCCACAGTCAAAAACAACTAAACAGTAAAAAGGAAATTTCACAATCCACGTAATTACAATTTAAACCCTTTTTATCATCTGTAAATAATAATAAAAATACAAAACAAAGAATCAATAGTAAAAATACAGTACATTTCTATATAAAAAATTAAACTCAAAACCCAGAGCTGCCACTGAAAAAACACACACGCAAAGACACAAGAGAGCAGTTTATTTATTTATTAGTACACTGAATTGGTTTCGGCAACTTTTATTATTTCCAAAAAGATAACATTTTTACAAAATCGTTTTCTTTTGATTTTAGTGTGGGAATAAATGAACATGTTTTTGTTTAATTCCACCAACTCCAGCTGCGGTGGGGGCAACTCCCCATCGCCACCATCAATTTCTGGACCCCACAACCACCACCACCACCTTTCTTAATGCTAGCCTTTTTCTCTCTGTCTTTTTTATTTTATTTCTTTATTAGTTTTTATGTTTAATTTTTTTAAATCTCAAATTATGTTTTAATACTCTTTTTACCATCTTTATAATTCTCTCTCTTAAAGTGCCATTTTAGATTGAGACCAAACCAGGCATGTTACAGAACAGAGTTGGCTTGCTTCTCAATCCTAAAACGCGTACTCCTTCTCTCCTTTGTTCTTTCCCCTTTTCCATTTAATTATATATTTTAAATTAGTATTGTCCCATCAAAGGCTACACTTTTGCATTCCAACGGCGGTTGTATTTCATGTGAAGGGAGCTGATATTTGGGTTTTTTTTTTATTGATGAACTAAGTGGTGCCGAGATTTGAGATCATTTGGTGAAGAAAGAGGCCGAGTTTTGCTGAGTTGGGTTGTTCTGTTTCTGTAGTGAGTTATGGACACCGGAGGTCGACTCATTGCTGGTTCTCATAACAGAAATGAGTTTGTTTTGATCAATGCTGATGAAAATTCCAGGGTAAGGCACACGAAATCTATAAAAAAGAAGCTTTATTAGCTATTGAGGAATATCCGTTTGCTTATTTTTCTATTTCTCAAAATTTATAAAATAGTTTTTTTTCTATTTAATCTGACTGTGTTTTGGTAGGAATTGAGAAAAGGTTGAGATTTTCCGATCAATGTTTCACTACAAATGTAAGAATTAGGGCTTTGGGGGGCTAGATTTACACAGTTTCCCACCTTTTCATCACTATTTTGAGCCATAAATCTCAATATCCTAATTCTTACATTTGTAGTGAAACATAGATCGGAAAATCTCAACCTTTTCTCATTTCCTACCAAAACACGGTCAGATTTAATCCGACTTATGTTTTTGGGTTTTTTTTTAGAGGAAGATAAAAAAGATGTTTCAGTCGTTTGAGTGTTGCTTGGTTAATAGACTTTTCCTCAAAAACGGTCAATATGTGTTGATTTTGGTGAAGAAGGGTGTTTTTTAGCTGCATGGATTGTGATTAGTTGTCGTAGCTAAGATATCTTTTTTGCATTTGGGATTTGTAAAGCACTTTTGTTTAGATTCTGGGTATTTGGAACAGTATGGAAGGATGAATAAGATTCTGATTCTGGTGTAATTTTTTTATCACGCTAAATTGCGGAATTCTTCTGAAATTTCCAAGTCTTCTGGAAATTGACAAATGTATGTTGTGCAATCTTTGCATTTGTTGCAGATATTGATGTAAATCCATCAATGGTGTAGCTTTATAGCATTTTTAATTTGGTATTTTTAATTTTTAACTGATTAAATCGTCATGAAATCCATTGGCAACAGTTTTACAGTGCTGTGAAAATAGAATTTTCATGGGGATTTAAGTTTTCTCTCTCTGGATTTTAGGGTTGTTACATTTTATGGCTGGGGCACTGATGGTACACTTTATGGTTGTGGTTCTTTTCAGATAAAGTCCGTGAAAGAATTGAGTGGGCAAACATGTCAGATCTGTGGGGATGAAATTGAGATTACAGTCGATGGAGAGCCCTTTGTTGCATGCAATGAATGTGCGTTCCCTGTCTGCAGACCCTGCTATGAGTATGAGAGAAGAGAGGGAAATCAAGCTTGCCCTCAGTGCAAAACCCGATACAAACGAATCAAAGGTGAAGATCATTTACTGCAATTCATTGTTTACGTTAGCAGCCAAAATGTCTTACAACTGTCTAAACTAGTGATTGTACTGCAGGCAGTCCTAGGGTTGAAGGTGATGAGGAAGAAGATGACATAGATGATCTGGACAATGAGTTTGACTACGATACTTCAGATCCTCAGCTAGTTGGTGAGACAATGCTCAGTGGACGCCTTAACTCTGGCCGTGGTTCTTACCCTAATGCTTCGGGAATGCCAGCACACTCGGAATTGGATTCTTCTCCTCCTAGCTCACAAATTCCTCTATTGACCTATGGTGAGGAGGTGAGTAGTCCTCCTCTATTTTGTATGTATTTATAACGAGTTCGTAGTTTCACATGCACTGTGTTTTTACACTGTTTGACAAACAATACTTACATTCTAAAAATTATTTAATTGTTTTAGGGTTTGGAGATTTCTGCTGATCATCATGCTCTCATTGTACCCCCTTTTATGGGCCACGGAAATAGAGTTCATCAAATGCCTTATTCTGATCCTTCTGTACCTTGTAAAACTCGTTATCCTTGGTGTTTATTAACAATTTTTAACTGCTTCTCTATAGTCTCGAACCTTAGTGTTTCTTTTGTTGCAGTGCAACCCAGACCAATGGTTCCTAAGAAAGATATAGCAGTATACGGTTATGGAAGTGTCGCATGGAAGGATCGGATGGAGGAGTGGAAGAAAAAGCAGAATGACAAACTTCAGGTAGTTAAGCATGGAGGAGGGAATGATGGTGGAAAGTTTGATGGAGAGGAGTTGGATGATGCTGATTTGCCAATGTAAGGGATTGTTTTGTTATTAGTGTTTATGAAGTATACACATCGATGGATTTTTTAGGGTATTTTTTTTTTTTGAAATTCTGCCCAAGAAAGCTTTTTCTTGTATATGTACAGTAGTGGATTAATTTTTTCTCTTTCCAGGATGGATGAGGGCAGGCAACCACTTTCGAGGAAGCTACCCATTTCTTCAAGCAAGATAAACCCATACAGAATGATTATCATTCTCCGTCTTGTGATTCTTGGCCTATTTTTTCATTATAGACTTCTACATCCAGTCAGGAATGCTTATGGCTTATGGTTGACATCTGTAATATGTGAAATATGGTTTGCTGTTTCGTGGATTCTTGATCAATTCCCAAAATGGTTCCCTATAGAGCGTGAGACATACCTTGATCGATTATCTCTGAGGTATGTAGTGTTGCCTGTGGCTTACTATGGTTGATGTGCTATCATTTGACATTAATTCAGATTTCTATTTCAGTGTCAAATTCTTCTTAATGCTATTTCGAATGTGATGCCACTTTCCTTGCTAATTTTACCTGTATGTACAGGTATGAGAAAGAAGGGAAGCCATCAGAATTAGCTAGTGTAGACGTTTTTGTGAGTACAGTGGATCCAATGAAGGAACCTCCACTGATCACAGCGAACACTGTTCTGTCAATTCTTGCTGTTGATTATCCTGTCGATAAAGTTGCATGCTATGTATCCGATGATGGTGCTGCTATGCTCACATTCGAAGCACTTTCTGAGACATCCGAATTTGCTAGGAAATGGGTTCCCTTCTGTAAAAAATTCAATATTGAACCCCGTGCTCCGGAGTGGTATTTTTCTCTGAAGATGGACTATCTAAAAAACAAAGTTCATCCAGCTTTTGTCAGAGAAAGGCGAGCTATGAAGGTGAGAGTTATTTTCATTCAGCACGGGATCTGTTGGATTTCTTGCATTTGATAGCATGGAATGCTAAATTTATTTGAGTATATTATTTGATTGTGCAGAGAGAGTATGAAGAATTTAAGGTTAAGATAAATGGATTGGTTTCAACAGCCCAGAAAGTTCCCGAGGATGGCTGGACAATGCAGGATGGAACTCCATGGCCAGGAAACAATGTTCGTGACCATCCTGGCATGATTCAGGTGAGATTTTGCATTTCTGTTGCTGTGAGTTTTTTAATTAAATTTTGTAGTGATTCTGATGCACATGAATTGAATGATGAAGAGCTTCTACAGAAAAAAACACTTTAGGATTTTAACTGTCCTCAATGAAATCATTTTTTGTTACAGCACCATACAATTTATTTTCCTTGTTTCTGGTGGACATGCATGTGGCCATACGTTAGAGACTCGTTGAGTTGATTTTTGATTGGGAGAATGGATTTATTTTAGTTCTAATGAGACATTGTTTTTAGTTTCTATATCATGAGACAATTTGTAGGGGCTTCGAGCTGTATTCAATTTATCATTCGAATTGATCTTCTAAGTTGCAGCGTAACTAAAATTTATTTTTTGATAGGTTTTCCTTGGTCATAATGGTATTCGGGATGTGGAAGGAAATGAATTACCTCGCCTAGTCTACGTATCTCGTGAAAAGAGGCCAGGCTTTGAACACCATAAAAAGGCTGGGGCAATGAATGCGTTGGTGAGGCACAAGTTCTTTGTATTTCTGTTTCATAGCTTTTGTCATTTAATTTAACATATGGTTTCAAGCTCATCAACTTCCATTGTCTTTACTGAAGATACGAGTATCGGCAGTCCTCTCAAATGCTCCATATCTTCTGAACGTTGACTGTGATCACTATATTAACAATAGCAAAGCACTTAGAGAAGCCATGTGTTTCATGATGGACCCAACGTCAGGGAAGAAAGTTTGTTACGTGCAGTTTCCTCAAAGATTTGATGGAATTGATAGACACGATAGATACTCGAATAGGAATGTTGTGTTCTTCGATGTAAGTGTTTCATTTCTTCCCTGTAAACTATGTTTCTTTATTTTAGGTATCTTTCAGAACTTAATATTGTAGTTTGAAAATAGATCAACATGAAAGGATTAGATGGCATACAAGGACCAATTTATGTTGGGACAGGGTGTGTTTTTCGAAGGCAAGCACTTTACGGTTTTGATGCTCCAGTTACCAAGAAACCTCCTGGCAAGACCTGCAATTGTTTGCCGAAATGGTGCTGTTTCTTGTGCTGTTGTTCAAGAAAGAACAAGAAAACCAAGCAGCGGAAGGAGAAGCAAAAGAAGTTTAAGCCGAGGGAAGCTTCGAAGCAGATACACGCTCTTGAAAACATTGAAGGGGGAATTACAGGTAATGTTTTACTTGAGTGGGGACAACTGGAAGTTCCTTAATCTTATTTTGAGCCTGCAATGTACTTTCAGTACGACATTCTAAACTAGAACCTGTTTTCTACTATCAGAGTCGAATACTCAGAAGTCATCAGACACATCAGAAATGAAAATGGAAAAGAAATTCGGTCAGTCCCCTGTTTTCGTGGCTTCCACTCTTCTGGAGAATGGCGGTGTTCCTCAAAATGCAAACCCTGCATCATTACTGAGTGAAGCTATTCAAGTCATAAGCTGTGGTTATGAAGATAAAACCGAATGGGGGAAGGAAGTAAGTGAAACCTGAAATTAAATCCAAGTTCTTAATATAGGCAAGTTGTAATATCATTAACATTGGTAATCCTAAAAAATTTCAACTTGCAACACAGGTTGGCTGGATATATGGCTCGGTGACTGAGGATATCCTGACTGGATTCAAGATGCACTGTCATGGCTGGAGATCTGTGTATTGCATACCCAAACGCCCCGCTTTCAAGGGTTCCGCTCCTATTAACCTCTCAGATCGTTTACACCAAGTTCTACGATGGGCTCTCGGATCTGTTGAAATTTTCTTAAGCAGACATTGTCCCATTTGGTATGGATATGGGGGTGGGTTGAAATGGTTGGAACGATTTTCCTACATAAACTCAGTTGTATATCCGTGGACATCAATTCCCTTGATTGTTTACTGTACCCTTCCAGCTATCTGTCTCCTCACCGGACAGTTTATCGTTCCTGAGGTAAAAATCTCACTTTTTCTTGTTTTATACTCCACACTAAAATTTGGCATTTGGAGAGAAAAGTGAATTCATATTGATTTATTTTTAGTTTTTATATTAACCCCATGGTAACTGTTTGGAACCTGCCTCACTTGCAGATTAGCAACTACGCCAGTCTCGTATTTATGCTTCTCTTCATATCAATTGCCGTGACCGGTATCCTTGAGATGCAGTGGGGTGGTGTCGGAATTGATGACTGGTGGAGAAATGAGCAGTTCTGGGTAATCGGAGGTGTTTCATCACATCTTTTCGCCCTCTTTCAGGGTTTACTAAAGGTACTTGCGGGTGTCAACACAAGCTTCACTGTGACCTCTAAGGCAGCGGATGATGGTGAATTTTCGGAGCTTTATATCGTTAAGTGGACGACCTTGTTGATCCCTCCCACAACCTTATTGATCATAAACATAATCGGTGTCGTGGTTGGGATCTCGGATGCCATCAATAATGGGTATGATTCATGGGGTCCGTTATTTGGTAGACTATTTTTCGCCTTCTGGGTTATCATCCACCTCTACCCCTTCCTCAAAGGTTTGCTTGGGAAACAAGACAGGATGCCAACCATCATATTGGTGTGGTCTATTCTGCTGGCCTCAATCTTGACTCTTATGTGGGTTAGAATAAACCCATTCGTCTCGAAAGATGGCCCTGTATTAGAACTTTGCGGTCTGAACTGCGATGACTAGGAGACGACGGCAAACAACACGAATAAAGAAGCAGTAGCAACAGAAGCAGCTCGAGGTCTTGAGTTTTCGATCTCTTCCAGCAAGCTGAAATTTTGAGGCAAAGGGGGTGTAGATATAGGCTGTGACATCAATGCTATTTTGTTTTCTACAGAGTTCTTTTTCTATTAATTCTTTTATTATATATTCATGGGTTTTAGGTTTTATTTTTAAAATTGATTTTTATGGGGTCAATATGGGGGGATTTCCAACAATTTATTTCCAACCTAAAAATATTCTAATTTTCTGAGTTTGCCCAGTGCAAGCTCATAAATTAAAGTTGAATAATATTTATCCAGTCTTAAGCAGCTTTATACATCAAACTGTTCACAACATGCTTCACATTCGTTTGCTATATCTTTGTTTGGTTCCTTTTTCACATCAATTTTAGAGTCTTCTGAAGTTGAGGGATAAGAGTTTGCTTCATGCAAATCTCATAAATTCGGTAGATTTTTTTCTTATTTGCCTTGTTTTACAAACCTGTTTGGTGAATGCCAATGTTCCCTTTTGAAATCAGTATTTTGAGGTTATTCTATATTGTCACATCATATCTCAAAATTAGTACTTATTGGAGAGTTCTTTGAAGATGAAGCAAATACAATACGTGATCTGTGTATGATCATCCTGTTGAAGATAAGGTGTTTTGACACTACCAATGTTGGCATCTATGCTACTGTAAAAAGTAGTTACACATTGCTATTTGAGATTCTGGATAAAGAAAAAAGTGTGCTCTCTCAGATGAATCAGGCTCTAAAGAGTTGAGTTGAGAAAAGTTTAAAGCTGAACTCAACTTGAAAATTTGGGAGTTTAAAATTATTAAGTTCGATTCAAACTCAAAATCAAAATTTGAAGCTCGATTCGTGCTCCAAAAAACTTAAAATGACTTAACTCGATTGAAGCTCGAACTCAAGTTTAAACTTGAATTTTAAGTACATGAAAACATTATACTTTATTTTTTAAAAGAAAACAATAACATATAAATGTTAATATTATTAATAATTTAATTTAGAAAGTTAGAAATTTAAATACATTATTTTTTGAGTTGTTCACGAATTTTTCAAGTCGTTATCGAGTAGTTCGTTTTGACTTGTTAAGAACTCGAGTTCGAATTTGAGCTCAAGTTGAATTTATTTGAATCATGTATTGACAAGACTTTAATTAATTCAAACTCGAATAACTTTCAATATATCTCATCTCATTTAGAGCCTTAATCAATGTTATGAGTGCTGGTGCAGTTCCAATAAAGCACAGATGCACTGACCCAACAATGGTTGAAGCTGTACCTTATGTGAAAGCTTTATGGACTGTACATAACATAAGGTCTTTTTCATTATTTATATCAATATGAATTTTACAAAAATAATTATTTATAGGATAAGAATTATAGAGATAAAGAGAATATACAAAAAGATGAAAGATTAAGAGTCTACGAAAATAAGATAAAATGTGAGATATAATTAATATCAATCATATTTGTCGTAACCGTTTTCCGGCGGGGACAATCGTTTAATTGTTTTAAAAAACTGTTACGACTTTTAATTTTGGAAAATGGGTGATTTTGGAGTAATTTGAAATAAATTAAAAAGAATTAAAAAAAGTCGCCATCAACCTTTGGGTTAGGTAGGTCGAATACCTAAAAACGTCTTTTAAAAACAATTTTAAGAAAAATCATTTTTAAGACAAAAGCTGGTCAGCATTTACCAAAGATTCGATTAAAACGGGTTCGGGAGTCGGTTACGCGTGGGGAAGGATTAGCACCCCCACAGCGCCCAAAATTGGTACTGTTTCGCTTACACGTTGTCGTAATGGTGAAAATCCTGAATCAAATATCAAGTTAAAATATGATACATTTATTAAATATTAATTAATTGCTTTAAATTAATAACTTAAATGAGGAAATTCAAAGGACTGGAGTAAAACAAATAAATATTACAAATCTAAATACAAAATAGCAAAAAAATATTTAAACTTATAAAGACCAAAATAAAAAACTTTAGGAATCAAAATAACAAAATTAGAAAATTAAAAGGCTAAAACGACACAAACAAAAATTTAAAGAATAGAATAAAAAAATATAAATTTTGAAGACCATTTTTGAGTATATATATTAAGGAAAATGTATATGTCAAACGAACTAAATATAAATAAGTTCAACCAAAATATCATAAATTAATTAAAATTTATTATTAATACGTATTAAGTAATATATATATACACACACAAATATCATAATATTAATTCTTACTAGATAAAAATAAAGTAAATTAAAAACTCAACATAAATAGTAAAATATTAACATATAATTAACAAAGAATCTAAACAAGCAAAACCAAACAAGCAAATACATCCAAAATGGAATGAATGCTTTCAAAATAATGGTGGACCTCGTATAGTGGTGAAATTAAATAATTGATTCTTGATATCAAGTATTTAAAAATGTGTGCCACTAAAACTAAAAAAAAATAGCCTAGGTGCTCATCTCAAGGTTTTAAAAATTAAATATGCACAACATAGATGAAATTTAAATATTGATGAAAAATATACCGATTATATTAAGGAAAAAAAATATGTATAATATATGGTCGAATTGAAACACATAATATTTTAATAACATGACTAAAATAGGATATTTAAAATTTAGTGGTTAAATTGAACATAACCAAAAGGTTTTAAAAAAAATATGCACAACATAGATGAAATTTAAATATTGATGAAAAATATACCGATTATATAAGGAAAAAAAATGTATAATATAATATGGTCGAATTGAAACAAATATTTTAATATAACATGACTAAATAGGATATTTAAAAATTTAGTGGTTAAATTGAACATAACCAAAAATATTAACAATATAAATCAATGACTAAGATACATAATTTAACATTATAACTAAAGTCAAATAATAATATAACATATAGTGTGACTAAAATATAAATATTAAAAATAAAATACTTAAAACAAAATAAACATAACTTTAATTTATGACTTGAAATAAGGATACAAGCATAAGGGACTAAAAGAAACATGCAGAAAATTAAAAATCAAATGTATAAACCAAACGAATTACATTACCAGTTAGGACTGAAATTGAATTCGGATAAAGCATGGAGAAAAATTAGAAATACAAAAATATTGATCTAAGGACTATAATATATAAAACTGAAATGTTAAACTCAAAATAAGATAATAAGACTTCCTTTAATGACTATAAGGTATGGATACAATCACAGGGATTAAACGTGTGGTTATTCCATAAGCTAGGTGTATGGAACCTTACTATCCAAACAGTACAGTATCCTTGTGTATTTTCCCATTTGCTAAATCCCTAGGCCACATTCCTTTTCCTCTTTACTTCCCCTCTTGCCGTTTTACACTCTAGCTCATCACTTTTCCTTTCTTTCTCTTTCTAGCAGACAAGGCACAAGATGGGAATTCACCATGGCCTTTGTCATAGGATCCGTTGAGAGTTAAACACACTCCCTACTCCCTACTCTTTCGGGGTTTTTTTTTCTTTTCGAGTTTAAGGTAAGCTTTCGAATGGATTTTTTTCAGTATTTTCTCACAGTTTTTTCTTTTTTTTTTCCTTGTACTCTCCCTCTCTAATTATTTTTCATATTATTTTCTGTTATTTGTGGGCAACTAAGTATTCGAAAATAATAAAAATGTATATCTATGTGGTTTTTTTTAATATATATATATATATATTTCCATACCCTAAGAGAATCGAAAAGAATTTTACTCAACCTAATCGAACATGCAAGGATTTAAAGTGAACAAATCAAAAGAAAAATGCATTAAAAATGATGAAAATAATAGGAAATAGTAAATAATTGATACTCTTGTTATTGCTGAATATAGAGTTTACAGTGTGTCGTTTGCCAGGATTTTCCCCAATCCCTCTTTCAATCTTTTTTTTTATTCGAATGCTCTCTGATATCTCCCCCTTCTTTTTTTTTCCTTTTTCTCTAATCCTCTGCCTATTTTATGGTTGATATCTCCACCTAATCTTAATGGATGCATCTGCATTTTCTTCGTTTATGGTAGGATATTGACAGGTTAGTATGATTTAGGTGATATGCTTTGACTTTGCTGATATTATTTGTTTGTTTTTGCTGTTCGTGGCCGACATGGTGATGATGATGTTTCAACTTGCTCAGGTGACTAGCCTTAGTGACTCGTCGGTGGAGAGGCTTGGTACGTTATTGATCTGGGTCTGTTGGGTTGCTTATAATTGGACCACATTTGCCTGCACAAAAAATATAAATACACTTAATAATACTAATAATAATAATAATTTAATAATTTTTTAACTTTGACAAAAAAAATAAAAAAATGGGTGTCTACAGCTGCCCTCTTTGCACATTCTGTGTTAACAAGAATAGGCAAAGACGAAACAGACAACCATTTTCTATTCTTCCTTCGTCGTTAGATGAACAAGTTCTTCTCATTATGAACTTCTTTTTCTCCGTGGATGAGTTCTTCTCATTATGAACTCTTTTGGAAATGTTGATACAAATCCTTTTGCGGTGGACTTAGAAAGAACATTTTTTCTCATTATGAACTTTCTCCTTTAGGACAGTTCTTCCTCATTATGAAACTCTTCTGGAATGTTGGTTCACCTCCATCTGTGGTGAATTTGAAAGGAACAAGTTCTTCTCATTATGAACTTTCTCCTTTATGATGAGTTCTTCTCATTATGAACTCTTCATTGGAAATGTCGATCCCTCAAGCGAGGCGTCACTGATTCGAATGTCGTGATCAAGTGATAGTCAAAAAGCTCTTCTCATTATGAACTTCTTCTCCCTCTATCGGATGAGTTCTTTTCATTATAACTCTCCATTGAAAATGTTGATGCGAATTTGAACAAGTCTTCTCATTATGAACTTCTTCCTCGTTGGATGAGTTCTTCTCATGAACTCTCTTGAAAATATCAATCCCTCAAGCGAGGTGTCACTGATTCAAAATGTCATAAATCGAGTGATAAGTCGAACAAGCTCTTCTCATTATGAACTTCTTCTCCCTCTGTCGATGAGTTCTCTCATTATGAACTCTCCATTGGAAATGTTGGTTCACCTCCTTCTGCTGTGAATCTTAATTGTTATTGACTCTCTCTGAATTTCTGTCAAAGCATTTCAATGAATATGAATGAGCATGTTCCTATTTATAGATGCCTACTGATGTATGCATGATGGCATTTTAATATTATGACTTTGTGGTCCTGCAAATTTTCATTTTAAATGCGTCATTGGTCCTTTCGTTTGCACTCCACATTTTGCTTGGGCTATTTTGCAAATTCTCATTTCTCTCGTTCCCATGCAAATCCTTTTTCTGTTTCCTTTTGAAATGCTCATCTTTGTCAGCGTATCAAAATATCAGTGTTTTCAATGTGCTTTATTTTCTCAACTCACATGCATTTTCTTTAGCCATGTCATATCCTACTCTTTCAATCATTAGGGCTAGAATATCTATATGGAAGTATTAATTCAGAGTAATACCAAAAATCTTTATTTTTAATGACATGTCAATCTACTTATAAGAAGAATGAATAAAATTGGAACTTGAAATAACAAACTTCGAATTTACTGACAAGAATTGAATTACAAAGTTATGGCAATCACATGAATAATGGAAATTTAAAACCATAAGTCAAATGTCCTTATGGATCATTAGCACGAATGTTCCTGAAATCAATCCACTTGATATAACTATTGAGTTGAGCTTCTGTCTGGAGGACTTCGAGAATTGCCAAAATGTCTATAGATGAAGCTTCTCTCAAAATATCAGACCCTCAAGAAGATTTAGTTGTCTGATGCTAATCTCAAAATGCTTTTGAGCAGCCTTTTCAGGTTTCAACTCAAAGTCTTTCTTTGGTTTCAAGATGTCCTTTGCGGATTTTCATCTCAAACCCTCCTTTTTCTCTTTTCATTTTTTCATTTCTTTTTTTCATTTCTTTTTTTCATTTTTTTTTATTTTCATTTTTTTATCTTTTTATTTGTTCCTTTTTTTCTTCAAGCATAGTACTTCTTGACAGAGTCTGAGTTTACTGGATTTCTCAATTTTTCTCCATCCATCTGCCAAGATCAACGCTCCCCCAGAGAAGGCCTTATTGACAACATATGGACCTTCCCAATTAGGCATCCATTTCCCTCGGAAATCTTTATGAATTGGCAGGATCTTTTTAGCACTAGATCACCCTCTCGAAATTCTCTTGGATGAACTTTCTTATCATGAGCTCTCATCATCCGTTTCTGATCTGACCATGGCAAATAGCTTTTAATCTATTTTCTTCAATGAGATTCAATTGGTCAAACCGAGCCTGAACCCATTCAGCTTCATCCAATTTCACCTCTTTCAAAATTCGAAGTGATGGGATTTCTACTTCCACTGGCAAGACTGCTTCCATCCCATATACTAAAGAGAAAGGTGTTGCCCCCTGTCGAAGTCTGCACTGTAGTTCGATATGCATACAAGGCAAAGGTAATTTATCATGCCAATCTCTGTAAGTATCAGGGTCTTTGTGATAATCCTTTTAATATTTTTATTTGCTGCTTCCACTCATTCATCATTGGACGAGGTCACTGAATTAGAATGTTTATCTTGAACTGAGTACAAAGTTCTACCATCATCTTGTTATTCAAATTAGTGGCATTATCTGTGACAATTCTTTCTGGCAATCCATACCGACAAATTATCTCTTTCTTTATGAATTTGCAAACTGTAGATCTCGTGATATTTGCATACGAGGCAGCCTCAACCCACTTAGTAAAGTAATCAATTGCCACAAATATGAAACGATGTCCATTCGAAGCCTTTGGTGTAATTGTCCCAATGACATCCATGCCCCACATAGAAACGGCCATGGTGTGGTCATCACTTGCAAAGGTGACGGAGATGTATGAATCTTATCCCCATAGATTTGACATTTGTGACATTTTCTTGCATAATCAACACAGTCTGAATGCATAGTGGCCCAATAGTATCCATATCTCATGATCTTCCTGGCCATAGAAAGCCCATTTGCATGTGTTCCACATATCCCTTCATGCACTTCTTCAAGTATACCTTTTGCTTCTCGGGCATCCACACATCTCATCAAAACTTGATCACTACCTTTTTTGTACAGAACTTCCCCATCTAATACATATCCGGCAGCCATTCTCCTTATTGTCTTTTTATCGATATCAGACGCACATTGTGGGTAAGTTTGATGCTTGATGTATTGCAAAATATCATAATACCATGGACGACCATCTACCTCTTCTTCGATATCATAACAGTGTGTCGGGGTATTATACATTTGCATATTAATTGGCATCATGTCAACTCTTCTATTTGCTTGGAACATTGCAGCAAGTGTGACCAAAGCATCAGCCATTTGATTATCTTCTCGAGGGAGATAATTGAAAGTGACATCTTCAAATTCTTTTACCAATTCAAGGATCAATCTTCGGTATTCCACTAACTTTAGATCCTTCGTCTCCCATTCTCCTCGCAATTGATACACCACTAGTGAGGAGTCTCCATATACTTGGAGCACTTTGATTTTTCTTTCTATAGCTGCTCTTAACCCCATGACACAAGCCTCATACTCTGCCATATTATTGGTGCAAAAGAACTCCAATCTGCTTGTAAAAGGATAATAGACATTTTCTGGGGAAATCAGTACTGCTCCAATTCCTTGTCCTAAAGCATTAGATGCTCCATCAAAATACAACCTCTAAGATTTATCATCTGATTTGTTTCCTCCTTTGGTTGTGATGCACATCAGATCCTCGTCTGGAAAATTAAAATTTAAGGACTCATAATCATTTGAGGCACGACTTGCAAGGAAATCTGCTATGGCACTCCCTTTGATTGCTTTTGGTTCACATATACAATGTCAAATTCTGATAACAACATCTGCCATCTAGCCAATCTACCAGCTAAAGCTGGTGATTCCATTAAAAATTTCAAAGGGTCAAGCTTAGATATCAACCAAGTAGTATGGTATATGTATTGCCTGAGCCTTCGAGTAGTCCATATCAAAGCACAACATAGCTTTTGAATTGGCAGGTATCGACTCTCACAATCAGTGAACTTTTTGCTTAGATAATAGATAGCTCTATCTTTCTTTCCAGATTCGTCATGTTGCCCCAATACACATCCCATTGAATTTTCAAAGACCGTTAGATAAAGGATCAATGGTTTACCAGGGACTGGTGATACCAAATTGGAGTTTTACAAATATCCCTTGATTATCTCCAAAGCCTTTTGGCACTCGTTGTTCCAAACTTCAGGGTTGTTCTTTCGAAGTAATTTGAAAACTGGGTCATATTTTTCAGTTAATTGTGAAATGAATCGAGATATATAATTTAACCTTCCTAAGAATCCTCGAACTTCTTTCTGTGTACGAGGCGGTGGAAGATTGAATGGCCTTTACTTTATCTGGATCAATCTCAATTCCTTTTTGACTAACCACGAAACCCAAGAGTTTCCCTGACGTTACCCGAATGTGTATTTAGTTGGATTGAGTTTCAATTGATATTTCCTCAACCTTTGGAAAAGCTTTCTCAAGTTTTGAATGTGTCACCTTCAGTCCTGGACTTGGCAATCTGTCATCCACATACACTTCAATTTCTTTGTGCATCATGTCATGGAAAAGAGTCACCATAGCTCTTTGGTAAGTTGCCCCAGCATTTTTCAAACCAAATGGCATCACTTATAGCAAAATATGCCCCACATAGTCACAAATGTAGTTTTTTCCATGTCTTCAATGTTCATTTTTATTTGGTTACCCCGAGAAGCCATCCATAAAAGAAAACCACGAATGACCAGCAGTGTTTCCACTAAAGTATCTATATAGGCAATGGAAAATTATCCTTCGGGCTTGCTTTATTAAGATCTCTGTAATCCACACACATGCGAACTTTACCATTTTTCTTTGGCACAGGGACTATGTTGGCAACCCATTCTGGTACTTTGCCGCTTGAAGAAACCCTGCATCAATCTGTTTCATCACTTCCTCTTTTAATTTTCAACAACATTTCTGGCTTCATTCTTCTGAGCTTTTGCTGAACTGGCTTACACTCAGGCTTTATCGGAAGCTTGTGCACTACTATATCTGTACTCAGCCCTGGCATATCTTGGTAAGACCATGCAAAGATGTCCTTGAATTCTCGAAGATCTATCAAGTCTTGCCTTATCTCAGCAGAAAGTGTGCTGCCGATTTTTACTTCTCTCTTATCATCATTAGTTCCCAAGTTTAAACCTCAGTTTCTTCCTGGTAGGTAAATCTGTTTTGTCCTCATTTTCTACCAGTCTTAATAGTTCGTTAGGAACATCACATTCTACCTCATTTTGACACTCATTTTTTCTTCCAGACATATGGGTTGCTCAAAGTTTATCTCAGTATTAAATTCATGAACATTCATGCTATTGATATGGTGACACTTGCAAAGGGAAATTGAATCGAATATATATTTGGAAGGAGACCAAAATTTATGAAATGAATGTAAAGATAAAGAATAAAGAATGAAATATAAATATAAAATATATGGTCATTTAGAAAAATATTGTCTTTTATTGAAAGCAAGTAGAGTTAACATAGCTGCCCTTATAAAATTCCTTAATACTTGCGGGCACAAGTATAAGGATTAGTACTGGGTATTACTCTGAATTAATCTTAAAAACTATAGGGAGATCCTCTGCATCCATTTTTCAGTGTTTCCCCTGGGAAGCAAGGACAGATTCCAGCCAAATATCTTCCTGCTTTATCATCCCCAGTTATCATGTTAATGACCAACCCTCCATAGCTTCATTGAACAAGTTTCTGTCTTTCATCTGCTCTTCTTCGTCAATTCTCTGGTTAACTGTTGCTCTCTATATCAAACACTCCTCCAAACTTGAAAGAGCTCATTAGAGGAGGAAAAGACATATGCTCCCATGGAATGTCCTCTCCTTTAGTCTAGCTCTTCTTATTTCACCTCTCTTTTTCATTTCTTTCTTTCTTTGCTGAAAATCAGGCTTAAATCCCAGCCCAAAGCGATCGCTCTTCATCATGACAAATTTGGGATATAAAGTCCCTTGCAGCATCTACCAAGACCCCTTCCTATCTTGGCTCCTTTTCCTAGAGTCTCTCGCACAATCATCTTAGTACAATCAGATAAACGTGGGCGAGGAATCTTGTTTCCTTCAGCAACAAAGTAGCATTGACAAATTCTAAGGCTCTGAAGGAACACTCTAGAGCATTCTCATCCGTCTCAATATATGGGCGTCAGTCGTCACAGAAGCAATAATTTCTTCCTCTGCCCCAATACTAATCAACTGACCATCTGACACTAATTTCAATTTTTGGTGTAAGGATGAAGGGACTGCCCCTGCAGAATGAATCCATGGCCTCCCAAGCAAGCAATTATATGAAGGGTTGATGTCCATCACCACAAAATCAATATTGTAGATAGTTGGTCCAATCAACAGTGGTACCTCTATCTTTCCAAGCACATCCCGCTGAGTTCCATCAAAGGCTCTGACAATGTTTTGGTAGGCCCTCATATGTGAGTTGTCCACCGGTAACCTTCGTAATGTGGCCATAGGCATAACATTAAGTGCAGACCCATTGTCAATCAAAACACCTGGTAAGACATGACCATGACAGTGAGTTGTGATATGAGGGCTTTTACCGATCCCATTCCTCCATCAGGAATTTCATCATCAGTGAAAGTTATGTAGTTGTCAGCAGCTATGTGCCCTACAATTCGATCCAACTTTTCACTGGTATATCCTCAGGCACAAACGTTTGATTAGCACTCTCAAAGCATTCCGATGTACCTCTGAATTTATTAACAATCCAGAATCGAAATCCGTGCTTGTTGCTTGTGTAGCTGCTCAACTACACTATACTCACTATGTTTTAGAAACTTCAAGAATTCTTGAGCTTGTGTTTCTGTTACCGGCTTATTGATCATTGGTGGGAGTTCATCGTTGAATATCTTCTGCGGTACCACTACAACTTTTCCTTTTGCTTTCACTTTGTCTACTTCTTTCGATACCTCGGGAGAATAGCACCTCCCACTTCTTGTGAAGTGACCAACTTCATTCACTATTTCAGTTATCAAGTTGCCTCCTGGTGCTTCACCTTCAACTACCTTTATTTTCTCTAGCGAACCAGATTCCCTTATTAATGAAACATTGGCAGTGTAGTTCCAAGGCACCTTGCGGGTGTCTTTAAATGGGAATGGTGAAGGAGCTGTGATTATAACTTTTGGTGTTGACGACCCAGAATTCGTTGCTGATGGTTTCACAGTAATGACCACTGGCTTACTTGTTCTATGAACGGGCTCAGAATTTTCTGTCATGAAGACATCTTCTTCTCTTTTTTCCTTATCTTCCTCAAAGACTCTACCTCCTTATGATCCATCAATCTTTGTAATAACCCCCTGAATTCAGGGCAAAGCTGAATTTCATGTCCTTCTTCTTGGTGATATTTGCAATAGTGTCCACACTCATTGGTCTTCGGCTTAGGATCTTGTCGAATTATGCCAGCCTGACAGAGTTGTTGGAATACCCAACTGAAGGGAGATTTAATTTCATGAACGTCTTTCTTTGCCTTCCTCCTATTCTCCTTCTGGATTTCATTTATCCCTTTGCCTCCATGATTCGGTAGTGGGTGTTTTTTTACATCTGTTGAGTCAAACTATAATCCTCCTGTGTTAATCAGATTTTGGAGTCAAACGGTAGGGGCGTACCACATCTGCTTTTAATAATGAAGCGTATATCTGATAGGGTACGGGTAGTGGTGTGAAGGATACTTTCTCTCTCCTTACGAGGTCCCTTGAAATCATTTCTGACGGTGTTCATATCATTCTTCTCCGCCCTTGATTGGGTTATTGTGACACTATTTGCAGTATTCTTGTGGTAGAAACTTGCAACTTCATTCTCCTTTTTCCAGTATATAGGTTTTTTGGAGCTAGCTACTTCAATCTTGCCACTTTTTATAGCATTTTCGATGAGCTCACCAGAGATGATCAAATCAGCAAAATTTTTGGTGGCATTTCCAAGAAAGTGCCCCAAGTATGGAGCTTTCAAAGTGTTGACAAAAATTACAGTAGCTTCTTTTTCGAGTAAAGGGGGTTGGACCTGGGTAGCAACATCACGCCACCTTTGAGCATATTGTCGGAAAGTCTCATTACTTCTTTTTTCCATATTCTGAAAAGTCCACCGATTAGGAGCTATATCTGTAACATGGCGATACTGTTCTAGGAATGCTTTTGCCAAGTCCTTCCATGATTTGATGTGAGCCCTAGTTAATTGGTTATACCACTTGGCGGCAGAACCTGTTAAACTGTCTTGAAAACAGTGAATCAATAATTTTTCATCATTCACATGGCCAGCCATCCTCCGGCAAAACATAGTAATATGAGATGAAGGGCAAGTGGTTCCATTGTATTTTTTGAATTCATGAACCTTGACCTTTATAGGGATGATCAAGTCTGGGACCAAACTCAGCTCTCTGGCGTCAGACCCATAGAACGGTTCAATCATTTCTACTGATTTTACCATTTCTTCCAATTTCTTCAACTGTTGAGTTATTTGTTCATTGGCTTTTTCCTTTTCAGCTAACTCATTTAGATCTGGAGTTAAGTGTTCAGTAACAGGCTGATAATTGTTTGGGAATGCATATCCCATGTGGTGCTGCTGATTCTCATTGCTGACATATACATGAGGTCGTGCTTCTTGAGGTACCGAAGGGTGAGCAGAGATGTGTACAGGTGTGAAACCAGGAGGAGGACCAGATTCTGGTGTAAACCCTAGTAGGTGCTGGGGATCAAAGTAAACCCCGCAGGATGTGATGCCCCTGGTTCAAACCCTGGAGGATATGATAAATCTTACTCGGGTGACGTTATTTGGCCATCCGTGATCCTTCTACCTATAGCATGTTTCTTAAATATTTCTTCCATCCTTTGTAGTAGACCAGTTTGCGAATTTGTTATCTCTTCCATCTTTTAATCTCTCTCTCATTTCTTCTTGAGCTTGTTTTGTTCTTGCTCAAGTTGAATCATTCTAGCTTCCATTTTCTTAGTTGTATTCCGAGTACGTACGGGTGTGAGTTGAATGCCAGAATAACTACAATGATTGAAAATTATATTTACATTATTTTTGGTGTTTTAATGAATGAATGCATGTATTAATGCAAAATTTTAAAATAAATGCAATGCAATGAATGTATGCAAAAGGTATTGATCTCAAAAAGTTAATTATCATAGAACAACTTCCATTGGAACACAAAGTTTTTATTACACAATAGTTCACTTTTACAGATACGGCCTAGCCCTCCGATTAAGTTTGACAACTTCTTTAATCAACCAAGACATCTTCTTCCCAAACTCAAAAACCGGATTGATGTGATGCTTGATGACCTTTGCTTCGACAGCTAATTCCCCAATGTATCTGGAAACTTCACTCATCTGTATTATAGCCTCGACTACCATGTTGCTTCTATCTGCACTCTGTTCTTCATAGAAATCATTCGATGTTTTCCACTGTTCAATAGTTCCTTGGATATTTCCTTCTAACTCAGTGATTCGTACTTGACAACTCTACAGTGTGCTTTCCAGGCTTCGAATTCGATTTCGCAGTAAGGCATTCTCTTCATAACTTTCCTGAAGGTTACTTGGTCCCATGATAATCCTTCCTCGGAACAAGGATTCTTCGAGTCATAGGATATAATCACTGAATTCTGTGATTTTAGCCCGACATTGAGCCAGATCCTCTTCAAGTCTCATTTTTGTTTCCTGCATCCTTCGATTGAGACTTTGTATTTGTACATTTTTATCTCCACACCTTTCCATCCAGCTGTTGATTGTCTCTTGTCTTGCTTCGAGCCTAGTATTGAAGTGTTTCTTTTCTAGTTCCCACCTCTTTCTTTTAATATCAAATTCTTCGATTTTTTGTTCTCTAATATCAAGTTCGACAAGAATATTATTTATTTCAGTTTCAAATCCCCTGATCGTGATGGTCTTCTCAGCTTCTAGCTCTTTGACTCGATCTTTCTCTCTTTTTAGTTCTTTCATAGCTTTTCGACTCTCGACCTTGTATCTTATGATCCGTTCCCTCTTATCAAGCTCAAGATCTTCTATTTTTTCTTTCCCTTTCTCCAAGCTCTTGAGTAGACGATCGTTTTTTTCCTTCAAATCTCTATTTCGATGTTTCTCTGCGTTTAACTTTTGGTTAACTGGCTGATGCTATGCTGACCCAACTGTTATCCAGATTTTTGCAGCTTGTAGTAACCCTTCAGATTTTTCAACTCCGAATCTACTTTTTCTTTTCTCTTTCTTAGCATTGCAAATTGTGCGGCATGAAAGTCAACATCAATACTTAACATGAATTTGTCTTGTCGAATCTCTTCTAGTTCTTTCGACCAACCTTCTTTCTCAGCTTCGAATTCTGCTCTTAAGATCTCTATCTCCGATGGGACTATCTGAATTCGTTCCTCCATAGTTATATCCTTACTTTGGTCAGGTAGAGGAATATTTTCATTCTTTCTTATAGACCTCCATTCCTCATAATTGGCGTCAACTTACCTTGGCTGCATCGGCTCTAGTACAAAAAGTCTTCTTCCATCCTCTAACTGCATTCGAGATGTTTTTCTTGTAATTGTTCCCGTAGAATACAAACTCAGATGAGTGCAATCCAGCAGTGACTGGGATAAATTGATGGCCACCATATTGCCTCATAACCAAAAGTGGTGCGTACCCAATTGCTCCCCCATAAACCGAGCAACATCACCCAATTACCCGCACTTATAGAGGAACTCACTTTGTATTGCCAAGGGGCACGCCAAACGATATCCTTGTCTTGCATATTCTTAAGGGCATCTATCCACATGTCTTTAGTGACTCCTTTTGGCCAATCTTTCTCTAGAAATTCTCTCAAAGGCGAGTAACTTGTACTAAACCGATGATATGAAATTTTTTCAATTTTCCAGAAGTGGCTACGGATCCAGACAATAGTAATTGCGCGCATCCTGAAAATCGACCACCTCCAAGCCTTCGACAAGCATTCAAGGATCGAAAAGTCTCTGCTAAAACTACAGGAGCAGGGTTGACCCTTTTTTGTAATTGCTCGAATAAATCCACAACTGCAGCCTCAATAAATCCCAAAGCCTTCGGAAAATGACTAAGCCATAAATACCTGCAAAGAGGTCAAATCGCACCTTCTCGTCAGGATGACTTTGACTGATTCCTTTAATAGCAATCCAAGAAATGCCTTCACTTTCACCTTTTTGTTTGGTACGAGCAACCACCCATTCCTCACGCACTCCTGCGATTTGGCTAATTTGATTGAAGGGTTGAGTTTTGATGGACTTGGAATAAATCCGATTCTCTTGAGCATCCTCTATGCGCAACAAGGCAATATATTCTTCGATGGTAGGAACCATGTCTTCTTTATTGAAAGTGAAACAGTTGTACCCTGGATTCCAAAATTGAATCAAGGCTCGGATCAACTCATCATCTATATCAATATATAACAGATAGGAAATATCCCCATAACACTGGTAAAACTGCCGCTTCTTTACTCGACTCCCATTTTTCCCAAATGTCTCGTAAGTCATGGATGTCATTTCTTTTAAGAGAAACGAAAGCATAACCCGCTAAATCTGACATGTGATCAGCTAGCAAACTGTCCCCTTCCAATCTTTGCAATGCTTCAGCCCACTGTCGTACCTCAGAGTTTTGAACTACTTGATTTAAATACTTTTTGTCCATTATTGAAAGCTTTCCAATTTGACGATTAACTAAAGATCAACACCCTTAATCTTGAATGATGCAATGCAGATAACAAAAAAAACACAAAAAAATGAAAATGAATTAGTACAAGTAAGAAAATTGAATAAATAAAAATGTCATTAAAGATGAATATAACACCTACCCCGTCATGATATCTACCCAAGCATGTTATATACCCACAATAATTTTTCAAGAAATTAATCCTAACCACATGGTATCTAGTTCGCATGCTGTTATTAAACAATATTTAAAGCAAAAAAAGAAAAGTTCAGAAACGCTCCTCCTTTGTGTACACCTATTTTGGGTACCTACTGACAGACATAGGTTCGATATATATACCTCAGGTGATCGTTCTACGGTTCACTATATGCGTGGTTGCGTTTCTAATAGAAAAAGGTACTCGAATTGTCCTTGATGTTAGTGCCCCTTGGGCTGCCAAACCCTCAATCCTCACCCATTATAGGCTTAAACGGATCGAGTTCAATTCGAGAGGATACATTCCCTTATGTCTATGCGGAGAATAAATTCTCACGAAATATAAGGTATATGAATCCCGAAGGTTACTTGCTAGGCCTGCACGGAGAAAATTCCACGAAGGCGTCGCTTTCGCCCCCACTTAGAAAGGTTCGGAGCTCGGGTATAGATCTTATGTTATGCAATGCTCGTGACGTGTGTGAGGAGGAACATTCAACCCTTTGACTCAAAAGGAAAATGACACCATTCGACAAAACTTTGGACAAATCTGAAAACAAAGATAAAAATGTTAGTAAGACAATAATAAAATGAAGCAATTAAAAACTTCAATAAAAGGATCAAAAGTTAACTAAAGACTCGAACTCATAATTTTACCAAACGACAATGTAAGCGACTTACAGACTGACTCTCTAAAAAATTCTGGTCCCCAGCAGAGTCGCCAAGCTGTCGTAACCGTTTTCCGGCGGGGACAATCGTTTAATTGTTTTAAAAAACTGTTACGACTTTTAATTTTGGAAAATGGGTGATTTTGGAGTAATTTGAAATAAATTAAAAAGAATTAAAAAAAGTCGCCATCAACCTTTGGGTTAGGTAGGTCGAATACCTAAAAACGTCTTTTAAAAACAATTTTAAGAAAAATCATTTTTAAGACAAAAGCTGGTCAGCATTTACCAAAGATTCGATTAAAACGGGTTCGGGAGTCGGTTACGCGTGGGGAAGGATTAGCACCCCACATCGCCCAAAATTGGTACTGTTTCGCTTACACGTTGTCGTAATGGTGAAAATCCTGAATCAAATATCAAGTTAAAATATGATACATTTATTAAATATTAATTAATTGCTTTAAATTAATAACTTAAATGAGGAAATTCAAAGGACTGGAGTAAAACAAATAAATATTACAAATCTAAATACAAAAATAGCAAAAAATATTTAAACTTATAAAGACCAAAATAAAAAACTTTAGGAATAAATTTAAAGAATAGAATAATAAAAAATATAAATTTTGAAGACCATTTTGAGTATATATATATTAAGGAAAATGTATATGTCAACGAACTAAAATATAAATAAGTTCAACCAAATATCATAAATAATTAAAATTTATTATTAATACGTATTAAGTAATATATATATACACACACAAATATATCATAAATTAATTCTTACTAGATAAAAAATAAAGTAAATTAAAACTCAACAAATAGTAAAGATTAAACATATAATTAACAAAGAATCTAAACAAGCAAAACCAAACAAGCAATACATCCAAATGGAATGAATGCTTTCAAAATAATGGTGGACCTCGTATAGTGGTGAAATTAATAATTGATCTTGATATCAAGTATTTAAAAAATGTGTGCCACTAAAACTAAAAAAAATAGCCTAGGTGCTCATCTCAAGGTTTTAAAAATTAAATATGCACAACTAGATGAAATTTAAATATTGATGAAAAATATACCGATTATATTAAGGAAAAAAAATATGTATAATATATATGGTCGAATTGAAACAAATAATATTTTAATAATAACATGACTAAAATAGGATATTTAAAAATTTAGTGGTTAAATTGAACATAACCAAAAATATTATAACAATATAAATCAATGACTAAGATACAATAATTACGAACATTATAACTAAAGTCAAATAATAATAAACATATAATAGTGTGACTAAAATATAAATATTAAAAATAAAATACTTAAAACAAAATAAACATAACTTTAATTATGACTTGAAAATAAGGATACAAATGCATAAGGACTAAAAGAAACATGCAGAAAATTAAAAATCAAATGTATAAACAAACAGAAACTAATTACATTACCAGTTAGGACTGAAATTGAATTCGGATAAAGCATGGAGAAAAAATTAGAAATACAAAAATATTGATCTAAGGACTATAATATAAAACTGAAATGTTAAAACTCAAAATAAGATAAATAAGACTTCCTTTAATGACTATAAGGTATGGATACAAATCAACAGGGATTAAACGTGTGGTTATTCCATAAGCTAGGTGTATGGAACCTTACTATCCAAAACAGTACATATCCTTGTGTATTTTCCCATTTGCTAATCCCTAGGCCACATTCCTTTTCCTCTTTACTTCCCCTCTTGTCGTTTTACACTCTAGCTCATCACTTTTCCTTTCTTTCTCTTTCTAGCAGACAAGGCACAAGATGGAATTCACCATGGCCTTTGTCATAGGATCCGTTGAGGAGTTAAACGACACTCCCTACTCCCTACTCTTTCGGGGTTTTTTTTTTCTTTTCGATTTAAGGTAAGCTTTTCGAATGGATTTTTTTTAGTATTTTCTCACAGTTTTTTTTTTTTTTCCTTGTACTCTCCCTCTCTAATTTTTCATATTATTTTCTGTTATTGTGGGCAACTAAGTTATATTCGAAAACAATAAAAATGTATATCTATGTTGGTTTTTTTTAATATATATATATATATATATATTTCCATACCCTAAGAGAATCGAAAAGAAATTTTACTCAACCTAATCGAACATGCAAGGATTTAAAGTGATCAAATCAAAAGAAAAATGCATTAAAAATGATGAAAATAATAGGAAAAATAGTAAATAATTGATACCCTTGTTATTGCTTGAATATAGAGTTTACAGTGTGTCGTTTGCCAGGATTTCCCCAATCCCTCTTTCAATTTTTTTTTATTCGAATGCTCTCTTGATCTCCCCCTTCTTTTTTCATTTTTCTCTAATCTCTGCCTTTTTATGGTTGATATCTCCACCTAATCTTAATGGATGCATATGCATTTTCTTCGTTTATGGTAGGATATTGACAGGTTAGGTATGATTTAGGTGATATGCTTTTGACTTTGCTGATATTATTTGTTTGTTTTTGCTGTTCAGTGGCCGACATGGTGATGATGATGTTTCAACTTGCTCAGAGGTGACTAGCCTTAGTGACTCGTCGGTGGAGAGGCTTGGTACTGTTATTGATCTGGGTCTGTTGGGTTGCTTATAATTGGACCACATTTGGCCTGCACAAAATATAAATACACTTAATAATACTACTAATAATAATAATAATAATAATAATAATAATAATAATAATAATAATAATAATAATAATAATTAATAATATTTTTTAACTTTGACAAAAAAAAAATGGGTGTCTACAATATTATTTTATAATTTAAGATAAAATGTGAGATGATATCTATAATTATAGATAATCATATTATTTTATAATCTAAGTATATATTTATATGTATATTATAACTTTAATATAATCAAATAATATTTGAGTATAATTTTATAATTACAAAATATTATTATACGTAATAAGTTTATGTTAAATTAATTTATCTAACGTTTTATACACATTTAATCTCAAAACTTTTAATATATTCTTTAATATTACCATGACTAGAATGCCATTTAGATTATATAAAATTTTGAAAATTAAAAACAAACAGTAAGAATAATATGCAGGGGAGTAAAATTCGATTCTACTTGAAAACAATCAAAATTTTAAATTTGATTTTAATTAACTTGATTCATAATTTCATAAACTCTAATCAAATCAAAAAAAATTAAGTTCGAGTCGAGTTATAAAATAAAACTCGAATAACTTAAATTTTTTAGTAATTAGTAAATTTGTTTTTAAGTTTGAATCAGTTTTTATATATATATCTATATATATATATATATATATATATTATATATATATATATATATATATATATATATATATATATATATATTAAAATGGCTAAGTCTATTTTTGACATAGATAATATGAATTACGAAATGATTAAATGTCAAAGATTGTAAAATGAATGATCCTTATAGTTCTAATATTGTCCGATAATACCTTGAACTTTTAGAAATTTTTTGTAAGGACTAAGTACGAAATCAACTGTGATTTGATTATTGTGTAATAAATACGATGATACAATGTGAAATTTTGATGATTTGATTTTGTTTCATATTTGTAAGTGATGTTATGTATGATTTATGAATATTTGATTTTTGTTTAAGTTCTGGTAACATCTCTGATCCGATTTTCATCTAGACAGGTTGAAGGTATTATATTGATATTGGACATGTCACGAGATATGTAGTGGAATATGATTGATCAATATATGATTTGTCCTTCTTACATAATGAGAGTAATATCTTATGCTATTTGATTGAGACTATGAAATGCATGACCATGCTCGAATAAATTGATATAAGATATCATAGTTATTCGTTTAAATAGTATACTCGAGATGTCAAGAAATATTAGATAAACTATACAAATGTGATTGATCTATGACTTGTGTTCAATTTAGATATAAAGAAAAATGATTTGGTATATAAAATTTAATCACATAAAGATTATGTCGAATCATGATTTATTGTAACTTAGGTATCAATGATGTATTGCTAAATGTCACTTATTGTTTGTAATATTAGAATCATTCTAGATATTACTGCTAATGTTACATAAATCTACAAGAGTCTATGGTTGAAACGAACAATTATAAACTAAATTACCTAATATTTAGTTAAAAATAATATAGTTTTTTTTAAAAATAATATATGTATTTGATACACACAATATTTTAACTAAAATGAAATTATTATAATTATAAATAATTTACATGTACATTTAAAAATATTATATAGTTAATATATATATATATATATATATATATATATATTTGATACATATATATTTTTAACAAAAATGAAATTATTATAATTATTTTTGTAATTATATATATTTAAAAAATAAATAATTATTATAATCATCAAACTTTATTAAATATAAATATTTATTAGATATAACTCAATCTCTGTTGAAATAGGTTTATATATTTAAATAAGAGATAATTATTAAACTCTATTAAAATATATATATTTATATGATCAAATCTTATATGAGTTTTAATAGATTTATATATTTAAAAAATAAATAATTATTGTAATTATCAAACTATATTAATATATATATAATATTTATGATAAAATTTTATCTGAGTTGAAACAAATCTATATATTTAAAAATATATAATTATTGTAATTATTAAATTCTAATAAAATATATATATTTATTTGATAGAAAATAATCTGAATTGAGATAATTTTTATATTTAAAAAAAAAAGATAATTATTATAATTATTAAACTCTTTTAAAATATAATATTCAATTAAAGATAATATATATATGATAAAATTTTATTTGAGTTGGATTCAATTTTTGAAAGATATATAAAGGCATAAGATTTAACAACCATATTATGCATTGAATGTTTTGATTCTCTGGGTGGATTGTATAAAAGTTGTAACTCTGTCGTGGCGACTTGGAACTCAGCAAATTCGCATTAAAAGTTTCCAGACGAAATAAGGTAATATTTTGAAATATTCTTCCCGATTTATTTCATGTACTTTGATCATTGGAGGAGATCGTTAGATTTTTTTCGATGCGCTATGGGGTGTATCGACGAATCTAATATATTTCACGTCATTTTTAAAAATAATTAAAGAATTATCACTTCAATTATTTTATTTATCTTTCAATAGTGAAAGATCAAAATAAAATCAAAATATAAATATATATATAATTTTTTTTAAAAATAGTTGAATAGTTAAAAAGCGATCATTCTTTATTAACAACTTACCTTAAACTCTTAAATTTTTTATATTTATCCGTTTTACTAAATTTATTTTCTGTTGACTTTTGAATTTTTTTTTTAAAATTTTCACAATAATTATTTAAAAATAATTAAATTTTTATAAAATATATCCCTTTTTAATATAAATATTATATTTTTAGTAATATTAAATTTTTAAATAAAAAGAAATTAAAATTAAAGAAGTCAATATTTGATCATTTTAATAGGATAGAAATATCATATATTTAAAAGATTTTATTTTGGGTACCTTTCAAAACTTAATATTTTGGGTCCCTATAAATTGTGTGTTTCTTTATTTTGGGTACCTTTCAAAGCTTAATATTTTGCTATGAAAACAGATCAACATGAAAGAACTAGATGGCATACAAGGACCAATTAATGTTGGGACAGGTTGTGATTTCAGAAGGCAGGCACTTCACGGTTTTGATGCTCCTGTTACCAAGAAACCTCCAGGCAAGACCTGCAACTGTTTGCCGAAATGATTCTGTTGCCTGTGCTGTTGTTCAAGAAAGAACAAGAAAACCAAGCAGCTGAAGCAGAAGCCTAAGAAGTCGAGGGAAGCTTTGAAGCAGATACATGTTCTTGATAACATTGAAGGGGGAATTACAGGTAATGTTTCACTTAAGTGGGGCCAATTGACAGTTCCTTAATCCTATTATGTAGGCCTGTAAATGAACTGAACGTTCAACGAACCGTTCATGAACCGTGCGGCGGGAAGTTCGTTTATGTGCGTTTATTTATTAAATGAACGAACATGAACAAGATTTTGTGTTCGTTTAATTAAATGAACGAACATGAACATATGTCTCGTTCGTTCATTTATGTTCGTGAACGTTCGGTTATGTTCGTTCGGTTATGTTTGTTTATGTTCGTTCGGTTATATTCGTTTATGTTCATTCATTTATGTTTAACCCAATATTCTTAAATCAATTTTGGTGACCAATTTGTAAGTATCTTAAAAATATTAATTAATCAATTTATGTTCCTATATTCATTTTCCCCCTTTTTTCCCAAACCATAGTGTTCACTGGAGAGTATAGACGATCGCTGGAAGCTTCAAAACAAGTTATATTATAGTGCAATCTGAAGTTTTACAGGTCTGTTTTCATCTCTTTCTTTGTTTTATTTTGCTTAATAGTTGATATGTAAAGTTATTGTGGGTATCTTCACATCTAAAACTCAAGAAAACATCATACTTCTTTCTAGAAATAGATGGAAAGATAAATGTAATAATCGGAAGTATATGAGCATCAATAAAGAGAAAAATATATAGAATTTGCCATAAAACAAAACAAAGGTTTCTATGCAATTTCTGAAAAAGAGTGTAATAGCGAAAGTAATGGGTTTTCTAGAAAGAACCCATTAATAAGTAGAAAATATATTTTGACAATGAACTTTGGTTTTCATAGTTCTTGTGTGACCTTTAGTTGTGGAGTAGACTTTAGGCACGTTAAAATTTTAAATGGTGGTTTAGCAATAATATCAATTATAGTATGTAGCATCGAAGAGATTTCGGATCTATGTTATTGCCTTGTAGTCCAATTTGTACCGTTCGAAATCTTTATGCTGTTAAATTTTTTACTCTGCCAACGGAAATGACCATTATTAACAAACCTCACTAAAGTCTGACATTGATGTCACAAAACTTTTAGCCAGTGAATTTAATAGAATAACGTAGTGGAAAATGATTGTTCATATGTAATCATGGACCACTAAGATAAATGTTATAGCGTTAAATTAAAGTCGTGTGAATCATTTAATATCTTTAAATTATCGATCGAAATATTTAATATCTTCAAACATTTCATCACTGCTAATCAGCTCTTACGCTATTTATCACTGTAGATTTGGTTGATTTGCATTGTCAACTATTTTTCATGAAAGAACAATGGAAGGTAGGGTCTCCAACGTTTATGTTCGTTTATGTTCGTGTTCATTTATGTTCGTGTTCGTTTATGTTCGTTTATTTATTAAATGAACGAACATGAACAAGTTATATTCCTTAATAAACGAACATGAACAAAAAAAAATTTGTTCGTTTATTTATTAAATGAACGAACATGAACATACCTCCGTTCGTATGCGTTCGGTTCGTTTACAGGCCTACTATTATACGCCTACGATGTACTTTTAGTACGACATTCTAAACTAGAACCTGTTTTCTACTATCAGAGTTGAATACTCAGAAGTCATCAGACACGTCAGAAATGAAAATGAAAAAGAAATTCGGTCAGTCCCCTGTTTTCGCGGCTTCCAATCTCTGGAGAATGGCGGGGTTCCTCGAAATGCAAGCCCAGCATCATTACTGAGTGAAGCTGTTCAAGTCATAAGCTGTGGTTATGAAGATAAAACCGAATGGGGGAAGGAAGTGAAACCTTGAAATAAATCCATGTTCTTGATATAGGCAAGTTGTAATTTTATTAACATTGGTTATCCTAAAAAATTTCAACTTGCAACACAGGTTGGCTGGATATATGGGTCGGTGACTGAGGATATCCTGACTGGATTCAAGATGCACTGTCATGGCTGGAGATCTGTGCATTGCATACCCAAACGCCCCGCTTTCAAGGGTTCCGCTCCTATTAACCTCTCAGATCATCTACACCAAGTTATACGTTGGGTTGTCGAATCTGTTGAAATTTTCTTAAGCAGACATTGTCCCATTTGGTATGGACATGGGGGTGGGTTGAAATGGTTGGAACGACTCTCCTACATAAACTCAGTTGTATATCCGTTGACATCGATTCCCTTGATTGTTTACTGTACCCTTCCAGCTATCTGTCTCCTCAGCGGACAGTTTATTGTTTCCACTTTTTCTTGTTTTATGCTCCACACTAAAATTTGGCATTTGGAGAGAAAAGTTGATGAATAATACATTTACAGTCCTAAGCAGCTTTATACGTTTATACATCAAACTGTTCACAACATATCTTCTGAAGTTAGGTTTTGTCTTTTTAGGTTTGTACTATCAACTTTACTATGAAAATATCGGACTTTGGAATTGGAATTATGTGGCTCAAGATAATGATGCATGGTTGATTGACAAAAGATCAACCAAACATGTATGGAAATATAGAGAGATGTTCACAAATTTCACACAAATGCAACTATGGTAATCAACTATACATGGAAATTCTTACACCGTAGCAATCGAAGGTAAAGTGTCAGAAACTACAGTTCACTTTTGGAAAAGTTTTAATCTTGGAATGATGCATATTATATTCTACAAGTTAGGAGGACTTCAGTATCTGATAAGTTAATTTTATTTACGGGGAGAATCTTTGTAGGGAAAAGGTGTATGTATGAGAGTTTGTTCCAAATTAATATTATTAATAAGTATATTATTTCTTCTTATATTCATTGAATCTTTCTGGTTATGAGATTATATATTAGGTCATTTGAATTATGGGAGATTAAATGGCATGCATAAGTTACATTTAATTCTTTATTAGAAAATGCAAAAGATGCATTTTGACTAAAATTACTGGAAAAACATGTTTAATATGCACTACACTATGATTCAAGCACGGAGGGATAAATCAGTTAACTTTCTTACTAAATTATTGCACTACACTACTAAACAAATCCATCAAAATAATGTGACAAACCCAATGCTTTTATGGGTTGTGATGGCATTGGCTATGGAAATTGCTAATAAAACTTGAAATTCGAACATAGCACAAGGCACATCATCAAGTTTATAGTGCCAATGATAAACAGGTCATTACCATCATAATCTTACATTTAGATCATTTGTGTAACAAAGTTGACAAAATAGAACCTACCATCCATCCAACCACATTTTGAAATGGCTCCAACTTCAGACTTTAAACCTTGCTTCATACTCATGGAGTTGCTGCAGCAGTTCCTGGACTTTGTTAATTGATAATATACGTAATGAATCGAGCCTGATATTAGGGTGGAAAACACATTTACCATGAATAAGGCTGGTATTGATCGGCCCTCAAACCATCTCATGTGCATTGCACGTTGAGCTTTACCTGCTGCTTCTATGGAATCAAATCGTAGATAGACAAAACCAGCACTGTTTCTGTTCAAAATATGAAGAGTGTTAACATTTTGCGCAAATATCACTTGGGAAAAAGCAAAGCAAATCCTTCTTTACTCGAATAAATTTTAAATTTTCGTTTATTAAAAAAATGAACCGTGAAATCTGTCAAGTTTAAATGATTAGCCTAACAAAGCTTTAGAATAGAAAATAAGATGTCACTAGTCACTGAATAGCATCTGAAGTCCTACCTTGTAAACAATTATGGTCAAATACCACAAGATATACAACATGGACAATCACCATACACTTACAAATGTCAGTCTAAACAGTTTCCTCAAAGTTCAAAGCATACAATCAGATTACTGGCAGTAAAAATTGAGAGCTACGCCCATTGATGACCCTATATTTCCAGTCTACAGAACACCTAATTGAAGGATGCAAATTCCAGTATTAAAATCAATAGATAGTCTTCACATGAATTGTTATATATAGAACACAGGTAAAACATATTAGGAATTCTAATGCAAAATCCAGTAACTCAAAGGAATAAATGACAGCAATGGACAAAGAAGAGGTATCCATATGTCACTACACTCAAAAGCTCCTTCAGTTCCTTTTAAAGAAAGCCGTCCAAAACTCATCTTCAATTACATATTTAGAGATTAATAGAGCTATTAAGTAAAACAAACAATGCATAGCTTGACAGAACTTACCCTTTGTTAAACATAGATAATCATTTGGTATTTATTAATAAAAAAAATTGAAAGAGGCTATAAAAGTACCTTATCCACACCATTGAACAAACATAATAACAAGGTCAACAAAAAATGGATGAAAGAAAATTAGCTTATAAAATGTAACAAACAGTGGAATGCTTACTTGTCCACATATATATGCTTCACCCTGCCATATTAGCTGCATTCTTCTTCAACATCCTCTTTAATTTCCAAATCAAATTCAGGTTCAACCTACAATAGAATTTACAGAAATCACTAACTCATACAACAAAGAAAAAGCAAAAACAAAAGCAGACAAAAGGTAACAAGAAAATAGCATGTTCAGAACAAGAGAACTCCAAACCTCAGATGCAGGATCAAACATATTCTTCAACAACAAACACTCACTGGGATGTCCAATAGGATCAAGGGGTGTAGTAGACATGATTGGAGGAAGAATTGGTGCTGGATATGCAGCTTGTCCATTGACAGGTAGCGTAACAGCCTGTGAATTAGGAGCTGACCCATTAAGGAGGGTATCCAAGGGAGCTCGTAATACTGCAAAATTATTACATTGGACATTTATACTATCATAAAATCTCTGACTGAAGCGAACTCAGTTGGGGAAAAAAGACAAATAAATAAATATAGTTATTTTAATAAATGTTTAAAATTGAAATTATTTGTGCCTTTTTACACGACAAGTATCCATCCACATAAGCCCATCTTTTTGCTTAAAAATACCTACCCACATTTTATCCATGTATTATTTTTTTATGACAATATAATTACTTAAAAGAATATTTTCTTCAGACAGTGGCTGCATCAAATTCTAGTTATTATTGAAGTCCCTGATTGAGTTTGGCGTTAAGATCAAGTGAAAACAACTCGGTCAAAAATTATAATAGACCAAAATCTAAAACAATAACAAAAAAAATAGTATGTCTTAAAAATTTTTTACTTAAAGAGTTGAGAAAACTTCCCACTTTAACAAAGGACTACATGAATAACTCATCTCTTCAAATAATAACAGTAAATACTCACATTGTGGGTGTACTTAATTTTAGTATTATACTATTATTAAACTGTAAACAACTATTTGAAATACAAACCTTGTTGCAATACCAGAGCGATCCAGTTTCTGCATAAGCAATGCTCTTGATTGAGCATTCAAAGCCTGGATAAAAGATACACAAGATAATTAAGCAGAAAAAGGAAGAGCAACTTTGCAAGAAAGAAGCAGATTCCACTTCCTACGAACTACTATTAGGAGGAGATAACTGAGCACAAATCTACAAAAACCAGTATTCATAAAAGACAACTATAATAATATGCATTTTAGCTCACCAAACAACCACCCTCCTCATCATCAAAGTCGGCAGATTTTGCTGCAGGATCTTGGGTACCAACATGATCAGTAACAGATGAAACCTAAACACAAATATAACCATAAAGATGTTAATTGGGAAGACAACAATAAAGAGCAAATTATTGTAACAGAAGAACAGACTTTCAATTAGACTTCAGACAACATAAGTTACAAGCTCATGAAACTAACAATCATACCTTAATGGTTCGACCAGCGATTTCCAGCTTCCCATTCAATGCACCTTGAGCTGCTTTTGCATGTTCAAGTTGGTCAAACTGTAAAGAACAAACAAGTATGTGTTTATCTATTTACCATAAAGGAAACAAGCATTATAAACTTTTAATTATAACTAACCTGAACAAACCCAAAACTTTTGCATTGCCCAGTTTCAAGATCAAGTGGTAATTGGACAAGCTCCACGGGACCAAAAGGTTCAAAAATCAATGAAAACAGAAAAGGGGAGTTGGTTTTTTTTTTTGAAGATTCGAGGCCTTTCCACGACGAACGGAAGTGAGTCTCGGCGAGTGGTTAGCGGGGTTTTGGTTGGAATGGGGTGGCGCTCCTACTAGTACCGACGGTGACAATCACGGCGACTGACGATGAAGATCGGGGATAGAAGTTCGAACAATCTTCTCACGATTTGGGATGAATAGTGGATGATGAGTATGAATCGAGGGTCGAGGTGTGCTCAGGAGGCAACTTCGGTGACGATGTTGATGGCGGTGTGAGCCATCGCTGATCGGAGGTGGAGTGAACGAGAGTTATTTTTATGTGTGTGAGAAGAAGAAGAAGAAGAAGAAGAACGGGAAATAAGTGTCACGGCAGTTAAAACTAACAGGATTGACCTTATTGAAAACAAATTAAAAGTTTGATGATTGTATTGTAAGTTTCAAAAGTTGACTAATCAAAATGCAAGTATTCTAAAAATTTAGGGATTGTTTATATACTTTACTCTAAAGAAAATTATAATATCAAAAAGGGTAAACTACGCATTTAGTACCTAAACTATCACTTTTGATCCGTTTTAATACATAAACTTTCATTTTTTCAAAATCATACCTAACATTTAATTTTTGTTTCATTTTAATATATGTCATTAAAAATTTGAAGGACGAACTAACGTGACATAGCTCCGATGGTCAAAATACCAATATGAATGATGGACCACAAGAGATGACAAGTCAACCAAAATAGTCCAATTTCAGGCTCATCGAACGGTGGACCATGGAGATTGAAGGATGAAGAAATCGAAAGATTGAAGCGTTTACCGGTGAAACAGAGGTTAAAATTGCATTTATGGGGTCAAAAAAGCGTGAGTTGGAAAGTCTGGGCTTCATCAAGTCAAGTTATAAAATAGAATTCGAATAACTCAAAAGTTTTAGTAATTAGTGGATTGATTTTTAAGTTTGAGTCGAGTCCCCCAACTCTACATTATATATGTATATCACATATGAAAAAATATGAAGAAATATATATATGTATATTGTGTATGGTTACATAAAACCGTTTAAATTGGAAACAAATAGTATTATAACATTATATATATATATATATATATATATAATTAAATTTAAACAGAAATCAGAATAACTCAACTCGAATTTAATAAACTCGACTTGAAAAAATTTTAAACAAAATTTCAATTATTAAACTCGAATAACTTAATTTTTTTTAACTTAACTTCACTGGATTGTATGTTCACTCATAATTTCAATTGACGTACTCTATTATGAGTCAAACAATTTCTTGTCTATGAACTCTAGTTATAACCTTAGGTTTCAAAACTGCACCTAAGACGCCAGACGCATGTAGGTGCAAAGCAAAACGTCTTTGGAGTCTTAGGCACAACGTGAAACGGGAAACCCTTCCAAACACGGGTTTCGAGGGTTTTTCTGCATAAACGTTAGGCGAAACATAAAAAAGGAAGAAAATAGGAAGAAGAACATCTTAAAAAAATATAAGATAAAAAGTGCAGTAAAAGAATGGCTATATGGAACGACAAAATCTTTATATTTTATTCATTACATTTTTCTCATTCTCTTATTCCCAACACATATAAGGTTTATATAACCTATTAATCAACCCATCTGAAGCTTTAGGAGTGTGGAGAAAATGCTTTAAGAGTGAATTAATATGTTTACATAACCTATTAATCAACAAGAAATGATAAAAGAATAGAATGTGGAGAAAATGCTTTATGAGTGAATTAATAGTAATGGATGTGAATACATTCTAGAATTAATATATAAATTTTTTAACACAAAAATTACATTTTGCCTATAAAAATCGGATGCCTTCGTCTTGTACTTAGGTTTCACGGACCTTTTACGTCTTCATATATCTAACGCTCTTTAAAAGCTTAGAACTCAATCCAACAAACTCCAATGAATTTTATGTCAAGTCTCCAACAGATTAAATATGTCGTTGGTGGAAGCCGAAGATCAAGCCTCTTAAAGGCGTGGAAATCTGAGCCCAGCAGGCATCAAAGATGGTGATAAGGTTGGGTTAAGTTTCTCCGAGTCCAGTGTAGTGGCTGAGCCGCGGTGCATTTGCTGAACTATTAGCTGTCAATGAAGATGGCCGGCCTCTCAGTACCCCCACTAGTAAATGGTTGAAAGTGCGCCTCGGAAACATTATGTTTTCAATCACGAGCATTATTTTATTATTGCTTTTGATACGTAAAATTTTTAATTTTGTTTTTTAGTAAACAAATCTCATTTTGCTAACAATTGCTCAAATCAACAATGTCCCCATGATTAATTTCTTACTATAGTCTATAGGAATGAAGTCAACACTATGTTTTAGCAATAAACATTTCAAATGCCAAAACACGCTAACGAAAAGGATAAGGGAAAAGATTAAAGAAAATATATTGTATCTTTAAAACAATTACCTAATACATCTGACCCTCCATCTTCCAAGATAATGAGTTTTTAATAAATTCTAGGGTAAAGTACATAAATGGTACATCAACTATAAGGTGTTGCTTTGTTAAGTCATCGACTATTAAAATTTACAAATGACCACCAACTATTTATATGTTCCAAACTCATCATTTTCTATTAAAAAAATTGACGGCCTTTTGAGTTAGACGTTAACTTGTTGATTGAGATATGATAAAATCTTATCATAGAATCGTTTGAAGCGTGTTTTATGGATTGAGTCTTCATTTACATTTTGTCGTCGAACCAGTGCTTGGGATATTATGTCGTCGAGTCAATGCTTGAAATATTATGTTGTCGAGCCAGTGCTTAAAAGTGACGACAATGCCAATAGACATCATTAAAATATAATTTTATCATATCTCAGTCATAGGTTAAAGTCCAACTCAAACGACCATCAATTTTTTAACATAAAACGATGAGTTGGAACATATGAATAGTCAGGTGACCATTTTGTAACTTTTAATAGTCAGAGGACTCAACAAAGCAATGTTCTATAGTCGGGGGACTATTTTGTAACTTTTAATAATAAGGGAATTCAACAAAACAACACCATATAGTCGATGAACCATTTATGTACTCTACCCTAAATTTAAAAAAATATATATATAACATACTTTAAAAATTATACGATAATTAACCTAGGAATCAATATATATATATATATATATATATATATATATATATATATATATACGATAATTAAATTTAAACATAATTTAAAAGGTACAACTTGGATCATTATTGGTGTTGTGTTCCATACCTAATATTCTTGGTGTTGGGTTTGTTATCATTACATGATCAGTATGATATATCTTTAGGAAAATGTATATAATATTTCTCCAAACCACATGGACCATCTTATGACATTTAGGAAAGTTGACTAAACTTGTAGTTGGTAGGAAGGAGGAAAAAACAGTTTATTATTTGAAAAACCAATAATAACCAATATAGTTATAATCAATTCTCCATATATTTAAAAGTTATATATTTTTTATTAGTTTTTTAATAATTTTTTTATATGAACATTGTATTGATCTTAAGTAACTAGATTTATATGTAATGATCAGTGGCGAAACTTGGTGGGTGGGGGATAATTTAAATTTTAAAAAATTATAGGTTTAAATTAAAAATTTTGAAGGGATCAATTTACATTTTTTCAAAAAATTGGGGTCTAACTAAAGTTTTTAAAAATTTGAGAACCTTAATGAGAATTTTTAAAATTTATTTGGAGGGGTTTAGTTAAAAATATTTCAAACATTTAAAGATTAATATGAATTTTTAAAAATGATGTGGAACTAAATTAAAAATTTTAAAGGCCTAAACTATGAATTTTCAAATTTTGGGAGGACCGTGGCCCCATTAGCCTTCATTTTGTTTCGCTATTGTTAATAATTATAAAAAATATTCTTATTGTATGTTTATATTAGGAAAATAATTGTAAGCCTTTATAGTAATTCTCAATATCTCATCTTTTTGATAGAACTAATGGCTTGTATAAAAAAATAAAAGACGAAGGTTGAGAAAAGACTAATAATTAAATCCATGCAAATCATATTACATGCCTGGAAAAATAAGAATTTTTTTATTTATTGATAATACACAACTACTCAAACTCTAGACCTTTAAAAAGATTTATACTCTATTTTATTACTAAAGTCACGTGATGAGTTCAAAACATTTAAGTTAGATTGATTAATAATGACTTGAAACAATGTGTGGAGTATTAAATATTAAGAAAATGTCACGTTTTGGAAAGGTTTAAGACATTAATCTTATATTGGAAAAGAAAAGAGAGATCTGAAGTTTATAAATGGTTGCCCTGCATATCCTAATATTTAGTTTTGCTTCGTTTTAGTACCTCGTCTTTTAAGACTTAAAGGGTGATTTGCACGTGGCACCTCTTTAATGGATAAATTACATCATTCATCACTCAACTATCTTATCACTCTTATTTTGGTCACAAAAGTTTATTTTTTTTTAATTTAATTACTTAACTTTCAAATTACTCATAATTTAATCATTCTAACTTTCAAATTTATTTTTTACTTTTAATTAAATATTAATAAGATAATAATAAAAAATGTCATGTCACAAAAATTATTAATAAAATAAATTAGGGTGATTAAAATAGGAGTAATTTGAAAGTTGAGTAGTTAAATTGAAATTTTTTAAACTTTAATACCAAAATAGGAGTGAGAAGATAGTTGAGTGATGAACAATATAATCTATCCATAAAAATGCAGTGCCGTTAAATTTTTAACGACGAGGTAATAAAATGAAACAAAAAATAAATGTTAGGAATGATTTTAAAAAATTAAAAGTTAATATATTAAAATAGACTAAAACTGATAATTTAGATAATAAATATGTAATTTACCTTAATGGTCCTCGTAGTGATGTTACTGTATAAACGACACAATACTACTATATAAACAGTCTATAAATGACTGCCTCGCCCAAACCATTTCATCTCCAAAACCTCAAAGCCAAAATGTCATCCACGGATCAGTTGCAACAGTCAGCTGTTACTGCCACCTCCACGAATGGCGACTCTGAATCACTGTCACACATGTTAAGTTCCGGCCGTGAACGTGGCGGTTGGGTCACCTTTTTCTTTATTTCAGGTCTCTCTCTCTCTCTCTCTCTCTCTCTCTCTTTGTTTCTCTCCTTCAAACATGTCTAAAACCATGCTGTAATGAAACTGCTTTGGTGGTGTGTTTCAACAGCAACTTTGACAGGATTGATGATAGCTGGTTGGGGATGGCTGACGAATTTGATCGTGTATTTGATCGAGGAGTTCAATGTCAAGAGCATTGACGCTACTCAGATAGCCAATGTGGTCAACGGTTCCATCAATTTGATCCCAATTATTGGAGCTGTTTTGGCCGACTCTTTCCTTGGTTCTTTCCATGTCGTTTCAATCTCTTCACTCTTCTCTTTACTGGTATATACACACCCTACTCTTAATTCCCAGAGATCAGTAAATACGATTTCTAATGTCCATTTTTGTAAACCTTTCCAGGGAATAATTGTTCTAACCTTAACAGCAACACTTAGCCATTTGAGACCACACTGTGAAACAGATTCAAGCTTGTGCAATGGTCCATCGAAGCTCCACTTAGCTGTTCTATATTCTGGTATCACCTTGGCATCAATAGGCCTGGGGGTGGTTCGTTTCATATTAGCAACATTAGGAGCCAATCAATTCGATAATCCTCAAGATCAAGGAAGATTCTTCAACTGGTTTTTCTTCACATTCTATGCAGCCTGTGTTGTTAGTTCAATAGGCATCGTCTATGTAGAGGATAATATTAGTTGGGGACTTGGATTTGGAATTTGTGCAGCGTTTAATTTTCTGGGTTTTATTATTTTCTTGCTGGGAAATCGTTTCTACCGCCATGATAAGCCTCGAGGAAGCCCTTACACGAGTTTGGCTCGTGTGATTGTTGCTGCAATACGAAAGAGGAAAGTCTTGGTTTCATCTGAAAGCAAGGATTATCACCATGAGATTAATGATGAAGATGGAAAATCCATTGCTACAATGCCTAAACGGAGCTTCAGGTATGAATACTTATTACTCCTTATGGACCGAGAGGACCGAGAGGAAGTTTCAAATTCTCATATAATTTATATATTTTCTTTGTATTTTTCCATTGATAACACGTAGGTTCTTGAACAATGCCGCTATGAAAACTGAAGGAGACATTAATTCAGATGGATCCATAGCCAAGCCATGGAGATTATGCTCTGTTCAACAGGTTGAGGACTTGAAAACTCTTGTCAGAATTTCCCCATTATGGGCCAGCACTGTATTTTTAACTACCCCAATTGCAATTCAAAACAACATGACAGTTCTCCAAGCTCTAGCAATGGATCGTCACCTCGGCTCCGATTTCAAGATCCCCGCCGGTTCAATTACGATCGTGGTTTTAATCTCCTCGGCCACCTTCATCGCCCTGTTGGACCGGTTTCTTTACCCCAATTGGAAGAACCTGACAGGCCGGTCATTAACACCCTTGCAAAAAATCGGAACAGGCCACGTTTTCAACATCCTAAGCATGGCGATCTCCGCCGTGGTGGAGTCAAAGAGGCTAAAAACAGCCCACGAAAACCACCTCCAAGGCCAGCAGGGTGGAACCGCCGCCGTGGTGCCAATGCTGGCCTTATGGCTGTTTCCTCAACTCATCGTAGTTGGCATCGGAGAAGCTTTCCATTTCCCGGGGAACGTTTCGTTGTACTATCAAGAATTCCCCGTTTCCATGAAAAGCACAGCGACTTCCATGATTTCCATTGTTGTCGGCGTCGCTTTCTACGTCAGCGCAACGGCGGTTGATCTGATAAGGAACGTCACCGGATGGTTACCGGATGATATTAACGAGGGAAGATTAGACAGTGTTTACTGGATTTTCGTGGTGTTGGGGTTACTTAATTTTGGTTATTTTTTACTGTGTGCTAAGCTTTACAGGTATCAAAATCTTCAATAATAAGGGTTTATTGAATATAAAATTATGATTTTGAATAAAATGATAGAATATGATTATAAAAATAAAATTATAAAGAATATTATATTAATTTTGTCAAAATAATTTTTAGACTGATGAAAAAACTTATTTTTTTAGAATCTACGTATTTTAAAAACAAAAATTATTATCAATTATTTTGGACACAATTTATTTAAAATAATGCATTTGTCTTAAATGCATCAATTTTTTTGACTTCATGTCCAAAAACATGGAAGGGTTGAATTTTTTTATGAGTTTGTTCTTATCAAATATAAAAATACGTTTGTCTTAAAGGCATCTTATGTTAATATAGGTTGGATGCATTCTTCTTAAATAAATCTGTCTACATGATTTAAAATGTAATTTCCATAATTGAATGCTCTTGTCCTAAATGCATTGTTGTTAACATGACTGTGATTTTAATGCATTTGTCCTTAATGTATTGATGTCCACTTGAGTATGATCTTGAGTTTAGGAATTTTAGTGGGTTTTTTTTTCAGATTTTAAAGAAATTTTAGATTTTTTTAAATAATTTTTTTAAAAATTTATAAATGTACCGTGTGTCATATTTTAAGTGGTTGATGAATTTTTTTAATAGATGTGATAAAATTGAGTTTAAAATGATAATGGAAAAAATATTAGACATTTAAAATAAACAAGTGGTATAATTTTACACTTATTCTCAATTTAGCTTTCTGAATATTGATTCTTTAAGTTAAAATTGATGGTGGGAATTTTTAATTTGATTTTATTTTTATTCACAACTTTTTTAAAAGGTTTGAAGAAAACTATAAAAAGGGGGGAAAAATTAAACGTTGTGATCATATTGAGTATTAGGAAGTTCACTCTTATTTAATTTATCTTGAAAACATCTTTTCAAGTATTTTCGTGAGGATTTAAGTGTTGATCTTGTATATACATAAACTTCTAAAACGCGCGGTAATTTTGCAATCTCAGGTGAAAACCATTAAAATTCCATAGAATAATGATTCTAGACAGGAACAATTTTGGACCAGGTTCATCATTTGCCTAACATTTGGAAAAGATTAGCAACATTACCTTGAACAAGAACTGTTTACAACCGAATATCGAATCATCTTCTCCGCTTTCCCATCAAGCTTCTCCGCTCGGCTTCCCTTTCAGCAACCAGAACATGAAACTCTGATCCTAGCATGTCATGTATATCGATTTTCAATGAGCTGCTCAATTCAACGGTCTCCATGATCAAATCTGCATCCATACTGAAACCTAAAGTAGACAATACACGGACAGCATTCGCAGTTCTGCATATGTTCTGCCTCATCTCTAGAGGGGTATGAGTTTGGTTTTTTTCTTCAAGAACCATGGATTGTTCAGAACTATTAGCTTGATCCACTGCCATACTGTCTCTGGTTTCGACATGTTCACCAACCCATATGAATCCATTGCGTCCGAGTATCAAGTCAATTCCAAAATGTTCAAGGTGATGGAAATGCGATTTGCTTTTCTTCACTAGGTAAGGATCAACTATGAGCAATTGGCCCTTCTCAAGCTGTAGTGTGAATTACATCAGCAACAGCTTTAATATCATAGACATGCAAGGCATATTGAGTATTGCACGAAAAAAACTAATTAAAGAAACAAAATTTAAGGCAAGGCTTACTATATGCAAAGATTGCATATGTATGAAAGGATTCACAGATATACAACCACCTTTCTTGTGCCTTGAGACCTTAGATCACAAAAAGTTAAGTTCCTAATAACCTAAATACTTCTCCCTTTTTTACAGCATGCTTCGTGGAATTATCCCACACATTTTCATGACCAAGTTAAAGCATTTGGTTACATTCCAACATGAAGATTTGCCTTGCAGCTCTATAATTCTTGGTGCAAGAAAGTTACAATTTCGCTAAATATAAAGAGGGAAAGAAAAAGAAACAATAAGCAGACAGCTAAAGCATTATTCCTTCAATTTATTCCAATTCATAATTTTTTTCATGAACCGTGACATAAAAAAGCTTATGATCTCATTCTTTTTTCACATATTGCTTATTTTGAGACAAACACACATTTTTTACAGAAAGCAAGGCCAAAGCAGAAGGCATAAACAAAGATTTTCTAAGTAGATACCTTTCCATACTTTTGACTTCTTGCTTGGAGTTGTAAGCTGCCATCATGTTGGAAATTGCGAACCTCAGCCTGAGAAAAAAAGAATGTTCTATAACACTGATGTTTATCATCTTATTCAATCTGTTGTCACATAGGAACTTTATAAAACAATAAACAAATAAGTCGGCCGCAGGACTTACACAGACAACATCATTCTCTTCAAAGATACCACGCATGTTTAGTTCATCCAAAGCAGTTCGCCGCCTCTAACAAAAACAATCAATAGTGAAATTTAAAACAATAAAATTTGTAAGCAGTGGAAGCAAAAACTTATAACAAAACTCAGGGTTTAGTCAGCATATCACACAAAAAGCCGCCATCATAAACATTTCCCCTCTCACTAGACACAGGTTTAACATACAACTGTTGGACTTTGTGGCATATGTCTGTAATGAGAGCCAATCTTTCACTGACTTGACAAAAATATAGACTTGGCTTTTATCCGTGGTGATTTAGTCTCAGTTAATTGGAACTACTATCTAAAGAGGCAATAGAAGGACTCAGAACCTTACTATGGTAAATTAATACAAACTGACACTTTAACTATCAGATACTCGAAGACCAGAGATAGCATAGTAACAAGTTAAAGAAAACTCTCCCTCTAGAAGAAAAAAGTCCCATTTTTACAAGAAAAGCAAAAAAAAAAAACACTTTTGTTTCTATTGTCAGGCTGGTCATTTTTGCACTATGATTAGTGTAAATTCAGCTCAACCTCTAGCAGTTTTCGACGGCAAGTTGATCAGGCCAGAAATATGTGAATAGTCAAGGGAGACTCCTGCAGTCACTTTGCTTCTTATTCAAACATAACAAGCTGCTAATCAAGTTCAAGCCTGATTTTTCATTTATCCAGTTAATTTTAAATTATCCAACAATAACTAACACATAAAACATATTGTTAATCATTGAGCTGGTGTGAACAAACCAAAATAAACATAAGATCAGAAACTTATAACTGTTATCCAGATAATATCCTAAGAATATTCTGAAACATAAAAAAAATGATGGAAGGCTGACTAAAACAGAAATGCTAATCTAGGATATAGCAGGATTACTGAACTCTTAATTAAGCATACATTTCAGCACATATTCTAACTGCTTGCAACTTAATAGTTTAAGACATCCATCCTAGTCTTAGTTTTGCTTCAAAGGGTAGTACAAGTTACAATCGATATACAAGTTACCTGAATACCATCAGGCATGTTCATCGAGGAAAGCATTAAAACGGCATCTTGGCTGAAATTGATTTCCAATCTCCACCGCTTTTGAGCAACCTAAAAAATCCGAAAGAAAGCTAAACAAATTTTATAGAACTACCAAATTGATTGAGTTTGTTTCCAAGATACGTGTGTACCTAGAAATGGTGAAAATATTTTCTTGCATTTTAAGACATTACCTCAACTACACGTCCCACTACAATATCCCCAACCTCTGGCTTGTACCTCAAAGATTTAACATTTGAAATTAATCAAATTCCCCAATAAAGAAAAAAAAAAGGAGAGAATTGCATTTGGATTGAAGAGTAATTTTTTTTTAGAATACCTAGCTCGTAAGCCCCGAACATAGACCAGTTTGTTGATGCGCTCCACCACGCCACACACAGTTGCCACCAATTCGCCATTGAGGTCCGTTGTTCCATGCCCCCTTCAAAATTTTCAGAAAAGAGAAAAAAGAGTTAAATCTATTTGTATATAAAATCAAGATACAGCTGAACTGAATAATTTTGGGAGTTGGGGGTACTTGAGAAAAGCGTCTTCGTAGTTGACAGGAATAGTATCGGCGACGGTAACTGAAGCGTCGGAATTGGCCTTAGAAGAGAGGGATTGTAGCTTTTCGAATGCTCTTTGAAGTCGTATTCTTTGCGTTTGGCTCAACGGCAGCTGTAATCCTCTCATTTTTTTGATCTGCAAATCAGCAAAAGCTTGGTTTTGTAGTACTCGAAACTCTGGCTGTAAAACATAAGAACCCTAAACCCTAATCATTAAGTATTACCCTTTTTTACTTGGGTAAACCACACAAATTGTCATTGAAGTATGAGTCAGTTACTTTTTTAGTACTGAAGTTTAAACAATAATGGCTTGGTCACTAAAGTTTCAAAAATAATGGCTTGGTCATTAAAGTTATCGTTTTATAACAAATTGGTTACTCAACCATTAACCGTCGATACTGAGATAATGGAATACTGATGTGACATGTTAAGGTAGCTGATATGACACTATTTGGCGATGCGAGATAGTAGGTTGATCGATGTTTGACTCCCATATAAAAAATACTATTGTTTTAATGAGAAATTATGAGAGTAATTAAAGTCAAAGGGGAAAATCAAAGAGGTTCATAAACCGTATTACCCAGGTTTCTTTTGTTATAGTTTACTTTCTTTATAGTAAGTATTATACTATATTGACCACCAAATCTTAATTTATAGTTTACTTTGTCGTAGTTTCTGCATTTATTATTATATTCAATTAAACTTTTGTGCATGATATGATATAGGGGAAGTAGGTAAACTTTGTAGTGCATACTGTTGTCGATGACAACTTAGCTAGGAAACTCCATAACCATGGTGCTGGCTCCAACTGTGATCTATCATGGAGTAATGTTAGAGATAGTACCATCAACAAGTCCTGAATTTTCACCTGACCAGACCACAACAATCCCCTTTTGATAGCACGAAAAGAGCCAATCACGGTGTTGACACAGACAATATGTCAACACCGTCATGAATCATGAATGGCCATATCGAAAACTGCCATTATATCTGCACCAAAGCATTCTTCTCCTCCAACCGATGGCCAGCACACCTTGTATGTCGCTACTCTAGCTCTAGGGGACCTTCATTTCGTCGTCCCTTTACCAAACCCAAAACCACTTGTGTTGGCTATTGAGTTACCTCCATCAGTCGATAAAATATGGGTTCCATGACCATCGTTGTCTTGTGGTGTATCAAAGGAAGAGTTGAGTTTGCCACCAACAATGACAGGATAACATTTGTTGAAGTACCTTCCTCCAATTAGCTACCTTTAACATGAACAAAGCTATTTTAGCCATGCGCTAACCCTGGTAAAAGCCTCATCAACAATATGCGCTACAAGGTTTACCCGAACCGTTTTGCCATCAAAATTAAACCTGACTAAATACCATCGTTGTTGTGGTTATTCACATCGGTATTGGTCTTGTTACCGAGCAGAACATGCTTGCCAACCACAACAGCTATCCCATCGAGAATTAGAGGCATTTTAGGAGGACCAGTTCCGATTTTAGTTTCAAGTTCATCTTCACGATTAGCAAGAAGGATTTGATAAGAGTCCTCATAACGATTGTTAGACCCAAGACGTTTCATACGCCTCTAGGGAATTGAAGAACAGACCAATTTGGAGAGAACGATAATGTACAAAAAACATTGTAAGCAACATCCAATTGTTCTAAACTCCTCATGTTGCCAATGGTAGATGACAAAGATCCCTGCAAATGATTTTAGCTTCCTGTGTGGCCAAATGTTGCCAAACAAGCTAGCTTAACGAGCTACATTTGCCTTTTGTTACTGAGATAATGATGTTTAACAATCGAGTGACCAATTTGTTATAAAATAATAATGTTAGTAACTGTTTTGTATCTTTAAAACTTCAATGTGGGAACATAAAACTTACTCATATTTCAGTGACCTTTTATGTAGTTTACCTTTTGTTTATCTGCAAAGGGTCTTTATACTTCAAGTCGTTCCACAATAGTGTCCATAGCGTCCTGAACTGAAACGTAGAAGGTTCCACTAAGAGGAAATTTCACATTTCTACCCTTAATCTCCATTCACCGAGGATTGATTAAAAGGAACCATTTGATATGATCTTATTACTAGGGATCTTCACAGTCGGTTAATCGTATTATTTATTTTAACCGATTTAGTTAATCGTTATAATAATTATTAAATTTTATTAACCGTAATCTAAACGTAAGAAACGATTAATTACTAATGATTAATCATTATTAACGATTCAATTATAAGTTAATATCGAACATATTATAATTTTTTTCGTTTCTCTTTTTTCTTTTTAATATAATAAAATTATATCTCAAATAAATATTATATTAGTTGTTTTAACATAAAATACTTAAATAGAAAAATTCTAAACACTAACTTTATAATTGGTTCAAAAGAAGAAGAAGAAAAGTACATAAATACTATACAGTAACTAGTACATCTACATACCACATACTACATATTATTATATTAGTTTAAAATTTCAACATAACACAAGATAAATCATCATTAATCATGTTACAAAGTTAAACACATAACAACAGTCCAATATATCATCAAAATTCCAAAGATAAATCTTTAACAAACATAAAGCAACCATTATACTTATATTTCCTCTTTAAAATGTGTATAATTTAATAATAGTTGGTAATTGTTTTTCAAAATTCATAATCGTAACTGCTAACTATCCCTTTTAATAATTTGACTAATTAAAATCATTTGTTTTTAACTGTTCAATTAATTAATCTATAAAATAATGATTATAACAGTCAATAATTATAAATTAATTTGCATACCCCTACTCACTATTATCCACTTACAATTAATCGCCTGATTTATCTTTATATTTTCCTACTCCTAAGTCTTAGTGATCTTTGTTAACGATTTTTGAAGATTATAGTAATAATAAGGGATATGATCCTATTACATAATATAAAATTATTTTAGTTTTACATAAATTTATAATTATTGGACGATTGAAATTTTATTAAAATATTATTAAATTAATATTTAAAGAGAAAATAAGAATGATTAATAAAAAGTCTGAATAAAAAATAAGATATAAAATTATTAAAATAAAATATAAACAATATAAAATTATTTTAGTTTTACACAAAATTTATAATTATTGGATGATTGAAATTTTATTAAAATATTATTAAATTAATAGTTAAAGATAAAATAAGAATGATTAATAAAAAGTCTGAATAAAAAATAAGATATAAAATCATTAAAATAAAATATAAAGATTATATTTTAAAATTTGAAATAGATTAAAACTGTATTTCACCATTAGATTCCCAAAGCTCTAACTAAACTAAAACAAGAATAGATAAATCCTCGTTACCAAACGCAACTGAATCTCCCTTCACTAATCCCGCGCTTATTCGAAGCCAAAAGCGAACTATAGTTACTATACAACAAAACTGAACTCCCAAATCTTACGATTTTTCAGAGTCCAATAAGCAGCGTGCAGTAGCTTCAAATGTCGGATCCAATCGTCCTATCGGACGGAGATGACCCAAACACCCCACGCCCTTCCATCTCCAAGAAACCCAGAACCGAACCGGACCGTCATTTACATCCGGTTCTTATTCTCGACGATGACCCTACCCCGCAAAAACCGTCTTTGGGTGCCGTCTTCACCTCCGGTTCCACTCCTTCTTTTGTGGCCGAAACTCCGATGTCAGAGCCTTCATTCGTCGGGTGTTCCAATGCTGTCCCTTCAATCGGGGCTTCGGAGCCTCAGCTTGGACATGCCAAGTTCTCTGGTTTACATTCCCCTTTTACATGCTTACATTTTAGTTGATTTTTGGTTTAGTTTTAAGGTTGCAATTTGGATTTTTTATTCATTTTTGTTTTAATTTGAATGAAAAATGGTTCAATTTTGGTTTATGTTGAGCGATACTCTTGACAAAAAAATCAAAAGCAAATGGTAAAACTGAAAACTGTGTATGATAAAATTGGGAAATATAGCTCAAATGTGATCATATATGCACGTATATTTTTTTCATTTTCTTGTAGAAGTAAAAAGCAACCAGCGGAGTTAAAACTAGGTAAAATCAAAGCTTTTACTAAATCATGGGAAGTGTATTCCCCCCCCCCCCAGTTATTGCAGTTAAAACTTAAGAGGTTCAATTCTATTAGCAGTTTGGATAAATTTATTTTGGATTTGATGCTTTTAGGTCTTTTTGAGTTTTTGTTTTCCAATTGCCTTTTCTGTCGGAGTCAGAGTTATTCATATTTGACTCATCCCCCCCCTGATTTTGTTCAGAGTTTTCTGTTGGTTAAAAAGAAACTCTAATGGGTTTCCATCATTATTCCTTTTGCATAATGTTTACCTTTATCTTTCTACTTTTGTTTCCTTACCTAACAGGAATAAGCAGATTGATATGTTTGGAATCTGATAATGATTCTGATACTGGTTCTAAAAGGAACAATGATCAGGAGAATGGATCAAAGGGCTCCGACATTGATGAGTCCGAAGAGTTAGAATGGCGTTCTAGATTTTTTGATTATGAATCTCATATAGGTTTGTTACTGTTGTCTAGCAATTGATTTATATATGATTTCTGGTTCTTGAAACCGTGCTACGATTTGGAAAATTGCCAAAGGAAGCATATCCAGTAGTTTGGAATCTGTTTTTATTTGTTGTATATTAATGGAAGTTAAATAATTATGTTTATCAGGGAGTTCTAATCTAATCCATATGTGTGAGGAGGACAGTTCTTCTCAGCCATTGTATGAGCAAGATGATGGTGATCATCTAATTTTCGAGGTATAATTAGATAATGATGCATTACTGAGCTTCTGATATAGCCAAATAGGTCGCTGTCTTTGCTTCCCAAATTTCAAGGCATAAGTAAAAGGAGTGTGGAAATTAGGTTAAACATATATTTCAAGTGCTAAGCAAATATATTGATAGGTGTTTCAAAAAGTTAATAAAGTTGAACATATAGCATCATTGAAAATATCACACGAGAAATATGCATAGACAATTTCGACACCTTAGCATTAGGAAAATATCATATTCTTATTGTCTTGGATGATAGGGATTTAAATTCTTTTTTCTTTTCTTAATTGATCAATTGGGCGTTATGCCAGAACCTCTGACTCATTTATGTAAATTTGTTGGAATTTTGAGTCAGCAACACTTATCGATATTCCCCTTTTAGTTCAGTTTTTTTTGGAGTGGTGTATGATATGATGTAGTGAGACTGCCAGAAACTTGAAACATTGACATAAAAAGTTTATTGTGGAGGGTAGTAGAGTCTAATGTTGAGGTAGGGTCTTTCTCATGATAGTAGAATACATGGAAAGCTGGTTTTCTGCACAAAGTTCCTTATGTCAAGTATAATTCAGGTAAATTTTTTTAAAAATAATTTGATAAAATGAAAACCATTTGTTTTTCTTTTGTGTGTGGCATGGTTAATTTGTTATCATCTTTTTAATTTCATTTTTCTATTTCTTCTCAATTGCGTAAGTGATGCTTTTCTCCTTGTTTGGCAATTATAAATGTCATGGAAGCACTGAAACTGTTCCATTGATGAATTTGAGGGGGGGTATTTTGAGGTTCAGAGTTTAATTTTGGAGAAGTTACTTAATCCTCTTCTTGAACTCTGAGGTTGAAAGGAAATAGTAGACAATTATAAGATTTTGAACACCCACTTGTTTGGGAAAAGTTGAAGACTCTAAGAACCATCTGCATTTTATTTTACTTCTGGTTATTTTGAGTTGTAGGTACTTTTAGTTTCAGGTCCTACATGATGTTTCCTTAACTCCTTCCTACTTTACTTTCTGCTTTTAATTTATTTTTCATATTGTTGTTTGCAATAAAGCCAGTTTGCTATTGTTGCATGCATCTTAGCAAGTTTTCAGCCCCCTTCCCCCTTGCACTCCTGAATACTTGCTTATTCACAGACCTAACTTTCTTTTCTATTTGAATTATATAAGTTTAACAAAAGTTTGGAGAACTCAAGAGAAATTTAAGTTATAAATTGTCAGCTGCTGTATTGAACGTATAGTTCTATGGAATTGATCAGGTAAATGATGATCCAGACAAAGAAAATTTTAGCTTGGAGCAGATGGGTAATGCAAAAATGCATAATCAAGAAATGAAAGCTAACGCTGCTGATAAGAAAATTACTAAACGTGGAGCAACAGTAAAAAATAAGATGACAAAGGAGGAGCGGACTCGTATGTTGGAAGAAAAGAAGCTAAAGAAAGAGGCTAGTACTTTTTTAATTGCAAATCTTTGTTATCTTCTTTATACTTTCTGTTGGTTAAGTAACTGATCAAAACCTAACATGCAGCAAGAGAAGTTGCAAAAAGCAGCTTTGAAAGCTGAAGCTGCAGAGTTAAAAAAATTGCAGAAAGAGAGGCAGAAATGGGAAAAAGGAAAATTTGCTCTAAAATCTATTGTAGCTGAAATTGATACTAAGGTGGTTGAACTAGGGTCAATAGGAGGTAAGGGCATCATTAATGTTAGATTATTCATGCTAATATTTGGCATCTGCATATTCTGAGAAGTTCCCTGGCTTTGTTATGTAGGACATTTACTTTCAAGGTTTGCTGATAAAGGCCTTACATATCACATAACATCAAATCCAATCGAAAAATCAATTGCATGGACCATGACAGTTCCCGAACATATTTCACAGGTAATAAGTTTGACTTTCATACACTTCATCCAAATCTCTTGGTAATTTTATGCTAGTGGCTTGGATTTAGTGAACTGATAATCCTATGGTCGGATTTTGATTCATCTTTTCACTGGTGGGTTAGAGATGATATTTTTATGTTGTCCATAACAATTTATACTGTATTAACCATCCATGGCCTCAAGGTCACATTGAGCTTTTAAATTAATTCTGCTTATTTTCTTCTCTTTTCCCATTTGTTTACTTGGAAATTTGGTTCATATTTTTAGCATGGCGGTGTTAACATATTAGCATCCATGAGACTCTGGTTTTTCTGTAGCTTATAACCTAACTGGCTAATCATGTTGGCTGGGCTCACCCTTTATAACTTCAGACATGTTAAACTTCCCTATACTTTACAGGTCGAACTTAACCGCTAAATGCGTCTAAGAGTTGGTTAAGTTTTGTGCTTCTAAGGTGCAAATTAGCTTTTCGATGATATTCAGCGTAGGAAAGATGCATTGCTTTGTATGTTACTGATAACTTTTGGCAAAAGTAGTTGCTAAACAACCGACTTTCAAAATAACTTTTAATCTAAAGTTTTGCTTTTTCTACTTTTCAGTTAGATATTGTTAATTTCTTTGCATGTTAAAAAAAGAAAAGAAAGAGAGAGAGAGAACATAAGAAAAAGAAGAAAAAAACTATACTAACTGTTTATTGACATAGATCATCTGCTTTTTTGCAGATTTTTCCTGAAGGACTAGAGATTCAATATGTATTAATTGTTTGTGAGGCTGCAGAGTTTTGTGATCTAGTAACTAGTGGTACACTTCTGGATCACGTTTCTAGAGTCCGAAGTAAATACTCATCTTATACAGTTTGCTATCTGACAAATAGGCTAATGGCATACATTAACAAAAGGTCAGAGTTGCCGAACTTTCCTTTATATGGATGTTCTACCCTTTTTGTTTTAAATGGTTTTTTAATTCCTATCTCCTCTATATTTGACTATGTATTCCTGCCTTTTGGATGTAATTTGCATGTTAGGAAGGCTACTGTATTACCCTGTTGTAGTATTTTATGTTTCCTTTTTTCCTATGTGATTATTACTAGCAAAGTTGCACCATTTCTTTGAAGGAAAATTGTATTTCTTTCTGTGTTTGCTTTAAAGATGAGCTAGTTAATGGATTTTATGATATCATTTATGCTGTCTTGATAGAAATTGTTGATAGAGAGAAACAGATTAAAATTCCAGATTGGATACACTGTATAGACCTGGGATATGTTCATAAACTTTACAAAAAAATTACAATTAAATACTGCTATTAATTTTTTTTGGTTGCTTACTTTATGATGGTGCAACATTGAGATGAAATTCAATATGTATCTTGGCAATGTATTAGGGAAAATGAACACTACAAGAACCCTGCTATTGATAGTGGTTGGAGACATCCGCCAGTTGAGGAGGTGAAACTTCTAACTGCATATGCACTAATTATCTTGTTGTTTTAGCTTCTTTTTTTTATTGTTTTAATATCTTATTTTTATCTCATTTTCTGTGTGAAATTTGTTTATAGGAGCTGGCAAAGCTGACTGCATATTATGCCAGGGTACACTCTAGGCAATGTGCAGATGAATCTGAACTGGCTGAACATGTTGTTGGTTTGACATGCAGTCTAGCCTCGTGCCAATTTAGGTACCACTCTAGATTTTAAAATGGATTTCAAAGTACACAAATTCAAGTTCGGTTGTAGCATAGAGACAATTATTAAGTCTTGTGGTCACATAATGTGAGGTCTTGGCCTCATCAAGTAGGTGGTTTAAAAAGATTTGGATGACCCATTACATATTTTTCTTTAACATGCTTGTTTGACATGGTGTGAATAGATAGTGATTATCTTACTGCTTGTTAAGTAATTCCTAAAGTCCATAATATGTTCTGGTTACCTGGTAACTGAATGCACCATGTTTGTTTGACATTTTCGGTAGCTGCACTTGTTCCTTCATTTTCTGTAGGAAACTAACAACCCTCATTATGAAAATATTTAAAATTTTGGGTTTAAAGTGGAATGTACTATTTCATCAATCATCTAAAGTTTATTTAGGCAAGCTTATCAATGTTGTAGTGTACTGGTTTGCATTTCAAAGGTTAATCTGCATTAACAATGACATGGGCCTCTCCTGATGAAAATTGAGGACATCAGGTCTGGATGCTTTACTTGAACTGCTGTATCAGATTGTTTTTATTCTGGTTGCAATACTAAACCGAATGTTGCCAAGTAGTTGCCACTTGCCAGTATCATATTTCTCCATTGGTTGAGAGCTGACAAATCTCCACAAGTGGTTTACTTTACTCCCTATATCGGTGACATGAATTTGATTGAAATATTGTGCTATTGAGAGAGAAAAAAAGAGGCCCTTCTTCAGTGTTGCTGGATTTATAATTTTATTGTTGCTGAATATGGACATAATTGCATGATGAATGAAGGTTATCCTGGGTATAACTTTTCAATTGCTACAAAACTTTTTCAACCACTTTTGTTGCTTTTTACCTTATCCAATGATTAAGATTAATATGTCATGCATTCGGAATCATGAGAATGTCTGAGACAAGGATATTTTACCTTGCTACGCTAGCAATTCATGAGGCTGGTGCTGTTTGTGGTAAATTTGTGTTCTGAAAGAAGATTTCCTCAGGTTTCTTAGATGGTTGAAGGAGTTCTAAAGATTAGTTTAATTAGAATACCATCTAATTTTTCAGAATCTAGTATGCTGTATTTGCTTGCATTGAGAAAAAGTTCAGTGGTCTCTTTGGTGAAATTGACAAGCACTATAGATACACATTTTAGTGTTCTGTTCTGTTCAAAATATCACAGTACCTTGGCAGGGAAAATTCTTTGTATCTACGTATTACTTTATTTATTTATTTGCAGAAAGAAGTTAACGCGACTCTCTGTAAGTGCTAATGGGTCCCTTATTCCTAAGGATTCCATTGACAAGAATTTAATAAAAGGGAACTTGTGGTGAGTAAAATCTCAAACACTTGCATGCTTGATTTGTTTCTATTTTTGTCATTGATTGTTCATCCTGGAGAAAGAAAATTTGGTTTTATAAAGTAATACGACTTATTTCCCAGCTTTAATGGAGCACATAAACTTTTTGGAGTTTGGTTTCTACCAATTAAGTGTCTGTCTTGCTTACATTCTGATGAAGTGATGCCATAATTGTTCAGAAACAAAATATGAAATTATGAATTAGCCCCCATTTGTTTGTTAGCTGATGAGTATCAGATTAATGTGAACAAAGAAAATAAGAAAAATATTTCCACAATTCACTATTTTTTCTGCAACTAGTTTTAAACCTGTATTGACTGCAATCATTTCATTATTTTTGCGCCTTTCATTTTACTGCTGATTTAGCTTTTCACATGCAGGTTAAAAGCCTTGCTTGCCATCCCAAAGGTCCAGCCACGATTTGCTCTTGCCATAGGGAAAAAGTACCCCACCATGAAATCACTTTTGCGTGTTTACATGGACCCTACTAAATCAGTAAGTCAAACTGCCCTCCTTATACCGTAAATCTTTTCCATTTGATCACACATTATGAGTGGCCAATTTTCCTAATTCAGTTTTAAGCTGGTTTAGATTTTTGAAGCTAAAGAACTTACTACTTTAAGAGGGTGCAACTGTACCTTGCCATAGAAAAATTATTTGTTAATCTCTCTTACTTTCAAGATTCTCAGTTTTACTTTTGGAAGCATATAAGGCCTATGATTTGCAATATGTGGAATATTTTTGGAGAGAGCTGATTAAAGGCATGGCAATTGTGATAGGAGAGTTCATGCTTTAACTTGCACTGTTTTCTTAGTTGAACCATTTATCCTTGTCTGAATTTTTCAACTGGTTTCCTTAGTTGAAGTCCCGTAATCAACTAGGACGGAAGACAAAGTTTCGTTTCCTCTTTCGTTGATCCATTCCCATCTTTTGGTTTATTCCTACCAAGTGGATTATAACATTTTATCTTTCGGATGGAAGAAGTTGAGTAATTTGTTTAAGGTATTGTAATGTAATGGCAGGTACATGAAAAGGAATTTCTGCTCAAGGACTTGTTGGTAGAAGGGTTAGTAGGAAACGACCGAAGATTAGGTGAAATTTGTTCAAAGAGAGTGTATAGAGTACTCATTGCTCAGAGTGGAAGCATCAAAACTGATGACATTGAGGATGGTGCTGATTTCTTCGCACATTAGTGGATAGTCAACTTTTCTTGTTTGCTTTCTTCGCACATAAGAGAAATCATTGCATTATGCTGATAACATTCACTGATAATCCATCAACTTATGTGTCAATATTTTATTTTCATTTATAATCTTCAAATATTATGCTTTTATTTTCGACCTTTCACATGATTTTATCGTCACTTAACAGTATTAACGATAATGTCAACATTAACTTCACATGTCAATCTAAATAATATTGTATACGTGACATACATGTAAATTAGAACGAGTTGGAGAGAAAAATTCCATAAATAAACCCAAACTTAACTAAGGATTAAAAGCCATTAATGTGCTTTTGTTCTGATTATTAAACTGTAAAAACATTCAAATTTGTCATTAATGTTTTTGATCAGTTTTGTTTTGATCATTTATCATTAAATTTTGATGTTGTATTTTTTAATTGGTATGATAACATGTTTAGTTCTTAGTTCTTAAATTTTTTTTTCATTTTGGTCCTAATTTTAAATAATTTAACAAATTTCTCTCTCTCTCTCTCTCTATTTATGAACACTATCAATTTGATCTCAATTCTAATAATAATTAAAATATATAATTAAAAAGATAAAAAAATAAACATACATAAAAATATTTAAAATACCATATAATTAGAAATTCCACGAAATTACAACATATTAAATTATTTACTAAAGATTCACATTGACCCCAAGTCTCAGTGGGTGGACTTCACGTTGGATGGAAGAACAAGCCCAGGTTGAATCCCTGATTTGCTACTAAATCAAGGAATCGCTGGCTAAGTATGTCTTTGAACCCTGTTGGAGAGTGTATCAACTTAATCTTCTACGTACTACTTTAGGATTGATCTCCTGCACTGAACTATCACAGTTCAAACAGGATGACAAAAGCTGAGATTAAACGTAATGAAAGTTAAAAAAAAAAACTGAAGTTAATAAAATTCACTTTAGTACATGTTGTCTTTAGGAACTTATTTAGAGTAAATAAAACTTATTTATAATTTAAACGTAATGAAAGTTAAGTTAATAAAACTCACCATAGTATCTTTAGAAACTTAATTTTAAGAGTAAAGAAAATGTTTTTTTATTGAAATACTCCATCAATCCATCACTTATTTTCAAAATAATTAAACAATCCAAAATAATCATTTTTTGTAATTTTAAAAACTAAGACATGCCTACTATTTATAGAGACAAATACTTGGTCGCTAAGAATTCTTATGAAATGAAAATTATTAACTAAATAAATTTAATCATCAATTAATCTTCAACAAAGAGAATACAACAAAATATAATTTATTTTCTAATTAGAATTTGAGTATAACAATTTTGTTAAATGTTATTATGTTCACGATATATGATTATTCATTTTAATAATATCTATTTAAAAGTTTCTTTGTACTTAATATAATGTTCCACTGAGCTAAAAGAGAAAAAAAAAGAAACCTGCATTTTCATTATTTCAAAAAAGGGTTACATTTATGCAAACCAAACAGTGAAAATGCCCACAAAAATTAGAAAAACAAGTGGGGGGGAATGATAGAGAGGGGGAGGGGGAGGGGGAGAGGTAGAGGTAGATGGAGAAGGAGAACCAGAGGGAGATGATGAAGAGTGAGATTTGGAAGATGTTGATGGAGGTGAATGCGCCAAACTGGAAGTGGAAGTTTTCTGGAAACTTTTAATCATGATGGGGAACTTACAAGTCCCATTGGATGGATCTTGTTTAACAATCTTAGCCATCCCTTGGAAATCACATGCTGCTTTAATTTGATTTGACATTTGGTAGTACATGTTGAACGCAACCGATGCATTCGTTTCAATTCCCATGCCTGAACATGAAGCTCCGGCCACCAAAGTCGTGCAATCAGTATTATTGCAAGCCCATGCAACCTTTACTTTCAAATCCTTTTGGTCGGGAGCATCCTCGTTATACACACACCACTGCTTTTGCATGTAGGGCACATTTTTCCCACCCACCAGCGACTTGTTCTGTCCTTTCCCTGAAAGATCCATTGGGTACTTAGGTTGTCCATCAAAGCTAAAAATTCCCCAGTGCCTCTCAAACATTCCTGGATCAATACTCTTTTGATCTTCATCCAACAAAGAAAACATATACACATCAGGATACGTCTTTGGACGAAGTGGAGTTCCCTCGTTTCTCGCCATTTTCTTCAACAGACCATCGTAGAATCTCTTGGCATTTTTTGTGGTGGCGTAAACATTACCATCAGTCGGCCATCCAACTTCCCCGACGATGATTGGTATGTCTGGGAATTTGGCTACTTTGAGTGCCGCAACAAGAGTGTCGATATTGGCATCAAGAACACTACGATATTTAACGCCATGATCATCCATAGAAGTCGAGTCATCGTTATCGAAGAATGCATAATTTTCAGGGAATCCAGGGTTTTGATAAAGATTAAGAAAAGGATAGATGTTGACGATGAAAGCCGCATCGTTTTTGTGGAGAAATGCACATATGTCGCCCATGATATCTGCTATGTCAGGTCGGAATATTCCGTCGGATGGTTTGTAAGTAGGTGTTGTGTAAACGTCGCCATTAAGAGGTGATGATACTTTGATATCTTTTCCATGACCAGCTTCGTTTAATGCCTTCAGAACGTTCTTCATAGCTGGGAGTGTTAAGTTGGTGAACGTTCCATTATAGGATGTCAGAAATGGTTCATTTCCTACTGCCACGTACCTGTAAAATAGTTCAAAACATTTTTAAATCATTGAAAAAAAAAAACTAAGCAGAAGTTAATGGATCAAAATTGAGGTTGAACTTACTTGAAATTGACACGCTTTTTACCCATATAGGCTGTGATATTTGCTTTAACCCAAGCCTGGGCGACACTGTATTTCTCAGAAAGACTTTTCAAAGATTCATTAGGAATCCCCACCATGACCTCAAGATCAGTCCCTGCCAGGGCATCTAAAATTTCTTTTTCAGCATGGAAAATCTTAACCTTTTTGATGCCATTATCTTTGATCATTTGAACAACAATCTTAGGGTCTAAAGGATGTGATGCTATGACACCCCAATTCACACCAAGGTCTTGTGCAACAATGCTAGCAGGCACAAATATCAGTACACATGCCCATAGAAAGACCTGAGCTTGAACCATTGTGGGAGCTACTTCAAAGGAGTGTGTGAACAGTTTATTCAGAAGAAGGAAAAAGAAATCTGGATTTTCTTTGTTTTTAGTAAAGTAAAACTATGGGTGTTATTGGTTTTTTATTTATTTATTTCAGTTTTATGTTTGTCTCTGTTTCTTTTGAAAAGGTAAAACTTGAGATTTATAAGAGTTATTACGTATATTTCTGTAGTAGAGTTCTTGGTTGGACGAGAAACTAGAGAAGAGAGCAGCATTACATGGTTATCTTTTCAGTTGGAAGTAGTCATACAAAAGACTACGTATATCACGTTGTGATTTACTACTTTTAGTTTTGGTTGAAACTATGCCCATAACAAAATAGTTTTAGGCTTAAGAATGTGAAATGGTCTTGATTTAAAAAAAATTACATTATATACCATTAAACTTTGTCTATTTACTCACTTATATTATTGAACTTCTAATTTTACTAATTATAGTAATTAATTTAGGTTTCAGTTTCAATTATGATACTCTATCTTTAAGTCAATAACGAGAAGATGACAACATTAATGGTTGCTGACATGATTGTCCCATCAAAGCCGCGTCGTTTTAATTCGTCTATTATAATATAATAAATAATATACATATATAAATAATATTTTTTTATATATGATGTATATAAAAAATTAAATCTTCAAAACAACCCTGAAATTCTTGAAAATTTCAACAACAAAAAAAAAATCAGCGAACCGTTCATGAACTGTACGGCGGGAAGTTCGTTTATTTATTAAATGAACGAACATTAACAAGATTTTGCATTTGTTCAATTAAATGAACGAACATGAACAAAGGGCTCGTTCGTTCATTTACGTTCGTGAACGTTCGATTATATGTTCGTTCATTTATGTTCGAACAGAGGGCAAGTTGAATATATTACGAAGATTATTGAAGTTGTTTGGATTTCAAGAAGATTGTTTTGTTGAACAAATTAACTTTAAGACTTTATTATGTTCATATAGCTTATTTATGATTTATGTATGTTTTTGTCGTATTCGAACAAATTAACTCTAAAGTTACAGGTTATATTAATGAATTTTAAGTTGTTATTCTTGTTGTTTACTTTTTTTTTACATTCGTTTGTTGTATTCGAATAAGTTTTTGTGTGTGTTTATGTTGTTCGTTAATGTTCGTTCGTTCGTGTTCGTTTATTATTTAAATGAACGAACATGAACAAGCTATATTCCTTAATGAACGAACATGACCAAAAAAAATTTGTTCGTTTATTTACGAACATAAACATACATCCGTTCGTGTGCGTTCGGTTCGTTTACATGCCTAACAATTGCCCCACTCTTCCATTATTAAAAATCAACTAATGACGTGTCAATCAATTGTCAAACAACGAATGCAAAATGTTTTAGTCAAATGGCGGCCAAAGGCAGAATGACAAACAATGTGCACGACAAGCGGAGGAGACTTTAGTGCGATGGTAACATCGTAACTATCAACGATAATATTAGGTGAATTTAAGAATTTAGATATTATGGTTTTAGGAAATTTAAAGGGTTTTTTTGGAATTTAAGATTTTTTAAAATTTCACAGGTTTTCTGTAAAACTAATTTTCTTAGAACTTCTTAAACTAACTTGTTATGCCATGTGCTTTATTCCAATTATAATGTACGTTTTAGAGAATAAGCCTTAATCCGCATAGGAAGCAACCTCTCTTCCACACTCATATAGGTGAGGCTATATGCTATAAGGATGCTCACGTTACTCCATATTCTACTCAAACAAATTATAGACGTCACTCGAAGTATAAATATACGTAACTTTCATTTCCATTACAAGATACATGTATCGCATCAAATCACTTTAAAATTCATTTTCCATATCGAACCTATTCTTGAGATATTCAATAACAACATTGGGTATCCTCACAGTTGTTTTTATACTTGTAAAGTGATCTTTTCTCTGGCTGCAACTTTTGTAAAATGATCTACAAGATTATCATCACTTTTAATATAGTCAATATTAATGGTATCATTGGTTATATGGGATCTCACATTGTTCTTATAGGTTTGGATTTCCATGATAATATTTACTATTGATTTTTTCAATGGTTGTAGTACTATCACAATAGATTTGGATCTCACAATAGTTGTAGTACTACCACACTAGGTTATAAATTAAAATTAAATAATTGAGTAAAAATATAATTTCACTCTAAAACTAAATTTTCACATCAAAAGGCTAGTAATTTAAGCATTTGAAGATAGGTTAAAGATCACTTTTGCAGTCCTGATTTTAAATTAAATTTTAGGTGTTTGACATTTCTTAATTATGGGATAGATATTACCATAAGTACTCCGAAATTGGCCCTTATTAAACAAAATAAAAATTAAAAAACTCAAACCTAGGGTTTTGATAATTATGAAAGGGAGAAAAAGAAAAGGTATAAGGTGGAGGAAGAAATAAGGAGGGATGAGAGAGATCAAATATTTTCTCTTATTTGTTTTGTACTGTACAGTTGGTAGATTTATTCAACATGTAAACTCCCTATTTTTGTACATATTTTCAAACGAAACAATAAATAGAAAATCACTAGCAACCAACATGTAGATCTATTCTTAACGCTGGTATCGTCACTAGTTTCTCGTTCGACCAAGAACTCTACTATAGATATATGCCTAATAATCCTTATAAATCTCAAGTTTTACCTTTACAAATGAAACAGAGACAATCATAAAACTGAAATAAAATAAATAAAAACCAATAACACCCATAGTTTTACTTTACTAAAAACAAAGAAAATCCATTTTTTTTTCCTTCTTCTGAATAAACTGTTGATACCCTCCTTTGAAGTGGTTCAAGCTCAGGTCTTTTTATGGGCATGTGTACTGATATTTGTGCCTGCTACCATTGTAGCACAAGAGCTTGGTGTGAATTGGGGTGTCATTGCATCACATCCTTTAGACCCAAAGATTGTTGTTCAAATGATAAAAGATAATGGCATCAAAAAGGTTAAGATTTTCCATGCTGAAAAAGAAGTTTTAAATGCCCTGGCAGGGACTGATCTTGAGGTCATGGTGAGGATTCCTAATGAATCTTTGGAAAGCCTTTCTGAGAAATACAGTGTCGCCCAGGCTTGGGTTAAAGCAAATATCACAACCTATATGGGTAAAAAGCGTGCCAATTTCAAGTAAGTTCAACTTCAATTTTGATACATAAACTACTTTGTCTTTTTTTCAATGTTTTAAACTATTTTACAGGTACGTGGCGGTAGAAAATGAACCATTTCTGACATCCTACAATGGAACGTTCACCAACTTAACACTCCCAGCTATGAAGAACGTTCTAAAGGCATTAAATGAAGCTGGTCATGGAAAAGATATCAAAGTATCATCACCTCTTAATGGTGACGTTTACACAACACCTACTTACAAACCATCCGACGGAATATTCCGACCTGACATAGCAGATATCATGGGCGACATATGTGCATTTCTCGACGAAAACGATTCGACTTTCATCGTCAATATCTATCCTTTTCTTAATCTTTATCAAAACCCTGGATTCCCTGAAAACTATGCATTCTTCCATAACGATGACTCGTCTTCCATGGATGACAATGGCGTTAAATATCGTAATGTTCTTGATGCCAATATCGACACTCTTGTTGCGGCACTCAAAGTAGCCAAATTCCCAGACATACCAATCATCGTTGGGGAGTTGGATGGCCGACTGATGGTAATGTTCAACCACCAAAAATGCCAAGTGATTCTACGATGGTCTGTTGAAGAAAATGGCGAAAAAGGAGGGAACTCCACTTCGTCCAAAGACGTATCCTGATGTGTACATGTTTTGTTTGTTGGATGAAGATCAAAAGAGTATTGATTCAGGAATGTTTGAGAGGAACTGGGGAATTTTTAGCATTGATGGACAACCTAAGTACCCAATGGATCTTTCAGGGAAAGGACAGAACAAGTCGCTTGTGGGTGGGAAAAATTTGCCCTACATGCAAAAGCCGTGGTGTGTACAACGAGGATGTTTCCGACCAAAAGGATTTGAAAGTAAAGGTTGCATGGGCTTGCAATAATACTGATTGCACGACTTTGGTGGCCGGAGCTTCATGTTCAGGCATGGGAATTGAAACGAACGCATCGGTTGCGTTCAACATATACTACCAAATGTCAAATCAAAGTAAAGCAGCTTGTGATTTCCAAGGAATGGTTAAGATTGTTAAACAAGATCCATCCAATGGGACTTGTAAGTTCCCCATCATGATTAAAAGTTTCCAGAAAGCTTCCACTTTCAGTTTGGCGCATTCACCTCCATCAACATCTTCCAAATCTCACTCTTCATCATCTCCCTCTGATTCTCCCTCTGGTTCTCCTTCTTCATCTACCTGTACCTCTCCCCTTCACCCTCTCTATCATTCTACCCCACTTGTTTTTCTAATTTTTGTGGGCATTTTCACTGTTTGGTTTGCATAAATGTAACCCTTTTTTGAAATAATGAAAATGCAAGTTTTTTTTCCTCTCTTAAAGCTCAGTGCAACATTTTATTAAGAACAAAGAAACAAGCTAACAAAGTAATATATAATTATTAAGGAGAACAATAAAAAACAAATACCTAGGCACGTGAATAACAAAATGAAAACACAAGTTAAACACAAGTTTAATTTATGGCTTAATTTCAAAATTCATCCGTAATGTTTTTATATATTGAATATATGGCATGATAATTAATTAACTAATAATTAAGAAAATTAGTTGATTTTTAGTATAAATAAAAATTTAATTAACGAAGACAAAAAAAAATTCATTCTAGATTACAGTTAGGAGTCACAAGTTATTTCTAGCGTTGATCTATGTAGATTTTTTTTCTTATCGAAAAACTTCTAAAGTGATGAAATGTATAAAATGGTACTTGAAGTATTTAGTTTGTGTATTTTTTTGTTTGGGTATATTGTTATGATGCTTGATGTGTATATAGTATATGAGAGATGTGAATGTATGTAATTTTGATGTTGGTGGCATGTATGTCTTATTAGTTATCATGTTTAGTAGGTAATTGGATAAGTAAGTTGCTTGTTGACAAGTAAATTCATGTGTAAGGCATGTTTGAGTAAGTTACTCTGTATGTTAGTATGTAAAAGTGTATGCTTGGTAAAAGTGTATCCTTGGTAATCGTACATATTTTTTAATTAGTCATTAGTATCTAGTATATTAGTCGATTAATCCAAATCGAGTACTACAGAGACGAGGTGACCCTCCCAGCCAAAATATGCTACATTTGCAAAGGTCAAGGTTCAAACCCCTGACATTTGTTTAAGAAATCTGATACCTCATCCCACTAGATCAACATAATTGTGGGTGGTAATCATACTTATTAATTAGTTAATAAATAGTTCTAACATAGTCAAGCACGTTAGGTGAAGACAGTAGTTTTTATTTCATTTGTTTTATTTATTATTATTATTATTTTGTTTTATTATTATATTATATTATTATTAAATAATTAATTATTATTAATTTTATTATATTACAGGCCCAAATTACAAACCAGACCGGAGGCCCAATTACAACCCATACTGGCCCAGACCCAACAGACCCAACTTGGTCTAGGCCCAGTTACAAACAGAAACCCTAAACTGATTAAGGTTTCATCTTTTTCAGCCGCCAGCATCAATTTCAGCCGTTGGATTTGTTTTGATCCAACGGACCACAGCTTTCTAGATAAAACCCTAGGGTATCATAACCCTAGGGCCACGTCCCAGCCGTCGCCATTGCTTCTAGAGAGCCACGTCCCAGCCGCCGCCAGATGGTCCAATATCTGCTGCCGACGCTTGCTGCCTCACCGAGCTTTCCAGAAGAGCCAGCCGCCCCACACGTCACAACTATTGGGGTGAGTCACCACATAGCTCGGTGACTCACCAAAAGCCTCCTAAGGGACCGGTCCGACGAAAGCCTCGGTGGTGGCTATAAAAGCCACCACACCTGCAAAATAAAAGAGGGAGGAGGAGACCAACTGCAAACCTAAAACAGAGCACAAACCAAAAACGACAGGGAGCAAAAAGAAAAGAGAAGAGAGTGGAGTGGCTTACCTTCAACGGAACTTCAAAACCGCCGTCGAAACATCGAAAACCTGAAGGTATAAAACCTAGATCTAGGAAATTCTTGGGGTTTTTAGGAGAAAAGAAAGCCAGATTCGGCTTTGGGGTAGTTGGATCTTGAAAGTGAGGTAATTTTGTACATTCCGACCGCCATGGGTGGTGGCCGGCGGTGGTTGCCGGCGCCGGGGCAAGGCGGTCGGCCGATGATTGGTCTCTCTCCGGCGACAGAAGCTAGAGAGAGGCGAGAGAGAGTTTTATAACTCTCTCAGTTTTGAGAGAGAAGAAGAAGAGAAGAATGAGGCTGCTGGCCCTTCGGGCCATCTATGAAGGGGTATATGCGTAATTTACATATATGGATAAATCCTTTCCGCATCCATCTTAGTTTTGTAACATTCCATTTTAGTCACTAAAGCAAATTTTAGATCCTTTTAATTTGGTATTCGAATTTTATATATATGTATTTTAGTCCTTAACCGTAATTATAAATATTTTAGGTAAATTACTGATTTAATCCTTTAATTTTAATAATTAATTTTTTAATCCTGAATACATGTTTTTAATTTATTTTAATATGATATTCAAATTTAAGATAATTTTATTTTAGTCATTTTAATACTTTAAGATAATTACTAGTTTTTTATTTATAGTTTTAATTTCATTATTATTGTTTTATATTATTATTATTATTATTATTATTATTATGTATAAATATATATATAATAAATAATATATGATTATTTATTTTTATAAAAATCCTATTTATTTAATGTTATAAATTTTTTAAGAAATAATCATATTTTGATATTTATTTATTTATTTATATCGAAGAAAAGAGCTGTCTTAAAACACCTAGAAGCCCTTTTCTGATATTTCTAAATAATTAGATATTTCTTATATTTATATATTTTTATAAAATTATAAAATTTGAAATAACATAATTATAAATTAAATATATTTGAATTCTTAAAATTCTATTATTAGAGACAATTTATAATTAAAAAGTACCAATTTTGGGCGTTATAGGGGTGCTAATCCTTCCCTAAACGTAACCGACCACGAATCCCTTTTTATTAATAAAAAGAACGAATTTTTGGTTATAAATGCAGATCAGTTCATCTTTTAATTGATGTTTTCTTAAAAACTCTTTTAAAAGATAATTTTTAGGTATTCGACCTACCTGACCCAAAAGACCGATGGCGACTCCCAAATCATTTATTATTCACATTATTTTTCCCGCAAAGTATAAAAAAAATTCGTGCCCGGACGAAAACCGGTAACGACAGGTTGGCGACTCCGCTGGGGACTGTCAAACTTTAAAATTAATTATAAATTGTCTCTATTAATTAGAAATTAAAAATTCATTTAATTTTTAATTCTTTTTTTTCAAATTTTTTTATTACTTATTATTTTATTAATATTTTTTTTTATTTTACTCAGGTATTAATTATTTTATTTGTCTGTTAGAGGTTTGAACATTTCTCCTCACACACAACACTTGCATTGCATAACATAAAGCTCTATAATTGAGTTTGTCCCTTTTTAGTGGGAGTGAAAGCGATGTCTTCGTGAGAATTTATTCTCCGTGTCAGACCTAGCAAGTAACTTTCGGGGTTCATATGCTCCATGTCTTCGTGAGAATTTATTCTCTGTGTCAGGCATAGAGAAGTATATCCCCTCGAATTGAACTCGATCCACTTTAGTCTGTGATGGACTAGGATTGAGGGTTGACAGCCCAAGGGGGCATCAACAAGGACAATTCGAGTACCTTTACTCTTAGAACCAAAACCCTGCATATAATGAACCCTAGAAATTCTCCTGATCTAAGACAGTACTGAACCTCTGTCTGTAAGTATACACAAAGGAGAAATAAGCTCTAGCTTTTAATTTATTTTATTTCCTTTTCTTTTTCCTGAATAAATGCATGTGAACTAGAAATCATGTGGTTAGGTCATTTTTTTTAAACAAAGCATGAAACTAAAAAACATGAGGTTAGGATATATTATATACCTTGATAGATAATCTTTCTTGGTACTAACCAATTTATTTTTTTTCTTCCCATTTTTATTTTTCTCTAACTTGTTTATATTGATTTCTTTCGTTTGCATTTCATGATCATATCATAACCAAAAGGTGTTGACTTGAAAAACTGTTCATCAAATCGGAAAGAAATCATAAATGGACAAAAAGTTTTATGATCGAACAAAATATGGCGCAATCATGGAATGGCATCCTGAGGGAACTCCAAAGATAGAGGAGAGCTATGCACCTAAAGATCATGTGTCCATTAAGGAGCAAGAGGAGATACGAGAAATAAGAGAGCAGATGTCCAAGATGATGGAAAGAATATCTGTTTTAACCAAAGGAAAAGAGATTCATGCACAAAAAGATATAGAGATCAATAAACATAATCTTGCAATTTCAGATATGCAAGAGAATTCTGATCCTAATCAATTGGAAAAGTTACAGACAATCATCATTCGTATTCAAAAGTCATCTGGAGATACCAAAGAAATGGTGACAATTGTAAAAATTCCCAGAGATGAGAAGAAATCATGTAATCTGAAGTCGTCAAAGTTTAATCTGCTCCTGACATCTAAAAATCAGGTTCAATCCAAGACAAAAGGCGATTCTCATATTGATGCTATACCTATATCATATAAAGAGTTGTATGAAAAGTTACTTGAAGCACGAGAAGTAGCTCCATATTACATAAAACCATTCCAACCTCCGTATCCAAATTGGTATGACATCAACGTTCATTGTGAATATCATGCCGGAGCTCAAGGACATACCATCGAGAATTGTCTTGCCTTCAAACGTCGAGTCCAAAGTCTTTTGGATCATGGAACCTTACAATTTATGGTAAATGATCGACCTAGTTTGGTAACCGAAGGTCCTGCTAGATTAATACCAAAAGTCTTCAAAGGTAAGAGTATCAGTAGGGGCCCCCAGAGAGAAGAAGATTTGTCGAGGTTCGAGGCTCAAATACGTCATTTAAAGATTGGAAATGATAAATTGAGCACCGAAATGGAAAGCATACAGGAAGATTTCCAGAAGGTCAGTCAAGCCTTTCAAAATGCTGGTATAGGGAACACCCCAGAAGAGTGGATCACAGGGGTCACCAAGCTGAAAAAGAACTGCAACATATATGAAGATCTTGCTCAAGAACTTCTTGGACAGAAAGGTTCTCTTACAAGGGAAAATGAGCAACTCCGAGAAGTGACACAGAAGATGAAAGAGAATGTCATGGAAGAAGTTGCAGTCTAGACAAACAATATGTCCCTTAAGCTGATAGACTAATTTGGCTTTGGAGAAGTTAGGAATGAAATATATCCCTATATGTAAAGTTTTGTTTGATGTACCATCACTTTTGCGTTCAATGAAATCTGTTCTAAGATGATCACTCTTGAGTAATACATTTTTATACATGCATTTGCATTTTTGTATTTTCATTTTGCATTTGTTGTTTGATTTTGTATTATTTTATTTTTACATTTACATCTTTACATTTGCATATTTGTATAATTACATTTATAGTTTCAAACTAATATCATACGTTAAAACATTCATTCATTAAAATAAGGATTTCAACCGAAGTGATCTTGGTTCTCCCTTGTAGAAGAACGCTTAGCACAACACAAGAAAAATGTCTAAAGAAATTGAGGATAGGCTAGCCAAATTTGAGATAGAGCAGAAAGAAATACAAGAGGAATTGAGGAGCAAGTTGGCACAAATTGAAGCTAATATTACAAATTCTCATATCGATCTATTGAACAATATGAAAGAAATGATTGAGAAGCACCAGACCGCTGGAAAGAGTCTTGTTGAAAACCCCATAAATTCTTTGGGTGTTACACCTGTTCATATTCCTGAGTTCACCTCTATACCCCAGGAAACTCAATCACCGATTTACTTCGCTGTTAAGAACTCACCATATCAAGCTGGAGCATCGTTCCCCACTGATTGTCCTACTACTTCTGAGTTGAAGCCTGATGAATTTTGTATTAGTAATGAGGTCCTTGACCTAAACAAATCAGTTGAGAAGGAAAAATTCACTCAACAACTGGAAAATATAGAAGATGTGATAAAATCTATAGAGACAGTTGAGTCATTTTATGGGTTTGATGCCAAAGAATTAAGTTTGGTCCCTGGCCTGGTTATTCCACCAAAGTTCAAGGTTCCAGATTTTGAGAAGTATAATGGGACCACATGCCCTTCATATCATATCACTATGTATTGTCGTCGTATGACTGGCTATGCAGAGAATGAAAAGTTGTTGATCCACTGTTTCCAAGACAGTTTATCTGGGTCTGCATCCAGATGGTATAATCAGCTAAAATGTACTCAAATACGTTCTTGGAGGGATTTAGCTCAAGCTTTTTTGGGTCAATACAAGCACATGACTGATATGGCCCCTGATCGAACAATGTTGCAAAGCATGAATATGAAGTGCAATGAAAGCTTTCGACAATATTCACAACGATGGAAAGACGTTGCTTCTCAAGTACATCCACCATTGACTAAAAAAGAGTTCACTACTTTGTTCATCAGCACATTAAAATTTCCTTATATTAATCACATGATAGGGGTTGTCCCTAATAATTTCTCTGACATCATCATAAGTGGAGAAATCATCGAAATGGCTATCAAGAATGGCAAGATAAGAGGCTCTGACAATACTAAAGTCAAGAAAGAAGCTGGGGTTAATACAGTGAGGTCTTATTCAGTTAAACATGGTGCCAAACCTTATAGAGTGATCAAGAATAAAAAGAATGTGCAGGGATTTCAATTTCCTCCCTTCCACTGTTCGAGTGAAAAGTTGCATCCAAAAATGCTATCAGCCAGATCAATTACTCCATAACTTGATCATTCACAGTGGCCTCCAAATGAGAATTGGACCTATAAGGAAGTTCCTTGGATAAATTAGACTGGAATTCCAAATTGTTCAGCTAAGGTTCCTGGTAACCTTAAGGGAAATTTCCAAGACCCTTTAGAGCAAGCAATTCAAAAATGCAAGATAAAAGAAGGGGTTAAGGTTCAATGTTCAGAAACCGTTGTTGCAACAGAAACTAATGTAACCAAATCCTACGAAGAATATCGGGCACAAGAAAATGGGAAAAGAAATCAAAAGGCTCCCATGGATGTAATTCGAGATTGGCCTATAGGTCTAAGAAAGAATGAGGCAGATATAACCCAGAAGACACCTCAGATACATGTATCAGATTTTCCGAAAACCAGTAAGGCAAAGGATAACTTAAGAAATCTGGTTAATATTACCCTAGTTATAGCTGAAATGAGCATTCAGAACCCCCTCGATAACATGATAGCATTCATTCGTTCAGAACGATCAAAGAAATCGATAGCCTCGCGAGCGAGAAAAACTCTGAAGGTGTTTCAAGAATCTATCTCAGACCTGTACCCTCATTTGGTTAAAGGTCAATACATTACACCAAGATTGGTGAAGGTGTCACCAAAGCCTTATGCCCATTGCTACGATCAAAATAGCTTCTATAATTTTCACTTGGGAGTATCTGGACATTCAACAGGGAATTGTTGGTCACTGTTAAAGGAAATAGAGACGCTCGTCGACAAGGGAGTCTTGATACAAGAAATGATCAAGAAATGGGGGGCAAATAAGGATAAGAATCCTGGGCCAAGTACACACCCAACAATAGAGGAGTAATGATACATAAACAAGTGGAAGTGTTATCTACCACTGTAGTACTTTCTATTTTCAGCATCTTGTTTGAATATGTTTTTTGTTCCTTTCTCCGCCTTTTGTGCAATAAATAAATATGTGTTTCTTTTATGGTTATGAGCAAGGAGTCAAATTTTAATCTTGAGATTATTGAGTATCCAGTAGATTAAATATTTTTTTAATTTTTCAAGAGTTATAGATCTATTGGCAAGTGGTAAAATTATATCTTCAATATCCCATCCAATGCCAATTACTCGACCCTTACCAAAACCAAATCTTGACACTACATTTATCTGAGACTCTGAAGAAATGTCTTTACCTGTTTTTGAGAAACTCACTCTAGATGTTTATGTTCTCGGGTAGAGTTGATTGATGATACCACCTTCCACCATATATACAACTTCAAAAGTCACACATTGGTCCTTCCAAATACAAAACCACCATAAACCAAATAACCTCAAAAGAACCAAACTTTCAATTATCTGTGAATCTTCCTGCAAAAGGAGATGAGATGAGGCATTATGGACCAGCTTATCGAACATAATTTTGAGTGATTGGAGCATACTCATAGAAGAAAAAATGATTGATTGAAATAAATATATCATGCATTAATTACATTTTTCATGTAAGTAAAGTTAATCTTGAATATTCATCCCCCTTGAGATACCTCTTTTTACAAAGACTTCTATGTATGAGATGACTAAACTTCGCGCACAGATCAAGCACACCAACTCAGTGTCATATCACCCAAAGATGAATGGGGTATTTGCAGGAGCAAATAAGAACCTTAAGAGGATCATTACAAATACCACTGAAGCTTACAAGGATTGGCACGAGAAGCTACCTTTTGCCTTATATGTATATTGAATTACTATGCGAACATTTATTGGGGTAACATCTTATTGTTTAGTCTATGGGATGGAAGCAGTATTACCAATTGAAGTTGAGATCCCACCATTTTGTATCCTAAAGGAGGACAAATTGGAGAAGACTGAATGTATCTAAGCTCGATTTAATCAATTAAACCTTATTGATGAGAATCAATTGAAAGCTATTTACCATGAGTAAATGCATTAGAAACGGACAAGAAAATACATCCAAGAGAATTCCAAGAGGATGATCTAGTGCTGAAAAAGATTTTGCCTATACATAAAGATTTCCGGGGAAAATGGATGCCTAATTAGGAAGGGCCATACGTTGTAAAAAAGGCCTTTTCCGGAGAAGTATTGATTTTGGCAGAAATGGAAAGGAAAGTTCTGAGAAACCAAATAAACTCAGATTTTGTCAAGAAATATTATACTTGAAGAAGAAAAAAGGACAAAAAGGAAAAAGAGGTGTTCAAAGCAATTGAAGTCTTATACTCATACAGCAAAGAAAGAAAAAAGAAAAATCTAGCAAAGAAAGAAAAAAGAAAAAAGAGAAAAAAAATGAGGAAAAAGGAAAAAAGAAAAAAAGATGAAAAAGAAAAAATGAGAAAAAAGGAAAAAAAGGGAAAAAAGAAAAAGGGAAGAAATTGAATCAAGATGGGTGACTTATTGATCCTCAAGTTACAAGGTTGATCAAGTACGAACAAGAAGAGCAAGAAATGCTGAAGATATGAGAAAATGGAAATGAATCCAAAATTTGGCAGTCTAGAGGGATCCAGATGATGGAAAAATCCCCAGCAAGGCAGATCCAAGTCAAGCAAAGCAAGATTGAAGGCATCTAAAGAGAATATCTTCAGAATTCATTCTGCCTCTCAAGATTGATTTTTATTTGCAAAAATTGATTTTTAAAATCTTTAATGCATGATATAAAAAATGATAAAAAAGGGGTTCAAGATGTAAATTTTTAAATAACATCTTGAAACCAAAGGAGGATTCGAGTTGAAAACCTGAAAAGGCGGCTCGAATATTGAATGGTGCAACAACGACATAAGAGATGATCTTAAGCTCTTAATGAAGCACCACACATCCCAAAGACATTCATGAGATTCTGGAATCAAGAAGTATCTCTACAAGATGAGCATAACAACCATTTCTTCAAGTTAGTGAAAGCCCGAAGCGACATACTGATTTTTGACACTTGAAAGAACCTACTTTACCAAAATGAACCTACACCTCAAATCAGTCAATAGTTTTGACACTTGCCATAGGACTATGATTTTTGAATGATTTAAAAGTGTAGTTGATTTATTGGATATTCATTAAACTTATTATTTATGTTTTGATTATATTGTGAACATGAAAGGGGTAATACTTTACAAAATTCTTTCATTCTTCAATAAAGAAAGAAGAAAAAACATTTTCAAACAGGACAGTCTCAAATGAAGAAGGTCCTTGAAACAACTGTTGTTTATTCTACCTCTGTTGTAGAAAAAGAATGAACGAGGCCAGAATAATGAAGCACTTCACATTTTTGAAGGCAAGTGGTCCAAGAAGCCAGAAAGTCTGGAGAATTGAACTTGTGACACTCTCCTATGACATTACTAGTAGCTCATCAAGAAATATTATCGTTTATCTCATGTTGAGGGCGATAAGCATCACCAGACAGATTATTTTCCTCAACCATCAATTCATGTTCTCTAGAATATTACATCATAGAGCCATGAACAAGTCACTACCTGCACTCTGGTTATACCGTGATGCTGGCTCAAGTCTTGATACATCATTGCTACTTCTTTTATGCCGATCATTTTCTTTATCAAGATGATATCCATTATGTCCTTCAGAAGATTGCTGAATTTGAATTTGAGGACTTATGGCAAAAAATAAGACATTGGAACAAAATCTACCCTTATAGGCCTTTTATATAGGGTAACATTGGTTACAAGATTCCAAAAGTTGAATATGACCAGTTTTACCGTTAACTAAACCATTCCATGATTCGAAAAAGTGGGATATATTGGAGCAGCAGAAGATACAGTTGTCATAGCAGTCATTGCAAGAAAATGCACCAACAAAAATCTTCTAGCTCATCCTGATGATGTTTGTTTCTTCCAGTAAGGTTGTTACGCTAGATACCACTGACAACAAGGTCGAATTCGACAAATCTACTCATCAATTACTCCAACTGATCATCATTCAGTTCTTGCACATCTGTTTTCAAAAGTATGCCAAGACAGTAGAAGGCAACCTCTGCATCACTGATTTCAGAGAAAAGAGACAGAACATTGATATCACTGGGGAACTTATCTCTAGCAGCTCCTCGTGTATGGTTTTTAGGGAAACCTAGAAGCATTTCCACCTCATCAGGTTCAAGTGGAGTAACTTTATTCCTTCCAACCCATACCAGATTCCATTTTCAGCACTCATCAAGAACATACTTCTGGACACTCGAAGGTGGCTCATTGTCATAAGCTTCAAGAGCCTTACAGATCCTTTCTGTCAATTTGGCACTTCCTGTACATGTTTGTAAACAGTTCAACTTTGTTCTTGGATCCCAGGAAGGCCATCATTTCTTTGTCAATGGAAAAATATCATGTATAGTGCGTGGAGAAAACATGATAAGAGTAAATCTGTTCTCAATTGGCAGATTATGAATATAGCCCCTTTTCAGTGTAGCAGTATGAAAATGCTTCGAATCTACAAATTCTGGCTCTACATCGAATAAGTACTGTGATATTTCAGTCCAAACCAACTGGAGCAAGTGCCACGTTCTCATAGTAGAAATAAGGAGACCTAATAGCATCTTTTGGAAGTGTTCTTTGAGTTATCTGATCTGATTTGGTATGAACCCCAAAACCAATCATTGGATTTGAAAGATGAATTTGCTCATAGTAGAAATAAGGAGACCCAATAGCATCTTCTGGAAGTGTTCTTTGAGTTATCTGATCTGGTTCAGTAGGAACTCCAGAACCAATCATTTGAATTGAAAGATGAATTGCATGATCGTCTTCATTAAAAAACTTCTTTTCAAGCTTCCTCTGCTTATTCCTTTTCAAAAATCATGGCCCAAGTTTCGCCTTTGCTTGTAATTGGGATCATTGCATAATGGCTTCCTATCTTTTACCGGAAGAAGTGTGTCAGCAACCTTAGCCATTTAATCAGCACATATAAAATCTATCAACTCTGCAGTTGATGAATCCAGACCACATCTCTCCATGGCTATTGAAGCCTCAACCTCTGAATATCCTATTTTTGTCAAGTATAACAATTTATTCTCCTCATCAGAATCAGAATTCAGGATTTTCTCGGTATCAGAAGAATTATCAATATCTGTGAAATCATCCTGAAAGATCGCTTCATAATCAGATGAGTTGTTATCAGAATCAACATGTTGCATGGGTGTGGATTTTTCAAGAGCATTGCATATGTAGTCTTGCCAGTGCATCAGATTACTGTTTGCATAAATTGGTTTCTCACCTACGGAAGTGTATATTTTAGAGATGGCCTTCATTAAAAGATGATAAGCCACTGTGTAAGCCTGGAACGGATTACCAAGCTATTTTTATTGCTCTGTCTGACTAAATCCTGCCAGATACAGAAAATGGTCACCTCATTCAAAATACACATATCTCAGACATTTCTGTCATAATGATTGAGTACTTCTTAAGTTTGTGACAACATGAAGAAAATTTCTCTAATTACTTGACAATACTACTGTTTAGTGACACCAGAATGAGAGTATTCAAGATAAACAGATTTGGGGCACGAATAAAGCTACAAGTACCTACAACAGTTCATTGTCAAAATTGGACCTTGTGGGGATCATGACATTTCATTCAAACAGACGTCGAGAGTAAACCAGAAATAGAAAATTGAGGCATCTCGAAAGCTCAATTCAGACAGATCTAGAGGGACATCTTGAGGGTCTATTTTTAACCAAAAAAAAAATATTGGGGCATTGTGAAGGCTCATAACAATATGAATATTTGGGCATTCTTGGAGGCTCATCTCAACAAAAAGTAATGTTAAGCACACTTTTAACATCTGTATCATCAAATGTTGGGGCATTTTAAAGGTTCCTTCAGACAAATCCATGTGGGGCATTTTGAAGGACCAGATTAACAAGAAGCAAATGTCGGGGCATGCTGAAAGCCCATTTCAATCAGAATTATTATTGTTGATGCATTTTTGAATATTTGTATTAGCAAATACTGGGGCATGCTGAAGGCCCACATCATCATGTGTTAAAAATCATTGACTTGAGCAGATATTTCTAATGAGACAGAAAAATATGAAGAATGAAAATGGTGAAACAATAACAGTCAATCTGGCTACACATAATTGCTTCGTTCATCAGGCAGTTGCATTAGGGTCTTGTTATTGAACAAATATCTACTCAGCAAATATGTTTTCAAATACCCAATCTTCTTAACCATGTGTCACATGACAGTGTTTTCTTTGTTAAGCTACATCATGGTTGCATGAATAAAGATGGTCTCCTTGTAGACTATTTGATCCAAGGATTAGTTCCTTGAGATTTCGAACTCTGAATTTGGCCTTTTGTGTGTCGGTGATAATTGAAAATATTTCTTTGAGATTCCTGTCAGTTAGTTTCAACCATACTGTTGAGGTTACGAAGATGTTTTTCACATCAGTTTTGTTTACTTGATGACATTGAAGAGAGAAGCTCATGTATATTGCTCTTTCCCGATGTTACTGGGGTTATCATTGCCAGCTAGACTGAACCGAGTTTTCATCTATTTGGTTTATTATGTGCGTTTCATCCCCAACATCAAGAATTCTACGGATATCTTTCCATACATGGCTCTTATAGTGGGTGTGTTTCTAATTCCTACAATGCTCATTACAGAAGAAAACGTGATCAGTATTACATTTGCCCTTGCCTGAGATGATATCAAGAGTAATTAGTGTCTTCTATTCAATTCGACACCAGCATATCTTGTGAATTTGACCAACTTTTTGGTCATACCAACATCACACTTGAATCCCATTGAGTTTTTTTCTCAAATGGTCTTGTGACATCATACAAAAACTTTGAACACCATGCAAAGAGATTCAATGATTGAGAAATCTTGGCATAAGCCACAAAAAAAGGATGAATGTGTTGTCAAATGCTTTACGAACATTTGAGCTGAAACCACATGAGATGAAGAATGTATTGTCAAATGTTTTACGAACCAGTTATTCTGATGTTGAACCAATGTTGTGATCATATGGTTTCCATTTTTGATCCAAGATGAAGTTTGTCTTCTTTAACTTCAAGATTATAAGTTGAGATATGATGAAGATTTCTTTCCGCAGAAGGAGAGCTGAAATTTTAACAAACAAGAAACTAAGGTTGAACTACAGGTTGTTGTTAAGCATCTCGACAAGATATGGTCCAAGTTGCCTTATTCAAGATCTGATTTAAATGTGGGACATGAAAGGAATTGAGATAAATTCTCCTTGTGATGTGTTTCAAGAGTTAAATTAGAACAGACTCTACTCTCCTAATTAATCCCTGCTGATTCAAACATATCTACATCTACATTCTTCAAAGATGATAGATTTTCTCTTCAAAGATGATAGATTCTCTTTTTAAAAGATGATAGATTCTCTTTTCAAAGATGAAAGCTTTATCGGATTTCTGCACAACTCCAAGCAAAGAAAGTTGGTTTTATCCAAGACAAAATGGGGCATCAAGGTCATAGTTCTGACTACGACAAGAGTTCCACAAATAAAATAATTCTTCTGAGACTTTCATGAAGCAAAGAAGACATAAAGATACAAGTTGATCAGATGGTTCTTCAGAAATGCAAGCTTGATAGCATAAGTTGCTACACTGATATCCAGAGGTGACCCTGGCAATAAATGATGAAGTGGAGGAAAACCGAGTTCACCATTTTGAAGTCAAATGAAGATTGCATCAACATTCATGCATCATATTTAGACATTTGCAAAATAGGAGCATTTTCATTCATTTTATCCATGTTGAATATTTGACAAGAATTTCAAAGATTTTAGCAAAGTTCAAATCCATTATTCAATGGATCAACATTTCTGGAAGAGTTCATAATGAGAAGAACTCATCTGAAGAAGGAAGAAGAAGTTCATAATGAGAAGAACTTGTTCAACTTTTCGCTTGAATTCATCATTCGATGGATCAGCATTACCAGGTCGAGTTCATAATGAGAAGAACTCGTCTGAAGAAGGAAGAAGAAGTTCATAATGAGAAGAATTTGTTCAACTTTTCGCTTGAATTCATTATTCGATGGATCAGCATTGCCAGGTCGAGTTCATAATGAGAAGAACTCATCTGAAGAAGGAAGAAGAAGTTCATAATGAGAAGAATTTGTTCAACTTTTCGCTTGAATTCATCATTCGATGGATCAGCATTGCCAGGTCGAGTTCATAATGAGAAGAACTCATCTGAAGAAAGAAGAAGAAGTTCATAATGAGAAGAACTTGTTCAACTTTTCGCTTGAATTCATCATTCGATGGATCATCATTGCCAGGTCGAGTTCATAATGAGAAGAACTCATCTGAAGAAGGAAAAAGAAGTTCATAATGAGAAGAATTTGTTCAAATTTTCGCTTGAATTCATCATTTGATGGATCAACATTGCCAGGTCGAGTTCATAATGAGAAGAACTCATCTGAAGAAGGAAGAAGAAGTTCATAATGAGAAGAACTTGTTCAACTTTTCGCTTGAATTAATCATTCAATGGATCAGTATTACCAGGTCGAGTTCATAATGAGAAGAACTCATCTGAAGAAGGAAGAAGAAGTTCATAATGAGAAGAATTTGTTCAACTTTTCACTTGAATTCATCATTCGATGGATCAACATTGCCAGGTCGAGTTCATAATGAGAAGAACTCATCTGAAGAAGGAAGAAGAAGTTCATAATGAGAAGAACTTGTTCAACTTTTCGCTTGAATTCATCATTCGATGGATCAGCATTGCCAGGTTGAGTTCATAATGAGAAGAACTCATCTGAAGAAGGAAGAAGAAGTTCATAATGAGAAGAATTTGTTCAAATTTTCGCTTGAATTCATCATTCGATGGATCAGCATTGCCAGGTCGAGTTTATAATGAGAAGAACTCATCTGAAGAAGGAAGAAGAAGTTCATAATGAGAAGAACTTGTTCAACTTTTCGCTTGAATTCATCATTCGATGGATCAACATTACCAGGTCGAGTTCATAATGAGAAGAACTCATCTGAAGAAGGAAGAAGAAGTTCATAATGAGAAGAATTTGTTCAACTTTTCGCTTGAATTCATCATTCGATGGATCAGCATTGCCAGGTCGAGTTCATAATGAGAAGAACTCATCTGAAGAAAGAAGAAGAAGTTCATAATGAGAAGAACTTGTTCAACTTTTCGCTTGAATTCATCATTCGATGGATCAGTATTGCCAGGTCGAGTTCATAATGAGAAGAACTCATCTGAAGAAAGAAGAAGAAGTTCATAATGAGAAGAATTTGTTCAACTTTTTGCTCGAATTCATCACTCGATGGATCAACTTTTCCATAGAGAGTTCATAATGAGAAGAACTCATCTGAAGAAGGAAGAAGAAGTTCATAATGAGAAGAACTTGTTCAATCTTTTGCATGATTCTATCACAGAAGGAGATAGATCAGCATCAACATTTCCAGATTACATCACATAAGGAGATGAATTGTCATCCCCAATGAAAGAGTTCATAATGAGAAGAACTTGTTCAACATTGCCATCATAATCAAGTGAAGTCAAATGAAAAAAAACTTATTGTCTTTTAGTCTTTGCCCTATTCTCGTTAACACAAGAATGAACAAAGAGGGGCAGCTGAAGACACTAGTTTTTATTTCATTTGTTTTATTTATTAGTATTATTATATTATTATTATTAAATAATTAATTATTATTAATTTTATTATATTACAGGCCCAAATTACAAACCAGACCGGAGGCCCAATTACAACCCATACTGGCCCAGACCCAATAGACCCAACTTGGTCCAGGCCCAGTTAGAAATAGAAACCCTAAACTAATTAGGGTTTTATCTTTTTCAGCCGCCAACATCAATTTCAGCTGTTAGATCTATTTTGATCCAACGGACCACAGCTTTCCAGATAAAACCCTAAGGTATCATAACCCTAGGGCCACGTCCCAACCGCCGCCAGATGGTCCAATATCTACTGCCGACGCTTGCTGCCTCACCGAGCTTTCCAGAAGAGCTAGCCGCCCCACACGTCGCAACTATTGGGGTGAGTCACCACATAGCTCGGTGACTCACCAAAAGCCTCCTAAGGGACCGGTCCGACGAAAGCCTCGGTGGTGGCTATAAAACCCACCACACCTGCAAAATAAAAGAGGGAGGAGGAGACCAACAGCAAACCTAAAACAGAGCACAAACCAGAAACGACAGGGAGCAAAAAGAAAATAGAAGAGAGTGGAGTGGCTTACCTTCAACGGAACTTCAAAACCACTGTCGAAACATCGAAAACCCGAAGGTATAAAACCTAGATCTAGGAAATTCTTGGGGGTTTTTAGGAGAAAAGAAAGCCAGATTCGGCTTTGGGGTTGTTGGATCTTGAAAATGAGGTAATTTTATACATTCCGGCCGCCATGGGTGGTGGCCGGCGGTGGTTGCCGGCGCCGGGGCAAGGCGGTCGGCCGATGATTGGTCTCTCTCCGGCGACAGAAGCTAGAGAGAGGCGAGAGAGAGTTTTATAACTCTCTCAGTTTTGAGAGAGAAGAAGAAGAGAAGAATGAGGCTGCTGGCCCTTCGGGCCAGCTATGAAGGGGTATATGCGTAATTTACATGTATGGATAAATCCTTTTCGCAGCCATCTTAGTTTTGTAACATTCCATTTTAGTCACTAAAGCAAATTTTAGATCCTTTTAATTCGGTATTCGAATTTTATATATATGTATTTTAGTCCTTAACCGTAATTATAAATATTTTAGGTAAATTACTGATTTAATCCTTTAATTTTAATAATTAATTTTTTAATCCCGAATACATGTTTTTAATTTATTTTAATATGATATTCGAATTTAAGATAATTTTATTTTAGTCATTTTAATACTTTAAGTTAATTACTAGTTTTTTTATTTATAGTTTTAATTTCATTATTATTGTTTTATATTTTTATTATTTTTATTATTATTATGTATAAATATATATATAATAAATAATATATGATTATTTATTTTTATAAAAATCCTATTTATTTAATGTTATAAATTTTTTTAAGAAATAATCATATTTTGATATTTATTTATTTTTTTATATCGAAGAAAAGAGCTGTCTTAAAACACCTAGAAGCCCTTTTCTGATATTTCTAAATAATTAGATATTTCTTATATTTATATATTTTTATAAAATTATAAAATTTGAAATAACATAATTATAAATTAAATATATTTGAATTCTTAAAATTCTATTATTAGAGACAATTTATAATTAAAAAGTACCAATTTTGGGCGTTATAGGGGTGCTAATCCTTCCCTAAACGTAACCGACCACGAATCCCTTTTTATTAATAAAAAGAACGAATTTTTGGTTATAAATGCAGATCAGTTCATCTTTTAATTGATGTTTTCTTAAAAACTCTTTTAAAAGATAATTTTTAAGTATTCGACCTACCTGACCCAAAAGGCCGATGGCGACTCCCAAATCATTTATTATTCACATTATTTTTCCCGCAAAGTATAAAAAAAATTCGTGCCCGGACGAAAACCGGTTACGACATTAGGTATGTGTTTATCCGGGTTTTTTTACGTGTTTTTGGGTTTAAGCCCATTTCCTTTAGACCTTTACTTGGTTCTTGTTTTGGATTGATATTAATTTTGGGTTTTAATATATATATTAAAAATTATAAAAATAATACAAAATACAAAAAAGAGTAAGCAAAATGTAACGTTATGTATGATTTTGAAAAAATAGTGATAATTGAAAAAATATTTAATGATGAGTTATCAAAATGAAACTAAAATATAACGTTATGTATGATTTTAAAAGAAATAGTTGAATGACCAAAACGAAATAAAAGTGGCGACGGGGGTTCTACACGTGTAATTTACCCTTAGATTTTAAAACAATGTTAATTATTATGCATGATGCATAACGTTTTACTACTTGTGTTATTGTGTTCTTTGTAGTAGTTTTTAGAGCATTCATCGAGCTTTTAAACTCACAATTGTATTTAATCAAACATTTCAGATAAGTAGGCTAATGGAAGGAGAGAGGATTTTACAAATGGCCAATCCCCAAAAGGCAATTAATAATGATCGATTTTGAAACTTACAGGACTACTATTTTTACTTATTGTTTTGGACATTTATCATTTTAGACTTCAAATTTTTTAAATTAGTTGACCCTTATTCCCATATGTAATGGGATAAGGGGGAGGTAGGATAGTAGGATATCCCCAACACCAGGTTGAGAGCAATTTCCGTGGAAGACCTCCGAATTATGAATTGCCCACCGTGGGACTCGATCCCACGATCCCAAGGTTAAGAGCCTTGTGCTCTACCAACTTCAAATTTTTTAGATGAACTTTTATAGACACCCATTTTTTTGTCAGAGTTAAAAAATATTATTAAATTATTATTATTATTATTATTAAGTGTGTTTATATTTTTGTGCAGGCCAAATGTGGCCCAATTATAAGCAACCCAACAGACCCAGATCAATAACAATACCAAGCCTCTCCACCGATAAGTCACTAAGGCTAGTCAACTCTGAGCAAGTTGAAACATCATCATCACCATGTCAGTCACTGAACAGCAAAAACAAACAAACAATATCAGCAAAGTCAAAAGCATATCACCTAAATCATACCTAACCTGTCAATATCCTACCAAAAACGAAGAAAATGCAGATACATCCATTAAGATTAGGTAGAGATATCAACCATAAAATAGGCAGAGGATTAGAGGAGAAAAGAGAAGGGGGCACGAACAGAAAAAGAAGAGAAACGATTCGAGCAGAGAACTTCATCAACAAAAGGGGGTTCATCAACAACAGGAGGGGGAAAACTCATTGTAAACATTATGTGTAAAGGAAACTCTTCCTGACCTTCGTGAAGAGAAGTAATTGTAACAGGGGGGAAATCAAGAGCAATACACAGAAAATTGAAAACAAATACAACAAAGGTTATTTTAAATTTGGTTTTTTAGCTTTACATTTTATTTTATTTCGAAAATAAAATCAGTAGATTTAGTTTTAAAAAACAGTAAAGAGGATTAAAAGATTACCTTCAACGAGAATAACGCCGGAGCCTAGAGTCGATAGATCTTGGAGTTTTGGGTTTGAATGGGATGGTGTACGTTAGTTTAGGATTTTTTTTACATTTTATTTACTTCGGTTTGAAAGAGAAATAGGGGTTGGGTTATTATTCGATTACCTTTGGTTGGAAAGAGTGGTAGCCGGAGCAAAATGACCACCAAAATAGTGGCCGGCGTGGAAGGTTTGTGAATCACAGCCGAGTACTGCGAGAAAGGGGGGTGTTTCGGCTGAAAAGAAAAAAAACAAAATGGGATTCAAATCCCCTGATTCCACGGCAATCATGGAAATTATGAGTCCCCATCACTTAGGGTTAATAAATTAGATTATATAAAATTATTTTGGTACATTTACATTTTAGCCATTCTAAGTTTCAATGTATTTTACACTTTAGTCGCATTATTTATGGATTAATCACCCTTCGATCCCCTTAATTTTAGCGTAAAATCACGTTTAAACCCTCTAACATTTAGCGTGTTGTTATAAAATGGACACCGATTACTTGCGTAAAATTGCATTAAACCCCTATAACATCATCATAGTTTACATTTTAGTTTTCGAATATATATGGTTTGTCTATTTCACTTTTGGTACTTAAGTTTTGTCATTTACATGTTAACCACTAATTATGTTATTTTCTATTTTATTTCTTTTTGATTTGTGCATTTTATTATCAGTTATTTTTATTTTAGTCACTATTAATGTATTTCGGTCTAATTGTTATTTGCCATTCCATATTTTTATTTAATTTATTTTAGTCCTATTATTACATGATATATTATTATTATATGAATATTTGATTTTAGTTACAATATTTACAATTATTTTATTATAGTCATTAATTTAAGTATTATTGTGTTTTGGGATTTTATTTTTCAACTTTCGAATTTAAGTCACCATTTATATGTTTTAATATTTTGTTAATATAGTTTTGTTGTTGGGCACCATGCATGATTGATGATAATTTTAACTTGTAGTGGTATGTTTAATCCGTGAGTAGATACTTGGTTTAAAATGAATATTATTTTTGCATGTGATCATTCTATTTTTTTTAATATTTAAACTTTGCAACATGACCCTACATTTTTATTCTTTTCTTGATTTCACGTTATTCTTTATTTATGTAAAAAGATTTTGGCTTCAACTAAAAATATTAATTATTATTTATTTTTTTGAAAGTTATGGTTTAAGTTTTAGTATGAGTAAATGTTTCATTTTAATCCCTATTTAATTATTATGCATCTTTGTTAATCTTCAAGATTTTGTCTCATATTTCTTTTATATTTTATTTATTCTTTGTTATAGTTTTTATGGTGTTTAAGCTATAGATTTTCCCCTATGATTATTTTAGTCATTATGAATTTTAAATGCATTTTCTTGTTTAATTATTTATATACTCTTTTAGATTTTTGTTTAATTTATTTTAATCTTTAATATTATTTAGGGATTATTTTCACTTTTAGTATCAGTATTTTTGATATTTTCAATCTAAAGAATTTGTTTAACCCCTTAAAAGTTTGTTTTGCTATTTTAATCCCTTTAGAATTTTTTATTATTTTTAACTTTTAAGTTTTGGTAATTACTATTTTAGGACTTAAAGTTTTCGTTTATATCATTGTAGTCTTTTTTTATTTTTGCTACTTCTATCCTTAAAGTTTTTTTTCTTTCTATGTTGGTCTTTATAAATTTAAATACTTATTTTTTTCTATTTGTATTTAGGATTGTAATATTCATTTATTATCATTTCAATCCTTTTGAATTTACTCCTTTAAGTTATTAATTCGAAGCAAATTAATTAATGTTTAATAAACGGATCATATTTTAACTTTATATTCAACTCATAAATTTCACCATTTACGACAAAGTGTAAGCGACACAGTATCAATTTTGGGCGCTGTGGGGGTGCTAATCCTTCCCCACGCGTAACCGACTCCCGAACCCGTTTTAATCGAATCTTTGGTAAACGCAGACCAACTTTTGTCTTAAAAAATGATTTTTCTTAAAATTGTTTTTTTAAAGACTTTTTTAGGTATCGACCTACCTAACCCAAAGGTTGATGGCGACTCTTTTCAATTTTATCCAAATTAATCCAAAATCACCCATTTTCCAAAATTAAAATCGTAACTATTTTTAAAACAATTAAAAGATTGTCCCCGCAGAAAAATGGTTACGACAACATGGCGACTCCGCTGGGGACATTTTTAGAGAGTCAGTCTGTAAGTCGCTTACACATTGTCGTTTGGTAGAAATTATGAGTTCGAGTCTTTAGTTAACTTATGATCCTTTTATTGAAGTTTTTAATTGCTTCATTTTATTATTGTCTTACTAACATTTTTATCTTTGTTTTCAGATTTGTCCAAAGTTTTGTCGAATGGTGTAATTTTTCTTTTGAGTCAAAGGGTTGAATGTTCCTCCTCACACACGTCACGAGCATTTGCATAACATAAGCTCTATACCCGAGCTCCGAACCTTTCTAAGTGGGGGCGAAAGCGACGCCTTCGTGAGAATTTATTCTCCGTGCATGCCTAGCAAGTAACCTTCGGGATTCATATACCTTATGTTTTCGTGAGAATTTATTCTCCACATAGACATAAGGGAATGTATCCTCTCGAATTGAACTCGATCCGTTTAAGCCTATAATGGGTGAGGATTGAGGGTTTGGCAGCCCAAGGGGGCACTAACATCAAGGACAATTCGAGTACCTTTTTCTGTTAGAAACGGAACCATGCATATAGTGAACCGTAGAACGATCACCTGAGGTATAGATATATCGAACCTATGTCTGTCAGTAGGTACCCAAAATAGGTGTACACAAAGGAGGAGCGTTTCTGAACCTTTTCTTTTTGCTTTAAATATTGTTTAATAACAACATGCGAACTAGATACCATGTGGTTAGGATTAATTTCTTGAAAAATCATTATGGGTATATAACATGTTTGGGTAGATATCATGACGGGGTAGGTGTTATATTCATCTTTAAATGACATTTTTATTTGTATCAATTTTCTTACTTGTACTAATTCATTTTCATTTTTTTGTGTTTTTTTATTATTTGCATTGCATCATTCAAGATTAAGGGTGTTGATCTTCAGTTAATCGTCAATTTGGAAAGCTTTCAATAATGGACGAAAAGTATTTAAATCAAGTAGTTCAAAACTCTAAGGTACGACAGTGGGCTGAAGCATTGCAAAGATTGGAAGGGGATAGTTTACCAGCTGATCACGTGTCAGATTTAGCGGGTTATGCTTCTGTTTCTCTTAAAAGAAATGACATCCAGGACTTACGAGACATTTGGGAAAAATGGGAGTCGAGTAAGAAGTGACAGTTTTACCAGTGTTATGGGGATATTTCATATATGCTATATGTTGATATTGATGATGAGCTGATCCGAGCCTTAATTCAATTTTGGAATCCAGGGTACAACTGTTTCACTTTCAATAAAGAAGACATGGTTCCTACCATCGAAGAATATATTGCCTTGTTGCGCATAGAGGATGCTCAAGAGAATTAGATTTATTCCAAGTCCATCAAAACTCAACCCTTCATAATCAAATTAGCCAAAATCGCAGGAGTGCGTGAGGAATGGGTGGTTGCTCGTACCAAACAAAAAGGTGAAAGTGAAGGCATTTCTTAGATTGCTATTAAAGGAATCATTCAAAGTCATCCTGACGAGAAGGTGCGATTTGACCTCTTTGCACTAGGTATTTATAGCTTAGTCATTTTCCCGAAGGCCTTGGGATTTATTGAGGCTGCAGTTGTAGATTTATTCGAGCAATTACAAAAAAGGTCAACCCTACTCCTGTGATTTTAGCAGAGACTTTTCGATCCTTGAATGCTTGTCGAAGGCTTGGAGGTGGTCGATTTTCAGGATGCGCGCAATTACTATATGTCTGGATCCGTAGCCACTTCTGGAAAATTGAAAAAATTTCATATCATTGGTTCAGTACCAGTTACTCGCCTTTGAGAGAATTTCAAGAGAAAGATTGGCCAAAAGGAGTCACTAAAGGCATGTGGATAGATGCCCTTAAGAATATGCAAGACAAGGATATCGTTTGGCGCGCCCCTTGGCAAATACAAAGTGAGTTCCTCTATAAGTGCGGTGACTATAATTGGGTGATGTTTCTCGGTTTATGGGGAGCAATTATATACGCACCACTATTGGTTATGAGGCAATATGGTGGCCATCAATTTATCCAAGTCACTACTGGACTGCACTCATCTGATTTTGTATTCTACGGAAACAATTACAAGAAAAACATCTCGGATGCAGTTATAGGATGGAAGAAGACTTTCTATACTAGAGCCGATGCAGCCAAGGTAATGCTGACGCCAAATTATGAGGAATGGAGGTCTATAAGAAAGAATGAAAATATTCCTCTACCTGATCAAAGTAAGGATATAACTATGGATGAACGAATTCAGATAGTCCCATCGGAGATAGAGATCTTAAGAGCAGAATTCGAAGCTGAGAAAGAAGGTTGGTCGAAAGAGCTGGAAGAGATTCAACAAGACAAATTCATGTTGAGTATTGATGTTGACTTTCGTGCTGCACAATTTGCAATGCTAAGAAAGAGAAAAGAAAAAGTAGATTCGGAGTTGAAAAATCTGAAGAAAGGTTACTACAAGCTGCAAACATCTAGGATAACAGTTGGGTCAAGCAGAGCATCAGCCCAGTTAACCAAAAAGTTAAACGCAGAGAAACATCAAAATAGAGATTTGAAGGAAAAAACAATCGTCTACTCAAGAGCTTGGAGAAAGGGAAAGAAAAAAATAGAAGAGCTTGAGCTTGATAAGAGGGAGCGGATCATAAGATATAAGGCCGAGAGTCGCAAAGCTATGGAAGAATTAAAAAGGGAGAAAGATCGAGTCAAAGAGCTAGAAGCTGAGAAGACCATCACATTCAAGGGATTTGAAACTGAAATAAATAATATGCTTGTCGAACTTGATATTAGAGGACAAAAAATCAAAGAATTCGATATTAAAAGAAAGAGGTAGGAACTAGAAAAGAAACACTTCAATACTAGGCTCGAAGCAAGACAAGAGACAATCAACAGCTGGATGAAAAGGTGTGGAGATAAAAATGTACAAATACAGAGTCTCAATCGAAGAATGCAGGAAACAAAAACGAGACTTGAAGAGGATCTGGCTCAATGTCGGGCTAAAATCACAGAATTCAGTGATTATATCCTGCAACTCGAAGAATCCATGTTCCGAGGAAGGATTATCATGGGACCAAGTAATATTCAGGAAAGTTATGAAGGAATGCCTTACTGCGAAATCGAATTCGAAGCCTGGAAAGCACACTGTAGAGTTGTCAAGTACGAATCACTGAGCTAGAAGGAAATCTCCAAGGAACTATTGAACAGTGGCAAACATCGAATGATTTCTATGAAGAACATAGTGCAGATAGAAGCAACATGGTAGTCGAGGCTATAATACAGATGAGTGAAGTTGCCAGATACATTGGGGAATTAGCTTTCGAAGCAAAGGTCATCGAGCATCACATCAATCCGGTTTCTGAGTTTGGGAAGAAGATGTCTTGGTTGATTAAAGAAGTTGTCGAACTTAATCGGAAGGCTAGGCCGTATCTGTAGAAGTGAACTATTGTGTAATAAAAACTTTGTGTTCCAATGGAAGTTGTTATATGATAATTAACTTTTGAGATCAATACATTTTGTATACATTCATTCTGCATTGCATTTATTTTAAATATTTTGCATTAATACGTGCATTCATTCATTTAAACACCAAAAATAATGTAAAATATAATTTTCAATCATTGTAGTTATTCTGGCATTCAACTCACACCCGTACGGTACTCGGAATACAACTAAGAAAATGGAAGCTAGAATGATTCAACTTGAGCAAGAACAAAAACAAGCTCAAGAAGAAATGAGAGAGAGATTAAATAAGATGGAAGCAGAGATAACAAATTCGCAAACCGGTCTACTACAAAGGATGGAAGAAATGTTTAAGAAACATGCTATAGGTAGAAGGATCACGGATGGCCAAATAACGTCACCCGAGTAAGATTTATCATATCTTCCAGGGTTTGAACCAGGGGCATCACATCCTGCGGGGTTTACTTATGATCCCCAGCACCTACCAGGGTTTACACCAGAATTTGGTCCTCCTCCTGGTTTCACACCTGTACACATCTCTGCTCACCCTTCGGTACCTCAAGAAGCACGACCTCATGTATATGTCAGCAATGAGAATCAGCAGCACCACATGGGATCTGCATTCCCAAACAATTATCAGCCTGTTACTGAACACTTAACTCCATATCTAAATGAGTTAGCTGAAAAGGAAAAAGCCAATGAACAAATAACTCAACAGTTGAAGAAATTGGAAGAAATGGTAAAATCAGTAGAAATGATTGAACCGTTCTATGGGTCTGACGCCAGAGAGCTAAGTTTGGTCCCAGACTTGATCATCCCTATAAAGTTCAAGGTTCCTGAATTCGAAAAATACAATGGAACCACTTTCCCTTCATCTCATATTATTATGTTTTGCCGGAGGATGGTTGGCCATGTGAATGATGAAAAATTATTGATTCACTGTTTTCAAGACAGTTTAACAGGTTCTGCCGCCAAGTGGTATAACCAATTAACTAGGGCTCACATCAAATCATGGAAGGACTTGGCAAAAGCATTCCTAGAACAGTATCGCCATGTTACAGATATAGCTCCTGATCGGTGGACTCTTCAGAATATGGAAAAAAGAAGTAATGAGACTTTCCGACAATATGCTCAAAGGTGGTGTGATGTTGCTGCCCAGGTCCAACCCCCTTTACTCAAAAAGGAAGCTACTGTAATTTTTTTCAACACTTTGAAAGCTCCATACTTGGGGCACTTGCTTGGAAATGCCACCAAAGATTTTGCTGATTTGATCATCTCTGGTGAGCTCATCGAAAATGCTATAAAAAGTGGCAAGATTGAAGTAGCTGAAGGGTCTAGTTCCAAAAAACCTATATACCGGAAAAAGGAGAATGAAGTTGCAAGTGTCTACCATAAGAATACTGCAAATAGTGTCACAATAACCCAATTAAGGGCATAGAAGAATGACTTGAACACCGTCAGAAATGATTTCAAGGGACCTCGCAAGGAGAGAGAAAAAGTATCCTTCACACCACTACTCGTACCCTATTCAGAGATATACGCCTCATTATTAAAAGAATATGTGGTACGCCCCTACCGTTTGACTCCTCTTCAACCACCGTACCCTCATTGGTATGACGCAAATGCACATTGTGATTTCCACGATGGAATTGCTGGCCATTCTATTGAGAATTGTTTTTGCCTTCAAAAAGATAGTGCAAAATCTGATTAACACAGGAGGATTACAGTTTGACTCACCAGATGTAAAAAAACACCCACTACCGAATCATGAAGGTAAATGGGTAAATACAATCCAGGAGGAGAATAGGAGGAAGGCAAAGAAAGACGTTCATGAAATTAAATCTCCCTTCAGTTGGGTATTCCAACAACTCTGTCAGGCTGGCATGATTTGACAAGATCCTAAGCCAAAGACTAATGAGTGTGGATACTATTGCAAATATCATCGAGAAGAAGGACATGAAATTCAGCTTTGCCCTGAATTCAGCGGGTTATTACAAAGATTGATGGATAATAAGGAGGTAGAGTTCTTTGAGGAAGATAAGGAAAAAAGAGAAGAAGATGTCTTCACGACAGAAAATTTTGAGCCCGTTCACAGAACAAGTAAGCCAGTGGTCATTACTGTGAAACCATCAGCAATGAATTCTGGGTCGTCAATACTAAAAGTTGTAATCACAGCTCCTTCACCATTCCCATTTAAAGACACCCGCAAGGTGCCTTGGAACTACACTACCAATGTTTCATTGATAAGGGAATCTGGTTCGCTAGAGAAAATAAAGGTAGTTGAAGGTGAAGCACCAGGAGGCAACTTGTTGACTGAAATAGTGAATGAAGTTGGTCACTTTACAAGAAGTGGGAGGTGCTATTCTCCCGAGATATCGAAAAAAGTAGACAAAGTGAAAGCAAAACGAAAAGTTGTAGTGGTACCGCAGAAGATATTCAACGATGAACCCCCACCAATGATCAATGAGCCGGTAACAGAAACAAAAGCTCAAGAATTCTTGAAGTTTCTAAAACATAGTGAGTATAGTGTAGCTGAGCAGCTACACAAGCAATAAGCACAGATTTCGATTCTGGATTTGCTAATAAATTCAGAGGTACATCGGAATGCTTTACTGAGAGTGCTCAATCAAACGTTTGTGCCTGAGGATATACCAGTGAACAAGTTGGATCGAATTGTAGGGCACATAGCTGCTGACAACTATATAACTTTCACTGATGATGAAATTTCTGATGGTGGAATGGGATCGGTAAAAGCCCTCAATATCACAACTCACTGTCATGGTCATGTCTTACCAGGTGTTTTGATTGATAATGGGTCTGAACTTAATGTTATGCCTATGGCCACATTACGAAGGTTACCGGTGGACAACTCATATATGAGGGCCTACCAAAACATTGTCAGAGCCTTTGATGGAACTCAACGGGATGTGCTTGAAAAGATAGAGGTACCACTATTGATTGGACCAATTATCTACAATATTGATTTTGTGGTGATGGACATCAACCCTTCATATAATTGCTTGCTTGGGAGGCCATGGATTCATTCTGCAGGGGCAGTCCCTTCGTCCTTACATCAAAAATTGAAATTAGTGTCAGATAGTCAGTTGATTAGTATTGGGGCAGAGGAAGAAATTATTGCTTCTGTGACGACTGACGCCCCATATATTGAGACGAATAAGAATGCTCTAGAGTGTTCCTTCAGAGCCTTAGAATTTTTCAATGTTATTTTTGTTGCTGAAGGAAACAAGATTCCTCGCCCACGTTTATCTGATTGTACTAAGATGATTGTGCGAGAGACTCTAGGAAAGGAGCCAAGATAGGAAGGGGTCTTGGTAGATGCCTGCAAGGGACTTTATATCCCAAATTTGTCACGATGAAGAACGATCGCTTTGGGCTAGGATTTAAGCCTAATTTTCAGCAAAGAAAGAAAGAAACGAAAAAGAGAGGTGAAATAAGAAAAGCTAGACTGAAAGGAGAGGACATTCCGTGGGAACATATGTCTTTTCCTCCCCTGATGAGCTCTTTCAAGTTTGGAGGAGTGTTTGATATAAAGCAACAGTTAGCCAGAGCAATTGACGAAGAAGAGCAGATGAAAGACATAAACTTGTTCAATGAAGCTATGGAGGATTTGGTCATTAACATGATAACTGGGGATGATAAAGCAGGAAAATATTTGGCTGGAATACGTCCTTGCTTCCCAGGGGAAACACTGAAAAATTGGACTGCAGAGGATCTCCCTGTAGTTTTTAAGATTAATTAAGAGTAATACCCAGTACTAATCCTTACACTTGTGCCCGCAAGTATTAAGGAATTTTCATAAGGGCAGCTATGTTAATTATACTTGCTTTCAATAAAAGATAGTCTTTTGTTTCTTAAATGGCAATCATTATTTTTACATTTTAATTCTTTATTCTTTATTCTTTACATTCATTTCAGAAATTTTAATCTCCTTCCAAATATATATTCGATTCAATTTTTCCCTTTGCAGGTGTCACCATATCAATAGCACGAATGTTTCTGAATTTAATACTGAGATAAACTTTGAGCAGCCCATATGTCTGAAAGAAATCAATGAGTGTCAAGATGAGGTAGAATGTGATGTTCCTAACGAACTATTAAGACTGGTAGAAAATAAGGACAAACAGATTTTACCTCACCAGGAAGAAACTGAGGTTATAAACTTGGGAACTAATGATGATAAGAGAGAAGTGAAAATCGGCAGTGCACTTTCTGCTGAGATAAGGCAAGACTTGATAGATATTCTTCGAGAATTCAAGGTCATCTTTGCATGGTCTTACCAAGATATGCCAGGGCTGAGTACAGATATAGTAGTGCACAAGCTTCCGATAAAGCTTGAGTGTAAGCCAATTCAACAAAAGCTCAGAAGAATAAAGCCAGAAATGTTGTTAAAAATTAAAGAGGAAGTGATGAAACAGATTGATGCAGGGTTTCTTCAAGCGGTAAAGTATCCAGAATGGGTTGCCAACATAGTCCCTGTGTCAAAGAAAAATGGTAAAGTTTACATGTGTGTGGATTATAGAGATCTTAATAAAGCAAGCCCGAAGGACAATTTTCCATTGCCTCATATAGATACTTTAGTGGATAACATTGTTGGTCATTCGTGGTTTTCTTTTATGGATGGCTTCTCGGGGTATAACCAAATAAAAATGAACATTGAAGACATGGAAAAAAACCACATTTGTGACTATGTGGGGAATATTTTGCTATAAAGTGATGCCATTTGGTTTGAAAAATGCTGGGGCAACTTACCAAAGAGCTATGGTGACTCTTTTCCATGACATGATGCACAAAAAAATTGAAGTGTATGTGGATGACATGATTGCCAAGTCCAGGACTGAAGGTGAACACATTCAAAACTTGAGGAAGCTTTTCCAAAGGTTGAGGAAATATCAATTGAAACTTAATCCAACTAAATGCACATTCAGGGTAACGTCAGGGAAACTCTTGGGTTTCGTGGTAAGACAAAAAGGAATTGAGATTGATCCAGATAAAGTAAAGGCCATTCAAGATCTTCCACCGCCTCGTACACAGAAAGAAGTTCGAGGATTCTTAAGAAGGTTAAATTATATATCTCGATTCATTTCACAATTAACTGAAAATGTGACCTTTTTTTCAAATTGCTTTGAAAGAACAACCCTGAAGTTTGGAACTACGAGTTCCAAAAGGCTTTGGAGATAATCAAGGGATATTTATCTAATACTCCAATTCTGGTATCACCAGTCCCTGGTAAACCATTGATCCTTTATCTAACGGTCTTTGAAAATTCAATGGGATGTGTATTGGGGCAACATGACGAATCTGGAAAGAAAGAGAGAGCTATCTATTATCTAAGCAAAAAGTTCACTGATTGTGAGATTCGATACCCACCAATTCAAAATCTATGTTGTGCGTTGGTATGGACTACTCGAAGGCTCAGGCAATACATGTTATACCATACTACTTGGTTGATATCTAAGCTTGACCCTTTGAAATTTTTAATGGAATCACCAGTTTTAACTGGTAGATTGGCTAGATGGCAGATGTTGTTATCAGAATTTGACATTGTATATGTGAACCAAAAAACAATCAAAGGGAGTGTCATAGCAGATTTCCTTGCAAGTCGTGCCTCAAATAATTATGAGTCCTTAAACTTTAATTTTCCAGACGAGGATCTGATGTGTATCACAACCAAGGAGGAAACAATTTCAGATGATAAATCTTGGAGGTTGTATTTTGATGGGGCATCTAATGCTTTAGGACAAGGAATTGGAGCAGTACTCATTTCCCCAGAAAATGTCTATTATCCTTTTACAAGCAGATTGGAGTTCTTTTGCACCAATAATATGGCAGAGTATGAGGCTTGTGTCATGGGGTTAAGAGCAGCTATAGAAAGAAAAATCAAAGTGCTCTAAGTATATGGAGACTCCTCACTAGTGGTGTATCAATTGCAAGGAGAATGGGAGATGAAGGATCCAAAGTTAGTGGAATACCGAAGATTGATCCTTGAATTGGTAAAAGAATTTGAAGATGTCACTTTCAATTATCTCCCTCAAGAAGATAATCAAATGGCTGATGCTTTGGCCACACTTGCTGCAATGTTCCAAGAAAATAGAAGAGTTGACATGATGCTAATTAATATGCAAATGTATAATACCCCGGCACACTGTTATGATATCGAAGAAGAGGTAGATGGTCGTCCATGGTATTATGATATTTTGCAATACATCAAGCATCAAACTTACCCACAATGTGCATCTGAGATCGATAAAAAGACAATAAGGAGAATGGCTGTCGGATATGTATTAGATGGGGAAGTTCTGTACAAAAAAGGTAGTGATCAAGTTTTGATGAGATGTGTGGATGCCCGAGAAGCAAAAGGTATACTTGAAGAAGTGCATGAAGGGATATATGGAACACATGCAAATGGGCTTTCTATGGCCAGGAAGATCATGAGATATGGATACTATTGGGCCACAATGCATTCAAACTGTGTTGATTATGCAAGAAAATGTCACAAATGTCAAATCTATGGGGATAACATCCATACATCTCCGTCACCTTTGCAAGTGATGACCACACCATGGCCGTTTTCTATGTGGGGCATGGATATCATTGGGACAATTACACCAAAGGCTTCGAATGGACATCGTTTCATATTTGTGGCAATTGATTACTTCACTAAGTGGGTTGAGGCTGCCTCGTATGCAAATATCACGAGATCTACAGTTTGCAAATTCATAAAGAAAGAGATAATTTGCCGGTATGGATTTCCAGAAAGAATTGTCACAGATAATGCCACCAATTTGAATAACAAGATGATGATAAAACTTTGTACTCAGTTCAAGATAAAACATTCTAATTCAGTAACTTACCATCCAATGATGAATGGAGCAGTTGAAGCAGCAAATAAAAATATTAAAAGGATCATCACAAAGACCACTGATACTTACAAAGATTGGCATGATAAATTACCTTTTGCCTTGTATGCATATCGAACTACAGTGCGGACTTCGACAGGGGCAACACCTTTCTCTTTAGTATATGGGATGGAAGCAGTCTTGCCAGTGGAAGTAGAAATCCCATCACTTCGAATTTTGAAAGAGGTGAAGTTGGATGAAGCTGAATGGATTCAGGCTCGGTTTGACCAATTGAATCTCATTGAAGAAAAGAGATTAAATGCTATTTTCCATGGTCAGATGTATCAGAAACGGATGATGAGAGCTCATGATAAGAAAGTTCATCCAAGAGAATTTCGAGAGGGTGATCTAGTGCTAAAAAAGATCCTGCCAATTCATAAAGATTTATGAGGGAAATGGATGCCTAATTGGAAAGGTCCATATGTTGTCAATAAGGCCTTCTCTGGGGGAGTGTTGATATGGGCAGAGATGGATGGAGAAAAATTGAGAAATCCAGTAAACTCAGACTCTGTCAAGAAGTACTATGCTTGAAGAAAAAAAGAAACAAATAAAAAGATGAAAAAAAATGAAAAAAAAGAAATAAAAAAATGAAAATAGAAAAATGAGGGTTTGAGATGAAAATCCGCAAAGGACATCTTGAAACCAAAGGAAGACTTTGAATTGAAAACCTGAAAAGGCGGATCAAAAGCATTTTGAGATTAGGCATCAGACAACTAAATATTCTTGATGGTCTGATATTTTGAGAGAAGCTTCACATCTATAGACATTTTGGCAATTCTCGAAGTCCTCCAGACAGAAGCTCAACTCAACAGTTATATCAAGTGGATTGATTCAGGAACATTCGTGCTAATGATCCATAAGGACATTTTACTTATGGTTTTAAATTTCCATTATTCATGTGATTGTCATAACTTTGTAAATTCAATTTCTTGTCAGTAAATTCGAAGTTTGTTATTTCAAGTCCCAATTTTATTCATTCTTCTTATAAGTAGATTGATATGGCATTAAAAAATAAAAGATTTTTAGTATTACTCTGAATTAATACTTCCATATCAGAGATTCTAACCCTAATGATCGAAAAGATTAGGGTATGACATGGCCAAAGAAAATGCATGTGAGTTGAGAAAAGAAAGCATATTGAAAACACTGATATTTTGATACGCTGATAAAGATGAGCAGTTAAAAAGGAAACATAAAAGGATTTGCATGGGAACAAGAGAAATGAGAATTTGTATAAAATAGCCCAAGCAAAAGGTGGAGTGCAAACGAAAGGACAAATGACGCATTTAAAATGAAGATTTAGAGGACCACAAAGTTCATAATATTCAAATGACATCATGCATACATCAGTAAGCATCTATGAATAGGAGCATGCTCATTCATTCATATTCATTAAAATGCTTTGAATGTTTTGACAGAAATTCAGAGAGAGTCAATAACTATTAAGATTCATCGCAGAAGGAGGTGAACCAACATTTCCAATGGAGAGTTCATAATGAGAAGAATTCATCCGAAAGAGGTAGAAGAAGTTCATAATGAGAAGAGCCTATTCGACCTATAACTAGATTCATGGCATTTCGAATTAGTGACACCTCGCTTGAGGGATTGACATTTTCAGAAGAGTTCATAATGAAAAGAACTCGTCCTAAAGGAGAAAGTTCATAATGAGAAGAACTTGTTCCTTTCAAGTCCATCACAGAAAGAGATGGATCAACATTTGCAATGGAGAGTTCATAATAAGAAGAACTCATCCAATGAGAGAGAATAAGTTCATAATGAGAAGAACTTGTCCAACTTCGCATCAACATTTTCAATGGAGAGCTCATAATGAGAAGAACTCATCTAATGAGGAAGAAGAAGTTCATAATGAGAAGAGCTTGTTCGACCTATCACTCGATTCACGACATTTCGAATCAGTGACACCTCGTTAGAGGGATTGATATTTCCAAAAGAGTTCATAATGAGAAGAACTCATCCACGAGAAAGAAGAAGTTCATAATGAGAAGAACTTGTTCAATCTAACGACGAAGGAAGAATAAAAAATGGTTGTCTTTTTCGTCTTTGCCCTATTCTTGTTAACACAAGAATGTGCAAAGAGGGGCAGTTGTAGACACCCATTTTTTTGTCAGAGTTAAAAAATATTATTAAATTATTATTATTATTATTATTATTATTATTATTATTATTATTATTATTATTATTAAGTGTGTTTATATTTTTGTGCAGGCCAAATGTGGCCCAATTATAAGCAACCCAACAAACCCAGATCAATAACAGTACCAAGCCTCTCCACCGACGAGTCACTAAGGCTAGTCACCTCTGAGCAAGTTGAAACATCATCATCACCATGTCGGCCACTGAACAGCAAAAACAAACAAACAATATCAGCAAAGTCAAAAGCATATCACCTAAATCATACATAACCTGTCAATATCCTACCAAAAACAAAGAAAATGCATATGCATCCTTAAGATTAGGTGGAGATATCAACCATAAAATAGGCAGAGGATTAGAGGAGAAAAGAGAGGGGGCACGAACAGAAAAAGAAGAGAAACGATTCGAGCAGAGAACTTCATCAACAAAAAGGGGGTTCATCAACAACAGGAGGGGAAAAACTCATTGTAAACATTATGTGTAAAGGAAACTCTTCCTGACCTTCATGAAGAGAAGTAATTGTAACGGGGGGAAATCAAGAGCAATACACAGAAAATTGAAAATAAATACAACAAAGGTTATTTTAAATTTGGGTTTTTAGCTTTACATTTTATTTTATTTTATTTCAAAAATAAAATCAGTAGATTTAGTTTAAAAAAACAGTAAAGAGGATTAAAAGATTACCTTCAACGAGAATAACGCCGGAGCCTAGAGTCGATAGATCTTGGAGTTTTGGGTTTGAATGGGATGGTGTACATTAGTTTAGGATTTTTTTTACATTTTATTTACTTTGGTTTGAAAGAGAAATAGGGGTTGGGTTATTGTTCAATTACCTTTGGTTGGAAAGAGTGGTAGCCGAAGCAAAATGACCACCAAAATAGCGGCCGGCGTGGAAGGTTTGTGAATCACAGCCGAGTACTGCGAGAAAGGGGGGTGTTTCGGCTGAGAAGAAAAAAAACAAAATGGAATTCAAATCCCCTGATTCCACGGCAATCATGGAAATTATGAGTCCCCATCACTTAGGGTTAATAAATTATATTATATAAATTTATTTTGGTACATTTACATTTTAGCCGTTCTAAGTTTCAATGTATTTTACACTTTAGTCGTATTATTTATGGATTAATCACCCTTCGATCCCCTTAATTTTAGCGTAAAATCACGTTTAAACCCTCTAACATTTAGCGTGTTGTTATAAAATGGACAACAATTACTTGCGTAAAATTGCATTAAACCCCTATAACATCATCATAGTTTACATTTTAGTTTTCGAATATATATGGTTTGTCTATTTCACTTTTGGTACTTAAGTTTTGTCATTTATATGTTAACCACTAATTATGTTATTTTCTATTTTATTTCTTTTTGATTTGTGCATTTTATTATCAGTTATTTTTATTTTAGTCACTATTAATGTATTTCGGTCTAATTGTTATTTGCCATTCCATGTTTTTATTTAATTTATTTTAGTCCTATTATTACATGATATATTATTATTATATGAATATTTGATTTTAGTTACAATATTTGCAATTATTTTATTATAGTCATTAATTTAAGTATTATTGTGTTTTGGGCTTTTATTTTTCAACTTTCGAATTTAAGTCACCATTTATATGTTTTAATATTTTGTTAATATAGTTTTGTTGTTGGGCACCATGCATGATTGATGATAATTTTAACTTGTAGTGGTATGTTTAATCCGTTAGTAGATACTTGGTTTAAAATGAATATTATTTTTGCATGTGATCATTCTATTTTTTTTAATATTTAACCTTTGCAACATGACCCTACATTTTTATTCTTTTCTTGATTTCACGTTATTCTTTATTTATGTAAATAGATTTTATCTTCAACTAAAATTATTAATTATTAATTATTTTTTTGAAAGTTATGGTTTAAGTTTTAGTATGAGTAAATGTTTCATTTTAATCCCTATTTAATTATTATGCATCTTTGTTAATCTTCAAGATTTTGTCTCATATTTCTGTTATATTTTATTTATTCTTTGTTATAGTTTTTATGGTGTTTAAGCTATAGATTTTCCCCTATGATTATTTTAGTCATTATGAATTTTAAATGCATTTTCTTGTTTAATTATTTATATACTCTTTTAGATTTTTGTTTAATTTATTTTAATCTTTAATATTATTTAGGGATTATTTTCACTTTTAGTATCAATATTATTTGATATTTTCAATCTAAAGAATTTGTTTAACCCCTTAAAAGTTTGTTTTGCTATTTTAATCCCTTTAGAATTTTTTTTATTATTTTTAACTTTTAAGTTTTGGTAATTACTATTTTAGGACTTAAAGTTTTCGTTTATATCATTGTAGTCTTTTTTTATTTTTGCTACTTCGATCCTTAAAGTTTTTTTTCTTTCTATGTTGGTCTTTATAAATTTAAATACTTATTTTTTTCTATTTGTATTTAGGATTGTAATATTCATTTATTATCATTTCAATCCTTTTGAATTTACTCCTTTAAGTTATTAATTCGAAGCAAATTAATTAATGTTTAATAAACGGATCATATTTTAACTTTATATTCAACTCATAAATTTCACCATTTACGACAAAGTGTAAGCGACACAATATCAATTTTGGGCGTTGTGGGGGTGCTAATCCTTCCCCACGCGTATCCGACTCCCGAACCCGTTTTAATCGAATCTTTGGTAAACGCATACCAGCTTTTGTCTTAAAAAATGATTTTTCTTAAAATGATTTTTTAAAGATTTTTTTAAGTATTCGACCTACCTAACCAAAGGTTGATGGAGACTCTTTTCAATTTTTTCCAAATTAATCCAAAATCACCCATTTTCCAAAATTAAAATCGTAACTATTTTTAAAACAATTAAAAGATTGTCCCCGCAGAAAAACGGTTACGACAACTTTATTGGTTGACTTTGTTATAATTTGATTTGAATGTATAATGTTATTAAGAGTTTTTTTGGCAGCTTAACTTTTATATATCTAGACTTAATATTACAGTTTTCCTACGAAAGGATTGATTTCTCGAAGACTTGAACCGATCCAATTGCACTTGTGATGAAAAAGATCGATCTATTTGTTCGAAGTATCGATTCCTTTATTAAAAGGATCGATCTAGTGGATTTAAATACGTGAAAACTCTTCCTAAAATATCCTTTTAAGTCCTTGAAGTTTATTTTTTTCCTTTCTCTTTAGCTAAGTGAAAGATTTTATTAAGAACCAAAAATGTCTATATAACCGGAAAGAAGGTAGTAAGATCACCTATATTTAAATCTTAGAGATAATATTAAGAGAACAATTATGATTTAAAATTTTGAACTATAACATTAAAATCAATATGAATTCGATATAAAATAGTTTCAACACTCTTTAGTGCATACATATGAATATGAAAGCATACTATATGAATATGATATGGATTGTCAAAAACAATCAATTATGAAATCAAAATTTTGTGTATGAATATGAAAATGATGTACATTAGATTTTGCATAAGGTAGCATGGATCTATTAGTTTATTTTTCTTTTTAAGACCCTAGATATGTAGGCATTCCTTAAGATTGAATATACTTGTTTTAAATTTTAGGGTAAATTACACCCATGACCATTTAACTATGATAAGAGTTTATTTTGACCAACGATCTTTTAATTTTGTCAATCATACAACTTAACTATTTAAACGTTGTCAATTAAGTCACCTGATGTTAACATTAGACAGAGAAAATAATGTGATAGTTAATAAAATTAGTATATTTAAACGTTTAATTCTCACCACTTATACGTTGAATAAATTTAATCATCAATTTGATTTAATAAATTACGTTTCCCCAACAAGCAAACTGTTAAAAACTATTGAAAATAGCAACGCGGCTCATAAAGGCACCAAAAAGGACAAGGGACACAATGCAAAGTGTTGAAGATGTTGGAAAAAATAGATTTTATATTTTTATGGGTAAGGGTGGAGATTTAAATAATAAAATTATAATTTTTATTCAATTTTATACGACACTTATAATAGTATATCATATGCTCAAAGTAGTTGAGTGATGAATCAGAAATTAATGTTCAACAAACAACTTGTGAATTATGTTAAAGTAAAAATGAAAAGCTTATATCCCACTTAAGTGAGATACTAAGTGTTGGATATATTTATATACATGAATCACTTGCAATATTATTGAACGTGCAAAATAAGGTTTTACCTCACACGTGGGTGCAAATTTATTCTCAATGGAGTTTGGGGTGTACACGAGTGATGAGAAAATATCCTGATTGGTTAGATAGACCCCGCATGGGCTTATAAATATTATATTTGAGTCTAAATTAAATTAAATTAAATTAAATTTAATAGCTCCTTAATTCAGACATAATTTTAAGTAATTACTATATTAATTCACAAGGCAATAATATTATTTCTAGATTTTCGGATATTAGTTGTTTCATTATTCAAATTTTCTAATAAATTTTCAGTTTTAATCTACAAGGTTAAGACACGTATTTTTTTTTCTATTTTCAAAGAGTTTTCATCGATAGAAAAAAGGCAAAGTTACAATTTTCTGAATAATACAATCATGCTACTGTTGTGCTCCTCTCACTGTTGTATAATGAGAGACAATTAATCAATGTCTTCCAGTATTGTAAGAACAAATAAATCTATCTTAAAAGAACTATGTAAACATATCTCAATGTCTCTGTTTCGATTTATGTCTACATATGAGTAAATAAATTTTTTTCTTTAATTTTAATTTTGTATTTATTGTGTTATGTTCGATACAATAAAATACTAATTCAGCCTTTTATTAATTTTTACTGTTTACTTTATCGGTTAGCGTTTTGACTAACCCAAGAAAACATGTAAAAGCTTCATCAAGCAAAAATGCTGCTATACTTTAACATTAGCATGAAAACTACCCATCACAGTTACTACATCAAAATTCATAGTTGGTCAATAAGAAAAATTACTTATGGTGCAAACAATATTGAACGAAACAATTTGCATTACTAATAATAAATAAATAATAAGTAATCAAGATACTGGATAACTCAGTTTAGAATATGGTGCATTACTAATTAATTGTTGTTTAATCTTATCTTCTATATTGTGATGCATTCCTCTTCGTTATTCGTTGCATCTGTCCAGAGATGATTAGAGATGACAAGACCCAAACAATTCTGTTTCTCCATTTATCTTATGTCATTGTAAGCTAATTGCTTGAGCATTTTCAAGTATCTGAATTTCTTCCGGTGCACGGCATTGTTAATATTTCCAATGATTCTTCTACCAATGCTTCAAAAGAAAAGGCTGGTTTTGAAATTTGATTGAAATTGGATGTGAAAGCATTTATTTCAAAGGATTAATAAGGTTCACCCACAAACCTAGACTACATAAGGAAAAAAAAGTACATCAGAGATGAGAATTAATGCATATTTGTACTCAAAAAGATGATAAATTTATAACAAAAAAGCCAATAACTCTACAGATACGGGTTCTGGGTTTTGTTTAAAGTTCATCACGAGATTCTTTTTTATCCGAGGCATCCCCCTCAACCTTCTCAGCGCTCTTTTGCACGGTTTCTGCTGCAGGTTTAGCCGTCTTCTCCACAGTTTCTGCTGCAGGTTTAGCCGTCTTTTCAACAGTTTCTGCGGCAGGTTTCGCAGTTTCTTCAACGTTTTCTTTGCCAGTTTCAACCCTTTTCTTCATTGCTTCTTCACTGTCAAAGACGATGAACAAACAAAACATGTCAATCATATACCTACGTTCATCATGGTATTAATCATAATGTTTTCCAATGTCACTGAGACACAGCAAACTGCATTTGTAATATAGTACTATGACGTTCATAAACTAAACGGGAAAAAAAAAACAAATGATGTAATCGTACTCTGGCTTAGGTGAAGTGAACTGCAAGCGGAAATCATGGATAATTGTTTTGATTTTTTCGACAGAATTTTTATGGGCGTTCTTCAACAATGAAAGGGTGTTGGATACAATCTTGAAGGTAGACGGTTTGTCTTCATTAGTGGTCTTTTGTTGCAGCTTCTCACTTTGACTGATTACGGGTAGGATTTGATGCGAAAGGAGGAGAAGAAACAACAATGTGCAGCATCTTCTTGAGATGTTCATTGGTTAAATTTGAAAAGAAAGTAAATAAAAGCAAGTGTTCGGCGTTTGATCTTAGCTTTGTAGTTTGTAGTAGGTGGTTTCAAGTTTGTTCACGTCGAACTAATTAAAGCAAAGGAGGCGTTTTCGCCTTGCTTCTCTACCACACTCCCTGAACATTTCAAAATGTAGATGATATATTTACTCTTTTAAATTATAAAAAAATATACTTATCTATATACTTTATAATTTAAAATTAAATTAAATATTATTTATTTAATCTATTAGTTGACTAATTTAGTTCGGTATTACAGAGATCCATTATTGGAACGATCCTCTGAACTCAATTTTCTCCTTTTATAACAATAAAATTTAAACTTCTAATTTTGCACGAATCAAATGACATAAGTGGTAAAATAATTGTTTTTGTTCCTTTAGGTAAGGGGGTGTAAGCGTTAAATGTCAAATAAGTTATCTTTGAATACATACTACCTTGTATTTACTTTATATTAATAATAATAAAATCTTAACTTAAAGGATCTACTACCTCATCCCATCAATTGATTGTTGGTTAATAAAATTTATTTTTAATTATTAATAATAGTTTATTAAATTTTTTAGCGTGTGATAACATTAGTAATATTTTTCTTCAAAAATAAGTTTAATAGTTGATTTGGTCCCTAACGTATACTAATTTTTTTTATTTCGATCCTTAATTGTTTTTATTCAAGTTGAGACTTAGAGTACCATTCGACATTCGTTAAATGGTTCAATCCCTTTTCACTTAAAAATCATGGAATTCTCCAACCAATTAATACTCGCTTTAATCCTTTATTTTTTATTAAAATTTATTAATAATAAAAAATTAAATATAAATTTAATAATTCAAAATAGTTATAATCAATATTTTTAAAAATTAAACAATAGAAAAATCAAGGGTAAACTACACGTTTAACACCCAACTATCACTTTTATTCTGTTTTAGTCACCTAACTATTTTTTTCAAAACCATACCTAATTGTCGACACCGTTTTTCGCCTGGCGGGGAAAAACTTAGTACGACTTGAGGTTTTCTTTAAAAAGGTTTTGAAATGTTTTAGAGTCGCCATCGACCTTTTGGGTTAGGTAGGTCGAATACCTAAAAAATTTATTTTAAAAGAGTTTTTAAGAAAAACGTCATTTTAAAAGATACACTGATCCACGTGTAACTAGAAATTCATTTTTAAGCAATAATAAGGGTTCGGGGGTCAATTACGTGTGGGGAAGGATAAGCACCCCCACAACGCCCATAATTGGTACCCCATCGATTATAAATTGTCTCTAATAGTGAAAATCTAAGAATTTTAATATAAATTTAAGTTATGATCCTATTATTCCAGATTCAACCATACAATTTTTATTTACTGAAAAATTCTAAGGAGAAATAGAAAATATTCTAATATTTCCAATTGAAGAGAAAATAATCCCTAAAATACTGTAGAACGAATATTTCTCTTTCTAACTGAAATAAAAAGAATATAATAATTTCTCCCAAGAACTCAATATTAAAATAATGTGATTCAACCAAATTGAATAAAACTAAAATAGGCATATTCAAAAGTTTTAGGTTTTTCTAAATAGAGATTTTATTTATTTTAAAATATCAGAATAGGACATCTAGTTACTTTAAGACCGTCTCTTCTTAATATTTTAAAATAAATAAATACTACCCTTAATCCAATTATGAAATCGATTAAGTTATGCTTATGAAGCTTTCATACATATTCCAAATATCTAGATCTATATGCACAAACAAATTTTCATGGCAAAAGTTATAAATTAAAAATACTAATTAGGAACAAATAAATGAAAATTAAAGCAAAGATAAAAATTAAATGCTATTCAATGATGGAAATAAAATTGAACTAAATTAACAAGTGCATACTTTAAAGCATAAATATTACGTTAAATAAGCAAACAAAATATAATTACTAAAATGAACATTACAAAAATTAAAGTTCTAAATAATAAAGGTTAAATAATAAATACTAAAATGAACAATACAAATGTAAATAAAGAGAATAAAGTACTTAAGTTTAAAAAATAAAATTGTACATTCACCTAAATTATAAATAATAAAATATAAAACATATGCATCACTTAAAATACATACTACAAATTTTACATGCCAAATATAATGTATAATACATTACACCACAACTCGGGACTAAATTAGAATATTACAAATTATATGCCAAATGAGAAATAAAAAAAAGTGACTAAAATAAATAAATTACAAATATCACATCCAAATCATAATATAATAAAAACAAAATCCAAACAGTGACTAAAATGAATAAACATAAAAAATAGTGACTAAATTCGAAAGTTAATAAAATCAATATGCATATTCAAAATAAATAACAAAATAAATTACCAGAGTGCAATAGAAGCTAAAATATGAGGGCTTAAGGATGCTTTTACCCTGATAGTGACCAAAATGCAAGATATGCTGAAATAGGGAGGACCTGGAATGCGATTTGACCCTGAAATAAATGAACAAAACAGAAAACCCCTAGAAATAGGGGACCTAATACGTGATTTAACCATTTTCCATATGTCGTAACCGGTTTTCGTCCGGGCACGAAAAATTTATTTGACGGGAAAATTGATGTGAATAAATGGTTTTGAAAATAATTTGGGAGTCGCCATCGGCCTTTTGGGTCAGGTAGGTCGAATACCTAAAAAATATCTTTTAAAAGAGTTTTTAAGAAAACATCAATTAAAAGATAAACTGATCTGCGTTTTAACCAAAAATTCGTTCTTTTTAATAATAAAAAGGGATTCGTGGTCGGTTACGTTTAGGGAAGGATTAGCACCCATACAACGCCCAAAATTGATACTTTTTAATTATAAATTGTCACGGTTATTAGAAATTTAAAAATTCAAAATATATTTAATTTATAATCCTATTATTTCAAAATTATATAAAAAAATATTTAAAAATATCGGAAAAGGACTTCTAGGTGCCTTAAGACAGCTCTTTTCTTCGATATAAAAAAATAATTAAAATAGTTAATATATGATTTAAAAAATAAAATATTTATTTATTTAAAAATATCAGAAAACGGACATCCAGTTGTTTTAAGACTGCCCTTTCTTAATATTGAAAAATAAATAAATATTAAAACATGATTAAAATAGGTTAAAAATAATTCAATAAGTTTTTAATAAATAAAATAAATATTAGATAAATATATATATATATATATTTATGACTAAATAATAATAATAATAATAGTAATAATAATTAAGAGTAAACATATAAATAATAAAATTAAAACTATATATAAAACTTGTAAAAAAATTAAATAGAAATTGAAATAGTGACTAAATTAGAACTTAATAGAATTAAATACCTAATTCGTGATTAATTATTTAAAATTATAGGGATTAAACATGCTATTTTCCTTATTTATTAATTTGGTGACTAAAATAAAATTATAAAAAATTCGAATATCAGATTAAAATAAATTAAAAATATATACTCGAGATTAAAATATTATTTATTAAAACTAAAGGACTAAATACGTATTTATCCTAAATATATTATTTAATACTGGTAAGGACTAAAACATAATAAAATAAAATTCAAAAACTGAATTAAAATGTTCAGAAATTAATTTCAGTGACTAAAATGAATAATTACAAAACACGGATGGCTACTGAAAGGGTTTAGCCATACATGTAAATTACGCATATACCCCTTCCCAAAACGACGTCGTTCGGGAAGGGGTATATATACCCCTTCATAGCTGGCCCGAAGGGCCAGCAGCCTCATTATTCTCTTCTTCTTCTTCTCTCAAAAACGAGAGAAGAAGAAGCTCTCTCTTCCTTTTCTCTTAATTCCCTCACCGGAGGGAATTCCGGCGCCGATAGCCACCGCCAACCTCATCGTGGCCGGAAAATAAAACTTTATACCACAATGTAGATCGGATCGTCCTAATGACGATTCCGGTATTTGTTTACCTTAAAAAGCTCCCAATCGGAGCAAATCTATGAAAATACCTTCGGTTTTCGAAGGTTTGTTGTGGAGCGTGGAGGTGCGTGGTTACTCCGGTGGTGGTGTGGCTTTCCTCGGTAAGGTTTCTTTCGATTTTTATCTCGTTATTTTGGTGTTTGATGGTGGCTGGATTGCTTGCTGTTGGTGTTGTTGTCTCCCGTTTGCTGATTGTCCTCCTTCTTTCTCTTTGCAGGTGTGGTGGCTATAAAAGCCACCACCGAGGCTCTCGTCGGACCGGTCCTAGAGATGATTTCTAGTGAGTCACCGAACCTGTGGTGACTCACCGAAGAACGGGATGCGTGGACGGCTGGAATGACTCATCTGGGAGCTTCGATGGGCTTCGTGGCAGTGAGGTAGCAACGTGGGGCGGCTGACCGTCGGCAGTGGCTGATTGGAGCACTTGGCAGCAGGGGGATGAGGCAATGGTAGAGGCGGTGCCGCGTGGCAGCTGGGAGCTTCTGGAAGCAGCATCGGCTGGGGCTAGGGTTAGAAAACCCTAGCTGATATGTTACAAACCCTAAAGGGTTTGGGTCATCTCTGATCTGGCCTGTTTGTAATCGGGCCTTATTTTTGGGTTTGTAATATTTATTAAATAATATATATATATATATATATATATATATAAATAATAATAATAATATTTATAATAATAATAATAATAATAATTTAAGTAAAATAAAAATTAGTGTCTACAGCTGCCCCTCTTTGCTCATTCTTGTGTTAACAAGAATAGAGCAAAGACGAAAAAGACAATAATTTTTTCATTTAGCTTATTTTGAGTAATTTGGAAATGTTGAAAACATTATGCCCAAAGGTCTTATGAATGACCCTGAGGGTTTGAAAACATCAAAAAGCTCCCGAAGGCTTTTTGGAAACATCATGCACTGTAGGACTTACAGATGACCCTAAGGCTTTAAAAACATCAAAAAGCTCCCAAAGGCTTTTTGGAAACATCATGCACTGTAGGACTTACAGATGACCCTGAGGCTTTGAAAACATCAAAAAGCTCCCGAAGGCTTTTTGGAAACATCATGCACTGTAGGACTTACAGACGACCCTGAGGCTTTGAGAACATCAAAAAGCTCCCGAAGGCTTTTTGGAAACATCATGCACTGTAGGACTTACAGACGACCCTGAGGCTTTGAAAACATCAAAAAGCTCCCGAAGGCTTTTTGGAAACATCATGCACTGTAGGACTTACAGACGACCCTTAGGCTTTGAAAACATCAAAAAGCTCCCGAAGGCTTTTTGGAAACATCATGCACTGAAGGGCTTACAGATGACCCGAAGGTTTTGAAAACATCAAAAAGCTCTTGAAGGCTTTTTGGAAACATCATGCACTGAAGGGCTTACAGATGACCCGAAGGCTTTGAAAACATCAAAAAGCTCCCGAAGGCCTTGAAAACATCAAAAAGCTCCCGAAGGCTTTTTTGGAAACATCATGCACTGAAGGACTTACAGATGACCCGAAGGTTTTGAAAACATCAAAAAGCTCCCGAAGGCTTTTTGGAAACATCATGCACTGAAGGACTTACAGATGACCCGAAGGTTTTGAAAACATCAAAAAGCTCCTGAAGGCTTTTTGGAAACATCATGCACTGAAGGACTTACAGATGACCCGAAGGCTTTGAAAACATCAAAAAGCTCCTGAAGGCTTTTTGGAAACATCATGCACTGAAGGACTTACAGATGACCCGAAGGCTTTGAAAACATCAAAAAGCTCCTGAAGGCTTTTTGGAAACATCATGCACTGAAGGACTTACAGATGACCCGAAGGTTTTGAGAACATCAAAAAGCTCCCGAAGGCTTTTTGGAAACATCATACACTGTAGGACTTACAGACGACCCTGAGGCTTTGAAAACATCAAAAAGCTCCTGAAGGCTTTTTGGAAACATCATGCACTGAAGGACTTACAGATGACCCGAAGGCTTTGAAAACATCAAAAAGCTCCTGAAGGCTTTTTGGAAACATCATGCACTGAAGGACTTACAGATGACCCGAAGGTTTTGAAAACATCAAAAAGCTCCCGAAGGCTTTTTGGAAACATCATGCACTAAAGGGCTTACAGATGACCCGAAGGCTTTGAAAACATCAAAAAGCTCCCGAAGGCTTTTTGGAAACATCATGCACTGAAGGACTTACAGATGTAGAAAATAGTTTACTAAGTAAAAAAACTAAGGAAATCGTTTTCTTACTTTTCATCAATTTCATTTTTAGAAAAGATTGAATGAGAAACTATGGAAATCGTTTTCTCATTTTTTTTTTCAAAATAACATGTTGATTGGGTAACATGCCCCAATCTCAAGATAATGCTCATTTTTGTGGATTATGTCCATCTCTTCTTCAGATGTTTGCATGATTCTTGTATTTGTGGTTTTGAATACCTTCTTCGTGTAAGGTATTTTTTACCCTGAATCTTCTTGTTCTTCAGAAGATCTGTAAAACTTCATGTTTGAATGCACTCAGATGTATCAATGTAATGCAATGTCTATTGTGTAAATGATATTCTTATGAATGCATGAATGTTGATGCAATCTTCATTTGACTTCAAAGTGGTGAACTTGATCTTCCTTCAGTTCATCATTTATTGCCAGGGTTACCTCTGGATATCAGTATCGCAACTTATGCTATCAAGCTTGCATTCATGCAGAATCATCTGATCAACTTATATCTTTGTTGTCTTCTTTGCTTCTTGAAAGTCTCAGAAGAATTGTTTCATTTGTGGAACTCTTGTCGTAGTCAGAACTATGGCCTTGATGCCCCATTTTGTCTTGGATAAAACCAACTTTATTTGTTTGGACTTGTATAGAAATCCCATAAAGTTTTCATCTTTGAAAAGAGAATCTGTCATCTTTAAAAAGAGAATCTATCATCTTTGAAGAGTGTAGATGTAGATATGCCTGACTCAGCATGGATTAATTAGGAGAGTAGAGTCTGATCTGATTTGACTCTTGAAACATATCACAAGGAGGATTTATTCCAATTCCTTTCATGTCTTCACATCTAATTGGATCTCAAAGAAAACAACTCAAACCATATCATGTAAAGATGTTTAACAACAACCTATTGTTTGATCTTAGTTGGCTCCACTAGTTTCTTGTTGTCAAAATTTTCAGCTCTCCTTCTGTGGAAAGAAATCTTCATTATATCTCACTTTTAATCTTGAAGTTGAAGAAGACAGACTTCATCTTGGATCAATAAATGGAAACCATATGATCGCAACATTGGTTCAGCATCAGAATAACAGGTTCGTAAAACATTTGACAGTGCATTCATCTTTTCCTGTGGCTTCTGCTCAGATGTTCGTAAAACATTTGACAACACATTCATTTTTTTGTGGCTTCTGCTCAGATGTTCGTAAAACATTTGACAACACATTCATTTTTTTGTGGCTTCTGCTCAGATGTTCTCAATCATTGAAGCTCTTTGCCTAGTGTCCAAAGCTTTTGAATGATGTCACAAGACCATTTGAGAACAAAAACTCAGTGGGGATTCAAGTGTAATGTTGGTATGACCAAAAAGTTGGTCAAATTTACAAGATATGCTAGTGCTGAATTGAATAGGATATACAACAAATCTTTATATCATCTTTGGCAAAGGCAAATGTGATACTGATCATGCTTTCTTTCATAATGAGAATTATAGAAAATAGAAACACATCCGCTATAGGATCCATGTACAGAAAGATATCCGTGAAATTTTTACTGCCGGGGATGAAACACACATGATAAAATCCAATTGATGGAAAATCAGTTCATCTTGGCTGGCAATGATGACCCCAATAACAACAGGAAAGGGTAATATATGTAAGTCGAGCTTCTCTCTTCAATGTCATCAATTAAACAAAAACTGATGTGAAAAACAGCTTCATAACCTCAATAGTATGGTTGAAACTAACTGCCAGGAACCTCAAAGAAATATTTTCAATTATCACTGATACAGAGAATGCAAAATTCAAAGCTGAGATCTTGAGGAACTTAACCCTGGATCGAGTAGTCTCCTGGGGATCATTCTTATTCATGCAACTGTGATGTAGCTTAACAAAGACCGCGCTATCATGTGACACATGGTTAAGAAGATTGGGTATTTGAAACCATACTTGCTGAATAGATATTTGTTCAAATGCCCCACGTGGATCTGTCTGAATGAACCTTTAAAATGCCCCAACAATTGCTAATACAGATGTTAAAAGTGTGTTCAACATTACTTCTTGTTGAGATGGGCCTTCAAAAATACCCAAATATTCATACTGACGTGAGCCTTCAAAATGCCCCAATATTCTATTTCTGTTTGAAATGGGCTTTCAAGATGCCTCAATATTCTGTTTCTGATTCACTCTCAATGTCTGTTTGACTGAAATGTCATGATCCCCATGAGGTCCAATTTTGACAATGAACTATTGTAGGTACTTGTGGCTTTATTCGTGCCCCCAAATCTGTTTATCTTGAATACTCTCATTCTGGTGTTACTAAACAGTAGTATTGTCAAGTAACTGGAGGAAATCTCTTTATGTTGTCATAAACTTAAGAAGTACTCAATCATTCTAACAGAAGCGTCTGAGATATGTGTCTTCTGAATGAGGTGACCATTTTCTGTATCTGGAGGGATTTAGTCGGACAGAGCAATAAAAATAGCTTGGTAATCCGTTCCAGGCTGATACAGTGGCTTATCATCTTTCAGTGAAGGTCATCTCTGAAATGTACTTTTATGTGGGAGAGAAACCAATTTATGCAAATAGTAATCTGATGCAATGGCAAGACTACATATACAATGGTACAAGCTCATCAAAAATCCGCACCCATGCAACATGTTGATTCTGATAACAACTCATCTGATTATGAAGCGATCATTCAGGATGATTTCACAGATATTGATAGTTTTTCTGATATCGAGGAAATCATGAATTCTGATTCTGATGAGGAGAGTAACTGTTATGCTTGACAAAAATGGGATTCTCAGAGGCTGAGTTTTCAATAACCATGGAGAGATGTGGTTCAGATTCATCAATTGCAGAATTGACAGATTTTATATGTGCTGATCAAATGGCTAAGGTTACTGATGCACTTCTTATGGTAGAAGATAGGAAGCCATTATGCAATGATCCCAATTACAAGCAAAGGCGAAACTTGGGCCATGATTTGTGGAAAAGGAAGAAGCAGAAGAAGCTTGAAAAGAAGCTTCTTAATGAAGATGATCATGCAGTTCACCTTTCAATTCCAATGATTGGTTCTGGGGTTCATACCAAACCAGATCAGATAACTTAAAGAACACTTCCAGAAGATGCTATTGGGTCTCCTTATTTCTACTATGAGCAAATTCATCTTTCAAATCCAATGATTGGTTTTGGGGTTCATATCGAACTAGATCAGATAACTCAAAGAACACTTCCAGAAGATGCTATTGAGTCTTCTTATTTCTACTATAAGCACATGACACTTGCTCCAGTTAATGTTTGGACTGGAATATCACAATACTTATTCGATGTAGAGCCAGAATTTGTAGATTCGAAGCATTTTCATGTTGTTGTACTGAAAAGGGGCTATGTTCATAATCTGCCAATTGAGAACAGATTTTCTCTTATTCTGCTTCCTCCATGTGCTGATGTTTTTCCATTGACAAAGAAATGATGGCCTTCCTAGGATCCAAGAACAAAGTTGAACTGTTTATAAACATGTACAGGAAGTGCCAAATTGACAGAAAGGATCTGTAATGCTCTTGAAGCTTATGATAATGAGCCACCTTCGAGTGTCCAGAAGTATGTTCTTGATGAGTACTGAAAATGGAATCTGGTATGGGTTGGAAGGAATAAAGTTACTCCACTTGAACCTGATGAGGTGGAAATGCTTCTAGGTTTCCCTAAAAACCATACATGAGGATCTGCTAGAGACAAGTTCCCCAATGATATCAATGTCCTGTCTCTTTTCTCTGGAATCAGTGATGCAGAGATTGCTTTCTACTGTCTTGGCATACCTTTGAAAACAGATGTGCAAGAACTGAATGATGATCAGTTGGAGCAATTGATGAATAGATTTGGAGGATTCAACCTTGTTGTCGATGGCATCCAATGTAACAACCTTACTGGAAGAAATAAACGCCATCAGGATGAAATAGAAGATTTTTGTTGGTGCATTTTCTTGCAATGACTGCTACGACAATTGTCTCTTCAGCTGCTCCAATATATCCCACTCTTTTCGAATCATGGAAAGGTTTGGGTGATAGTAAAACTGGTTATCTCATCTTTTGTAATCATGTAACCAATGTTACCCAATATGAAAGGCATACAAATGTAGAATCTGTTTCAATGTCTTATTCTGTGCCATAAGTTCTCAATCAAATTCAGCAATCTTCTGAAGGGCATAATGAATATCATCTTGACAAAGAAAAATGATCGGTATAGAAGAAGTAGCAATGATGTATCAAGATTTGAGCCAGCATCACGGTATAACCAGAGTGCAGGTAGTGACTTGTTCATGGCTTTATGATGTAATCTTTTAGAGAACATGAATTGATGGTTGGGGAAAATAATCTGTCTGGTGATACTTGTCGCCCTCAGCATGAGATAAACGATAATCTTTCTTGATGAGCTACTAATAATGTCATAGGAGAGTGTCACAAGTTCAATTCTCCAGACTTTCTGGCTTCTTGGACCACTTTCCTTTAAAAATATGAAGTGCTTCATTATTCTGGCCTCGTTCATTCTTTTTCTACAACAGAGGTAGAATAAGCAACAGTTGCTTCAAGGACCTTTCTCATTTGAAGACTGTCCTGTTTGAAAATGTTTTTTTCCTCCTTTGTTTATTGAAGAATTTTACAAAGTATTGCCCCTTTCAGGTTCACAATATAATCAAATCATAAACAATAAGTTTAATGAATATCTAATAAATCAACTACACTTTTAAATCATTCAAAAATCATAGTCCTATAGCAAGTGTCAAAAATATTGACTGATTTAAGGTATAGGTTGGTTCTGGTAAAGTAGGTTCTCTCAAGTTGGTTCAGTATGTCGCTTCGGGGTTCCACTAACTTGAAGAAATGGTTATTATGCTCATCTTGTAGAGATACTTCTTGATTCCAAAATCTCGGGAACGTCTTTGGGATGTGTGGTGCTTCATTTAAGAGCTTAAGATCATCTCTTATGTCGTTTGTTGCACCATTCAATATTCGAGCCGCCTTTTCAGGTTTTCAACTCGAATCCTCCTTTGGTTCTAAGATGTTATTTAAAAATTTACATCTTGAACCCCCCTTTTTTCATTTTTCATATCATGCATTAAAGATTTTTAAAACCAATTTTTGCAAATAAAAATCAATCTTGAGAGGCGGAATGAATTCTGAAGATATTGTCTTTTACTTAGAAATCCATGTATGATTAAAATGGACTTTTCAGGTACGTAACGTAGGTCATGGCTTATGGTTACGAAAGAAAGGAATAAAAAAGCCCAAATATGTGTTTAAGGGTAATCAAACCAAGGATCAATTCATTCTGATGCCATCAATCTTGCCTTGCTTAACTTGGATCTGCTTTGTTGGAGATTTTTCCATCGTCTGGATCCCTCTAGACTGCCAAATTTTGGATTCATTTCCATTTTCTCATATCTTCAGCATTTCTTGCTTTTCTTGTTTGTACTTGATCAACCTTGTAACTTGAGGCTCAATAATTCACCCATCTTGATTCAATTTTTTTCTTTTTTCTTTTTTTGTTTTGTTTTGTTTTTTTTCCTTCTTTCTTTGCTGGATGAGTATAATACTTCAATTGCTTTGATCACCTCCTTTTCCTTTTACATTTTGGAGGTTTTCCATTATTCTTGATTGGATTGATCTTCAAGCACTCTGTATTTGACATACTTTGTAGTTCAAAACTTTCATGACTTCATGGAAACTTGTCTTCGTAAAAAATGTATTGACAATCTTTATTCTTGTGAGCCAATATCCTTTACCTTGCCCCCCAATGTAGAGGGTGATCCTTGGTTAGGGTTGAATCAAAAGAAAAATCATTCAGGCTCAACTGGGGACAACAAATGATATATATATATATATATTAAAGGATAAATGAAACAACGCCGTTCATCATCTCATACACAGAAACCTTTGTAAAAAGAGGTATCCACAGAGGGATGAATATTCAAGATTAACTTTATTTACATGAAAAACTGTAATTAATGCATGATATATTTATTTCAATCAATCACTTTCCCCTTCTTCTTTGAGTATGCCCTAATCACTCGAAATTATCATCAATGAGTTGGTCCATGATGCCTCATCTCGTCTCTTCTTGTAGTAAAATTCATGAATAATTGAAAGTTTGGTTCTTTTGAGGTCTTTTGGTTTATGATGGTTTTGTGTTTGGAAGGATAAATGTGTGACTTTTAAAGTCATGTATATGGTGGAATGTAGTATCATCAATCAACTATACCCGAAAAGGTAAACATCTGGAGTAGGTGTAAAAACAGGTGGAGACATTTCTTCAGAATCTTTGTAGTGTCAGGATTTGGTTTGAGTAATTGGCATTGGATGGGATATTAAAGATATAATTTTACCACTTGCCAATAGATCCATAACTCTTGAAAAATTAAAAGAACATTTAATCTACTTGATACTCAATAATCTCAAGATTAAAATTTAACTCCTTGCTAATAACCATAAAAGCAACACACATTTATTTATTGCACAAAAGGAGGAGAAAGGAAAAAAAACAAGTTCAAACAAGATGCTGAAAATAGAAAGGTACTACAGTGGTAGATAACACTTCCACTTGTTCATGCATCATCACTCCTTTAATGTCGGTTGTGTAATAAGATCAGAATCATTGTCTTCATTTACCTCCCATTTCTTGATCATTTTTTGTGTCAAGACTCTTTTGTCAACAAGCATCTCTATTTCTTTTAACAGTTGCCTACAATTGCCCGTGGAATGCCCAAATACTCCCAAGTGAAAATCACAAACACTACTTTGATCATAGCTATGAGCAGAAGGGTTTGATGTCACTTTAGTTGGTCTTGGTGTGATGTACTGACCTTTAACCAAATGAGGGTATAAGTCTGAAATAGAAGTTTGGAACACTTCTAAAGTTTTTCTTGATCGCATGACTTTCTTTGGTCGATCCGAACAGTTACTTACTCTTTTTCTTTTGCAGTTGCGGGGATTCTGGATGCGACATACATTCACATCATCAGCTTTCGCTTTTTGATCCGGTGGGCTCTTGGATGTGACTTTTGAGTTTTCTTCATTGATTACATTCTCAATTAAATCTCCACTTGTCACAAGATTCTCAAATTCCTTTGTCGGATTTGCCTGCATTAACTCGAAGAAAGGCGCTGGAAGGGAATCACGAAACATACGTGATATCTCTTCTTCTAACATGGGAGGTTGAACTTGTGTTGCCACTCTTCTCCATCTTAAGGCATATTCTTGAAATCTTTCATTGGTTTTCCTTTTTACTCTTCGAAGATCCATACGTGTTGGAGCTAAGCCTTTAACATACCGATATTGTCCCAAAAATGCATCAACTAAATCTACCCATTTCTTGATCTGTTCTTGGGTCAACTGATTGTACCAGACTACTGCTGGGTTAACAAGACTATCATGGAAAGAGTGAATTAACAGGTCATCAGAATTTAAATATCCTCCCATTTTTCTGCAAAACATTCTCAGGTGGATTAGGGGACAACTTGTGCCATCATATTTCTCAAAATCAGGCATTTTGAATTCATGGGGAATAATCAAATCTGGAACCAAGCTAAGCTCTCTTGCTTCTAATTCTTTGTGGGAAGTATCAACACATTTCATATTTTTGATTGCTTCATCCATCTTCTTGAATCTTTCCTCATATTGCGAATAATGAACAAGGCTATTCTTTGGATTCAATTGGGATGCCCCAGAGGGTTTTACCATTTTCGACTCTTCAATCTGACAGCATGGTTGCTCTTTATCAATTATCTCTTCTTTATCAGATGTCACATACTGAATAATTTGATTTTATCCATCTGGTACTGAATCTGATGTTTCTTTCCTTATATCCGGAGGTAACCCTGTCAATTGTTCTGGCCACTGGTCTTGTAGTCCTTTATAAGATTGCTCCATTGTTTTCATGATGACAGTAAAGTAATATGAATGAATGACCTTGGTTTTACTGTTACAAAACCTTTCATTAATTATTAACATGTGTTTATAATTAAAGTACATGACAGTACTTAAAAAATGTGAAAAATGCATAAATGGAAAAATAAGAATGCAAAATGTGCAATTCAAAGATATAAAAAATAAAAAATAAAAATACAAAATGAAAATGCACAGATACAAAATGTAAATGTATGTATGAAAAGGTGTTACTTAAGAGTGATCATCTTAGAACAGATTTCATTGAACACAAAAGCTTCAGTACATCAAACAAAACTTTTACATGTAGGGGACAACTTTTAGTCCTAACTTCAACAAAACTTTACATATAGGGAATAACTTTCCCATTTTCTTCTCTAAAACCAAGTTAGTTTATCAGCTTATGGACCATATTGCTTGTCTGGACTGCAGTTTCTTCCATGACATTTTGGTGTTCTTTCATCTCCTATGTCAATTCTCGGAGTTGCTCATTTTCCCTTGTGAGAGAACATTTGTGTTCAAAAAGTTTTTGGACAAGATCTTCATGTATGTTGCAACTCTTTTTCAGTTTGGTGACCCCTGCTATCCACTCTTCTGGGGTGTTTCCTATACCAGCATTTTGAAAGGCTTGACTGACCTTCTGGAAGTCTTCATGTATGGTTTCCATTTTGGTGCTCAATTTATCGTTTTCAATCTTCAAATGACGTATTTGAGCTTCAAACCTCAGCAAATCTTCTTCTCTCTGGGCGCCCCTACTGATATTCTTACATTTGAAGACTTTTGGTATTAATCTATCAAGACCCTCGGTTACCAAACTAGGTCGATCATTTACCATAAATTGTAAGGTTCCATGATCCAAAAGACTTTGGACTCGGCGTCTGAAGGCAAGACAATTCTCGATGGTATGTCCTTGAGCTCCGGCATGATATTCACAATGAACGTTGATGTCATACCAATTTGGATACGGAGGTTGGAACGGTTTTATATAATATGGATCCACTTCTCGTGCTTCAAGTAGCTTCTCATACAACTCTTTATATGATATGGGGATAGTATCAAGATGAGAACCACCTTTTGTCTTGAATTGAACCTGAGTTTTAGATATCGGGAGCATACTAAACTTCGATGATTTCAGGTTACATGATTTCTTTTCTTCTCTAGGAGCTTTTACAGTTGTCATCATTTCTTTGGTATCTCCAAATGACTTGTGAATCCGAATGAAGACTGTCTGTAATTTCTCAAGTTGGTTAGGATCGGAAGTCCCTTGCATATCTGAAATTGCATGATTATGTTCATTAAGCTTTCTCTCTTTCTGTGAAGGAATCTCTTCTCTTTTGGCCAAAACAGATATTCTATCCATCATCTTGGACATCTGCTCTCTTATTTCTCGTATCTCCTTTTGCTCTTCAATGGGCATACGATCTTTGGGTGCATAGCTCTTCTCTATCTTCAGAGTTCCCTCAGGATGTCTTTTCTTGGCCGTATCATATTTTGTTTGATCATAAAACTTTTTTGTCCATTTACGATTTCTTTCCAATATGATGAACAGTCTTTCAAGTAAACACCTTTTTGGTTATGCTATGATCATGCAATGCAAACAAAAGAAATGAGAAAAAATAAAATAGTTAGTACCAACTAATAAAAAATCTATCTATCAAGGTATAAATCTTAACCTCATGCTTTCTAGTTCCATGTTTTGTTAGGAAAAATTAACCTAACCGCATGATTTTTAGTTCGCAGGCATTTATTCAGGGAGAAAAAATAATAATAAATTAAATAAATTAAAAGCTAGAGCTTATTTCTCCTTTGTGTACACCTATGAACAGAGGTTCAGTACTGTCTTAGATTAGGTGAATTTCTAGGGTTTATTATATGCAGAGTTTCAGTTCTAGGAGTAAAGGTACTCGAATTGTTCTTGTTGATGCCCCCTTAGGCTGCCAAACCCTCAATCCTAGTCCATTACAGACTTAAACGGATCGAGTTCAATTCGAGGGGATACATTTCTCTATGACTAACACGGAGAATAAATTCTCACGAAGACATAGAGCATATGAACCCCGAAAGTTACTTGCTAGGTTTGACACGGAGAATAAATTCTCACGAAGACGTCGCTTTCACTCCCACTTAAAAGGGACAAACTCAATTATAGAGCTTTATGTTATGCAATGCAAGTGTTGTGTGTGAGGAGAAATGTTCAAACCTCTAACAAACAAATAAAATAATTAATACCTGAATAAAAAAATATAAAAATAATAAGTAATAAAAAAATTGAAAGAAAAGAATTAAAAATTAAATAAATGAATTTTTAATTTCTAATTAATAGAGACAATTTATAATTAATTTTAAAGATTGTCAGAATCCCCAGCAGAGTCGCCAAGCTGTCGTAACCGGTTTTCGTCCGGGCACGAAAAATTTATTTGACGGGAAAATTGATGTGAATAAATGGTTTTGAAAATAATTTGGGAGTCGCCATCGGCCTTTTGGGTCAGGTAGGTCGAATACCTAAAAAATATCTTTTAAAAGAGTTTTTAAGAAAACATCAATTAAAAGATAAACTGATCTGCGTTTCAACCAAAAATTCGTTCTTTTTAATAATAAAAAGGGATTCGTGGTCGGTTACGTTTAGGGAAGGATTAGCACCCCTACAACGCCCAAAATTGGTACTTTTTAATTATAAATTGTCACGGTTATTAGAAATTTAAAAATTCAAAATATATTTAATTTATAATCCTATTATTTCAAAATTATATATAAAAAAATATTTAAAAATATCGGAAAATGACTTCTAGGTGCCTTAAGACAGCTCTTTTCTTCGATATAAAAAAATATAATTAAAATAATTAATATATTATTTAAAAAATAAAATATTTATTTATTTAAAAATATCAGAAAACGGACATCCAGTTGTTTTAAGACTGCCCTTTCTTAATATTGAAAAATAAATAAATATTAAAACATGATTAAAATAGGTTAAAAATAATTCAATAATTTTTTAATAAATAAAATAAATATTAGATAAATATATATATATTTATGACTAAATAATAATAATAATAATAATAATAATAATTAAGAGTAAACATATAAATAATAAAATCAAAACTATATATAAAACTTGTAAAAAAAATTAAATAGAAATTGAAATAGTGACTAAATTAGAACTTAATAGAATTAAATACCTAATTCGTGATTAATTATTTAAAATTATAGGGATTAAACATGCTATTTTCCTTATTTATTAATTTGGTGACTAAAATAAAATTATAAAAAATTCGAATATCAGATTAAAATAAATTAAAAATATATACTCGGGATTAAAATATTATTTATTAAAACTAAAGGACTAAATATGTATTTATCCTAAATATATTATTTAATACTGGTAAGGACTAAAACATAATAAAATAAAATTCAAAAACTGAATTAAAATGTTCAGAAATTAATTTCAGTGACTAAAATGAATAATTACAAAACACGGATGACTACTGAAAGGGTTTAGCCATACATGTAAATTACGCATATACCCCTTCCCAAAACGACGTCGTTCGAGAAGGGGTATATATATACCCCTTCATAGCTGGCCCGAAGGGCCAGCAGCCTCATTATTCTCTTCTTCTTCTTCTCTCAAAAACGAGAGAAGAAGAAGCTCTCTCTTCATTCTCTCTTAATTCCCTCACCGGAGGGAATTCCGGTGCCGATAGCCACCGTCAACCTCACCGCCGGCCACCGTCTCCGGTGGCCAGAAAATAAAACTTTATACCACAATGTAGATCGGATCGTCCTAATGACGATTCCGGTATTTGTTTACCTTAAAAAGCTCCCAATCGGAGCAAATCTATGAAAATACCTTCGGTTTTCGAAGGTTTGTTGTGGAGCGTGGAGGTGCGTGGTTACTCCGGTGGTGGTGTAGCTTTCCTCGGTAAGGTTTCTTTCGATTTTTATCTCGTTATTTCGGTGTTTGATGGTGGCTGGATTGCTTGCTGTTGGTGTTGTTGTCTCCCGTTTGCTGACTGTCCTCCTTCTTTCTCTTTGCAAGTGTGGTGGCTATAAAAGCCACCACCGAGGCTCTCGTCGGACCGATCCTAGAGATGATTTCTAGTGAGTCACCGAACCTGTGGTGACTCACCGAAGAACGGGATGCGTGGGCGGCTGGAATGACTCCTCTGGGAGCTTCGATGGGCTTCGTGGCAGTAAGGTAGCAACGTGGGGCGGCTGACCGTCGGCAGTGGCTGATTGGAGCACTTGGCAGCAGGGGGATGAGGCAATGGTAGAGGCGGCGCCGCGTGGCAGCTGGGAGCTTCTGGAAGTAGCGACGGCTGGGGCTAGGGTTAGAAAACCCTAGCTGATATGTTACAAACCCTAAAGGGTTTGGGCCATCTCTGATCTGGCCTGTTTGTAATCGGGCCTCATTTTTGGGTTTGTAATATTTATTAAATAATAATATATATATATATATAAATAATAATAATAATATTTATAATAATAATAATAATTTAAGTAAAATAAAAATTAGTGTCTACACCATACAAACATAATATTTTCCTCCTCCATTTACGTGAACCAGGCAGAAGCTTTCCAAAGCTTCAACGCTTCCCTTCGGCCGCCGCACGTCGGCCCCCACTCGCCGGCCACCAGGACGATGACCGACCTACAACCACGGCGACCTTTACCACGACCAATGGAAGCCCGAAAGACGGCTTAAACGGCCAAGAACCTCTCCCGTTATCCTCCTCTCAAATTCTTTCTCTACAAAGCCGAGGGACGTAAAACCGACCCCCAACGCCGGCCACCAACAACCAAAGTTTCCTAGCCGTGAGAGGATCTCTCTCGCACGCCGGCCACCGCTCAACGGTGGCCACTCCCTCTGCATGTGAACCCCTGAAACCGAAGCAAAAACCAAGTGAGAAAGCCAAAAATGAAAGGAAAAGGAAAAGCAATATTGGGGAGAAAAAAGAGTCAAAGCAAAACTGTCTTTCATTCCATATTTTCGGGGAAATGCTCTCTGATTTTACAAGGGTGGTTGGGGTATTAATAACCTCAACCACTACATTTTAATATTTTTTTTACACATAATAAAATAATATTGAAAAAATGGTGTTTACAGCTGCCCCTCTTTGCTCATTACTGTGGAACAGGAATAGAGCAAAGATAGTAAGCACCATTTTTTATCTATACTAAATTACTAAAATCTTGAACTTCAATTTCTTCTGATCGGACGAATTCTTCTCATTATGAACTCTTCGTTGATGATGTCACTCCACTTTCTTCTGTGATGGAATCACCAAGGTTGAACAAGTTCTTCTCATTATGAACTTCTTCTCCCTCGCCGGATGAGTTCTTCTCATTATGAACTCTCAACTGGAAATGTTGATCCACCTCCTTCTGTGATGATTGAGCCAAGGTGATGCTAATCCAACTCCTTATGTGAGGGACTGGCGAAATGATTATGCTGATCCAACTCCTTATGTGATGGACGAGCAAAATTCGGTGATGTTCCAATTCCTTATGCGATGGAAACAAGCTAAAGTTGAACAAATTCTTCTCATTATGAACTTCTTCTCCTTCCTCGGATGAGTTCTTCTCATTATGAACTCTCCACTGGAAATGTTGATCCCCCTCCTTCTGTGATGATTGATCTAAGGTAATGTTGATCCATCTCCTTATGTGAGGGACTAGCTAAATGATTATGTTGATCCAACTCCTTATGTGATGGACGAGCAAAAGTCGGTGTTGTTCCAACTCCTTATACGATGAAAGCAAGCTAAAGTTCTTCTCATTATGAACTTCTTTTCCCTTATCGGATGAGTTATTCTCATTATGAAATCTCCACTGGAAAGGTTGATCCCTCGAGTGAGGTGTTGCTGATTCAACTCCATATGTGACGAATCGAGCTAAGGTTGAACAAGATCTTCTCATTATTAACTTGTTCTCCCTCTATCGGATGAGTTCTTCTCATTATGAACTCTCCACTAGAAATGTTGATCCCTCGAGTGAAGCACCACTGATTCGAAATGTCATGAATCGAGTGATAAGTCGAACAAGCTCTTCTCATTATGAACTTCTTCTCCCTCTATCGGATGAGTTCTTCTCATTATGAACTCTCCACTGGAAATGTTGATCCCTCGAGTGAGGTGTTACTGATTCAACTCCATATGTGACGAATTGAGTTAAGGTTGAACAAGTTCTTCTTATTATGAACTTCTTCCCCTTCATCGGATGAGTTCTTCTCATTGTGAACTCTCCATTGGAAATGTTGTTCCCTCGAGTGAGGTGTTGCTGATTCAACTCCATATGTGATGAATCGAGCTAAGGTTGAACAAGTTATTCTCATTATGAACTTCTTCTCCCTCATCGGATGAGTTCTTCTCATTATGAACTCTCCATTGGAAGTGTTGATTGGTTTTCCCTCTCTTTGAAGAGTTTTAAACCTGCAAAAGATTATCATATGTCAGTAATAATGGTGTTTGAAGTACCTGAAGGTATTGACCCAAAGGTCCTCAGATTTTGCTGAGATCCATTTCTTTCAATGGTGAAAACTATGGATTGATTCTTTGCTGAAGTCGTGAAATGAAATCTTTGTTAGCTCTTTGAAATACTTAATGTTGCAAATTGATGTGTTTTTGTCTTTGTTGGGTCCATCCTGGAAACGAAACTGCTCATTCTCATTGAAGTGTCCTAGAAAAGTCAAGTTGGAAGAAAGACATAATTGAAAATGCTTCTAGGGAAAAATCTTAAGAAATACTCATGTGATATCCCAGAAAAACGGTCCTAAGAAGGACTCAAAAAAAAGTAATCCTAAGAAGGACAAAATAATTTTTCAAAATAAACTTTACATGAATCCTCGTGAGAGGGAAATCAAAATTTATCATGTGTATGAAATGATGAAATATATAATGCAAAGATGCTAGTCATGTATGAATGATGGTTTTCTTGATCTGTTGGAAATGGTTGCGAGAACAGTCTTCATTGCTAGATCAATCTTCATTCTTTTCCTGGTTTGATTGCCTTCTTTATCTACCGCACCTGAGTGTATTCTTTCGAATCTTGACTTGTGAATGGGCGCATCTTTCTCCAGTAAAATTTTCTCTTTTGATAAATTTAACTTCTTCAAAAATATTCATTTACAGTTATCAAGAAACCCCTAAAATTAGGCTTAGCTTCTTTCAAAAATTCAAAAAAAAATCAAGAAACCCCTGAAAACCAGGCTTAATTTCTTTGAAAATTCATTTGAAAACATCAAGAAACCCCTAAAAATTAGGCTTAATTTCTTTGAATGTTCATTTAAGAAAAATCAATAAACTTCCGAAAATCAGACTTAGTTCCTAAAAACACATTAGCTGGGTAACATGCCCCACTTCAAAAATGATGATTATTCTGTGTATTGGTTTCCTCAATTCTTGAGTTCTGCCACTATTAATGTAATTCCCTCCATTTGAGGCTTGAATTCTGACTTTTCTTTTATTTCTTTCTTGGAAAATCTGTAAGAATTATTTATGTATATATGAATGCACTTAAATGAATCTAAATGTAATGTATGACTTTCTTGTATGCAAAAATGTTAATTATTCTTCTTCTCGCTCCAAAGTGGAGATCTCAGTATTCCCTTACTTTGATCACCTTGAATGAATTTTGCCTCAATGGCAATTTATCAGCTTAAGCTTGCATCTTCTGATGAGTAATTTGACTACCTTGTGCAATCGTATCATTCTGTCTTCTATATTTGGTTTCTTCGTTACAGTCTTAGAAGAAGTGATCTCCTGCAGTCAGGCATACGATCTTGATACCTTTTTCTGGCTCTAATTCAATGGTTCTATCAGAAACAGTGAGATAAGCTCTTCTTGTCCTCATATTCTGCCCTTGGCACTCCCAAACGGCGAAGCTCATTCACCATGTATGTTTGATTTGAATCATGTATCTTAGCGAGATCTGGTTTTGGTAATACCCTAATGTGGGTACTTATGGCTCTCTTCATGCCAAAGTCTTAATCTCGGATGGTCTTGCTCTTGTATCGCCAAATAGTAATGTTATCGAATAACTTGAGGGATGATGCCACAATTATATGGACATTTAGGAAATGGTCAATTCTTCTAACAGAAATGTCTTGAATCTTTGCTATGAACTGAGATATGTGCCCCTTTTAGACTAAGGCGATCATCCGATTCTTGATGTATTACCGACCATGTCACAAAGAAGTGTTAGACATTCTATCCTTCAGTCTTTCTGATCTCTCAAACTATGTGAAATGTCTTTATTACTCTTACATCGTTTGTTCTTTTCTCTGATTGAGGCAGAATGAAACTCACCAGCTTCAATGACCTTTTTCACTTGAGATTGTCATGTTTGAAAATGTTTTTCTCCTTTATTTTATTTTAGAAATATGAAAAAAAAATTGTTGAATAAATTTAAAAAATGTTGTCATTTTCTTCAGGCTCACAATCAAAACAAATTGTAAAAGAATAGTTCATTGAATATCAAATAAATCAACTTTTCTTTTAATCATTCAAAAATTATATACATTTGAAAAGGGTAAAGATTAATGTTGATATAAAGCTTAGGCTGACTTGGGTAGGTAATGTGTTTCAAGTTGGCTTCTTGCTTCCTTAATTCTGGTGTTCATTGATATGATGAAGCAATCGTCATGCTTCTCTTATGGAAATGTTCACTGGTTCTCAGCCCTCATGCGCGTCTTTGGACTGTGCAATGCATTATCAATAGATGTATAAGATCGTCTTATGTGCAGTAGTTGACAATCTTCATATTCGAGCCGCCTTTTTAGGTTTTCAACTCGAATTCTCCTTTGGTTTCAAGACGTAATCTAAAATTTTACGTCTTGAACCCTCCTTTTATTTCTTTTCCTATCATGCATTAAAGATTTTAGAAAACTATTTTTTTACAAATAAAATTAACCCTGAGGGGCGGAATGAAATCTGAAGATAGTCTCTCCACTTAAAAATCCATGTATGATTAGAAGGGACTTTTCAGGCACGTAACGTAGGCTAAGGCTCACGGTTATGAAAGAAAATGATAAATAGGCCCAAACAAGTGTTTAAGGGTTATCGAACCAAGGATCAATTCGTTCTGCAATCTTCAATATTGCTCGGCCTGATTTGAATCTGCTCATCGATCTTTTATTCTATTTTCTTTTGGCGTTCTCTAATCTTCTGGCGAATTGATTCTAAATCTTTGAACCACCCATCTTGAAGTGTTGGATCTGTCTATTTCTTTTTTTTAATATTTTTTTTCTTTTTCTTCTATTTTTTCTCTTTCTTTTTTCTATTTTTCTATTTTTTATGTGTTTCTATTTTTTTTTCTCTTTCTTTTTTTCTCTTTCTTTGTTTGTGTTTTTTTATATATCTTTTCTTTTTCTCTCTATGTTGTCAATTCGATTTGATCTTCGAGCGCTTCGTATTTGGTCCACCTTGTAATATCTTGTTATTTCTTCCTATGACTCGCCTCTGTAGCGAAATCTAGATTGATGATCTTCACACATGCGAGCAGATGTCCTTCATCTTTACCCCCCCAATGTGGAGGGTGATCCTTGGTTAGGGTTGGATCAGAAGAAACAATATTATAGGCTCAAAAGGGGACAACAAGGGGTATATATATACATATAAAAGGATAAATGAAACAAAGCCATTCATCATCTCATACATGGAAGTCTTTGTAAACGAGGTATCCCCAGGGGGGACGAGTATTCAAGATTAATTTTATTTACATGAAAAATGTAATTAATGCATGATAGAATTATTTCAATGATACCATTTATTTTTTTCTTCTTCCATTTGCCCCTGGTATGCCCCAATTATTCTAATCCTCATTCAAAAAACTTGATCTGCAACACTCCATCTTGTCTTTCTTCTTGCAGAAATGGTTCTCGTATATGCAGACATCTTGTACTTTATACCTCCCGATTTTATTGAAAATGGGAAATGAATGGTGGTTCTGTGTATAGGAAGGGAAATGTGTGACTTTAAAGTCGTAATTCTGAAAAATGTAATGTCATGAAAAGATTATTTATGTCTGGGAAGGTAAAAGTACCAGTTTTTGCGCCTCAGGGGATAAGGACATGACTTTATTGTTTCAAAGGGAAGTGATATCAAAGTTTGGTCTTTTGGGAGTAAATGTGTGTTATTTCGGGTAAGGAACTCATCAATGGTTATTTCGGCTTTGGATGGGGTATGGAAGGTCTAATCTTGCCCATTGTCAAAGATCTAAAATTAATGAAGTAGTAAAAGAACCTTTAATTCATTCGATATTCAAAGAACTACAAGATTAAAACTTTATTATTGCTCATAACCTTAGAAAATGACGTAAGTTCAATTATCAAAAATATATATTAAGGAAAGAACAAAAACACGTTCAAACAGGACAAGGCCAGGGCAACAAGGTTTCATGATGGGTGGAAGAATTTCCTGGTAACTGGCCCCAGAATGTCTCATTACGAGTTAAAGGTTAATACCCTTGGGTCAAACAAAATATGGGCCTTGCTTCTCCATGCCCCACGGATCTCAATGATATGCCTCAAACTTCAGAAAGCTCTAACATCACGTCTTTTAGCTCTCAATTATTTTCTAAATACGAAGGGGTGACTTCAATTTGCCTCAAAAGATACAACGAGTTACTCCCAGGATCCGTGATAATGAACGTTGATATGCAATATATATCATGCAATGTACGATGTATGGATGCTAATGTAAATATGTGAAGATGTACATGCAAATGAAAAGATACAAAAATGGGAATGCAAAAATACAAAATGTAAATGCAACAAAGGAATTGATCCCAAAGTAATTGTCATAAAACAACTTCCAAAGAACACACAATGTCTTAATACAATGAGGCAGATAAAAACTACAAATCACGTCATATTGCTCGACTTCTTCAATTTTGATCGAGAATGCAAGGAAACAATCTTCTTTTATCCTTGGCTTGATGGAAAATTCCAACGCTTCGACTTCTTTTCCAGAAATGCATTTGTTGAGCGACCATATGCGACTGACATCATCCACTGTCTCGTGTTGGCTGTCGTTGTTGCCTGATGACTTCAATCATATTTTTTACTTGTATCAACATCATCGTAGCACCCTTGAAAAGCTTATTTTACTGTATCATTTGAGCTTCATGTATTCCAGCTTGATGTACCTCTTCAGTTGTTTCCTGGAACACCCTTCTGGACCATTGATGCATTTTTGCATTTCTATTATACCTCTTCGAGTGACATTGTCGTATTGAAAACCTTCTATTATGACTATTAACTCGGAATCAATACCCTCTATGTTATGATATATATGAAACATGTGTTAATTCCAAGGTAATTATCCTAGAACAACTTTCAAAGAACACACAACGTCTCAATATGTCAAAGTAGATAAAAATATTTACCCCTTCGTGTGACGTTGTTGTTTTAAAAGCCTTCTAACTTTGATAAATAGCTCGGGTATTAACAACATGTTTATGCACAAATAAAGAAACAATACAAGGAAAAGATGTTAGTAAAAATAATAATCAAAGAGAGAAAATGTATGTTAGTGAAATATGAAAATATTAAATTCAACTAGTAAATAAACCATAAAATACAATGAATAAAACACAGAAGGGGAAATAAAACCCTAACCGCATAATTTCTAGTTCACATGCAATTATAAAAAATAAATAAATAAAAATAAAAAACAAAGGTTAGAGTTCATTTCTCCTTTGCGTACACTAATTTGGGTACCTATGGACGAGTTTCGGTATTGTCTTAAATCGGGTGGGTTTCTACGGTTTATTATATGCAGGGTTTCAGTTCTAAGAGTAAAGGTACTCGAATTGTCCTTGTTGGTGCCCCCTTGGGCGAGCCAGACCCTCAATCCTCACCCATTATAGGCTTAAGCAGATCGAGTTCAATTCGAGGGGGCACATTTTCCTATGCCTGACACGGAGAATAAATTCTCACGAAGACATAGGACATATGAACCCCGAAAGCTAATTGCTAGGTCTGACACGGAGAATAAATTCTCACGAAGACGTCGCTTTCACTCCCACTTAAAAGGAAGAGCTCGGGTATATAGCTTATGTTATGCAATGCAAGTGTCGTGTGTGAGGAGAAATTATCAAACCTTTGACAAACAACCACACAAAAATGAACTAAAGCGAATCTGAGACTTTAACATCTGAAAATCAATCAAATACAAATATTAAATATACAATGATAAAAAAAATAATAAAAGAATTGAAAGAAATCAAAATAATCGTAAATTAAATAAAATCGAATTCTCAATTTACAACTATAGAGACAATATATAATCGATTTAGGGCTTGATCCACAACGTCCCCAGCAGAGTCGCCAAGCTGTCGACACCGTTTTTCACCTGGCGGGGAAAAACTTAGTACGACTTGGGGTTTTCTTTGAAAAGGTTTTGAAATGTTTTAGAGTCGCCATCGATCTTTTGGGTTAGGTAGGTCGAATACCTAAAAAATTTCTTTTAAAAGAATTTTTAAGAAAAACATCATTTTAAAAGATACACTGATCCACGTGTAACCAGAAATTCATTTTTAAGAAATAATAAGGGTTCGGGGGTCAATTACGTGTGGGGAAGGATAAGCACCCCCACAACGCCCATAATTGGTACCCCATCGATTATAAATTGTCTCTAATAGTGAAAATCTAAGAATTTTAATATAAATTTAAGTTATGATCCTATTATTCTAGATTCAACCATACAATTTTTATTTACTGAAAAATTCTAAGGAGAAATAGAAAATATTCTAATATTTCCAATTGAAGAGAAAATAATCCCTAAAATACTGTAGAACGAATATTTCTCTTTCTAACTGAAATAAAAAGAATATAATAATTTCTCCCAAGAACTCAATATTAAAATAATGTGATTCAACCAAATTGAATAAAACTAAAATAAGCATATTCAAAAGTTTTATGTTTTTCTAAATAAAGATTTTATTTATTTTAAAATATCAGAATAGGACATCTAGTTACTTTAAGACCGTCTCTTCTTAATATTTTAAAATAAATAAATACTACCCTTAATCCAATTATGAAATCGATTAAGTTATGCTTATGAAGCTTTCATACATATTTCAAATATCTAGATCTATATGCACAAACAAATTTTCATGGCAAAAGTTATAAATTAAAAATACTAATTAGGAACAAATAAATGAAAATTAAAGTAAAGATAAAAATTAAATGCTATTCAATGATGGAAATAAAATTGAACTAAATTAACAAGTGCATACTTTAAAGCATAAATATTACGTTAAATAAGCAAACAAAATATAATTATTAAAATGAACATTACAAAAATTAAAGTTCTAAATAATAAAGGTTAAATAATAAATACTAAAATGAACAATACAAATGTAAATAAAGAGAATAAAGTACTTAAGTTTAAAAAATAAAATTGTACATTCACCTAAATTATAAATAATAAAATATAAAACATATGCATCACTTAAAATACATACTACTAATTTTACATGCCAAATATAATGTATAATACATTACACCACAACTCGGGACTAAATTAGAATATTACAAATTATATGCCAAATGAGAAATAAAAAAAAGTTACTAAAATAAATAAATTACAAATATCACATCCAAATCATAATATAATAAAAACAAAATCCAAACAGTGACTAAAATGAATAAACATAAAAAACAGTGACTAAATTCGAAAGTTAATAAAATCAATATGCATATTCAAAATAAATAACAAAATAAATTACCAGAGTGCAATAGAAGCTAAAATATGAGGGCTTAAGGATGCTTTTACTCTGATAGTGACCAAAATGCAAGATACGCTGAAATAGGGAGGACCTGGAATGCGATTTGACCCTGAAATAAATGAACAAAACAGAAAACCCCTAGAAATAGGAGACCTGATACGTGATTTAACCATTTTCCATACAAACATAATATTTTCCTCCTCCATTTACGTGAACCAGGCAGAAGCTTTCCAAAGCTTCAACGCTTCCCTTCGGCCGCCGCACGCCGGCCCCCACTCGCCTGCCACCAGGACGATGACTGACCTACAACCACGGCGACCTTTACCACGACCAATGGAAGCCCGAAAGACGGCTTAAACGGCCAAGAACCTCTCCCGTTATCCTCCTCTCCCATTCTTTCTCTACAACGTCGAGGAACGTAAAACCGACCCCCAACGCCGGCCACCAACAACCAAAGTTTCCTAGCCGTGAGAGGATCTCTCTCGCACGCTGGCCACCGCTCAACGGTGGCCACTCCCTCTGCCTGTGAACCCCTGAAACCGAAGCAAAAACCAAGTGAGAAAGCCAAAAAAGAAAGGAAAAGGAAAAGCAATATTGGAGAGAAAAAAGAGTCAAAGCAAACTGTCTTTCATTCCATATTTTCGGGGAAATGCTCTCTGATTTTACAAGGGTGGTTGGGGTATTAATAACCTCAACCACTACATTTTAATATTGTTTTTTTACACATAATAAAATAATATTGAAAAAATGGTGTTTACATTAATGTTTAGTTTTAGTTTTATTTGATTAGTTATTGTTAAAAAATTAACAGTGATGTTAATGTGTCACCATAGGATAATGACACATCATCATTGAAAAAATATCATGTCAATAGTTGGTTAATTTTTTAACGGTGAGTGACTAAAATGAAACCAAAACATAATGTTAGAAATGATTTTGAGAAAATAGTAAGGGAACAAAACGGAACAAAAGTAATAGTTGGGATACTAAGCGTGTAGTTTACCCAAAAATTCAGTAATGAATCCTAATAAGAGGAGGAAATATTACAACTATAAATAGTTGAAAGATTGAGATTCATAAAACCAAATTTAGGTTTCTGACCCCTCGCCGACCTCTCTCGTCGAAATCAAGCAGGTCAGAAGCCAAGAAAATCCATGCAAATATTTGTTTGATCTTCTCTTTTTATGGTTTTATAATATTAATTATTTTTCAGAAAAAAACCCTCCTTTCTCAATCATGTCCGGCGAAGAGGAAGAGAACGCTGCCGAGCTCAAAATCGGAGAAGGTAATCCGCCCTTTTCCCTTTTTCTCAATACATAACCGAATAAAATTATTAAGACCCACAAGCTAATTGTTTCTCTTTTGTTATGGACAGAATTTTTGAAGGCCAAGTGTTTGATGAATTGTGAAGTGGCTTTGATTCTTGAGCATAAGTATGAGCAGCTTCAGCAAATGTCTGATGATCCTAATAATCATGTTTCCCAGTGAGTTCCATAAGCAATTTTTTCCTTTTTCGTTTCTCCTCTCTTTTGATTATATCCGTGTAATTGGCTTATTAGGGTTTCTGTTTAATTTTGATGACATGATTTAGAAAATGTAGGCGCCTTTAAAAATAAATTTTCAACACGGGGAAAATTATGTTCCATGGAAATAGAATTATTGTTTGCCTTGTTGTTGTAACATTGTTTCCGGAATTTTTTATTTTGTTGTATCAACTTTCTAGCCTGAGGGGTTTGTTCGGTGTGTACGATAGGATTGATTAATTCGATTGGATATGCCGTATATATGATTGTGCAAGGTGAAGGATAAACCTTAGGCTTATGCTGAATAAAGAGATGCTCTTATGGGATATGGTGTTTAGAAAATTAGCATGCCTTTATTTCAGTTTTTCTCTCACACTTGATGCGGTGAATGATTGTCTTTTGTCTTTGTTTCACAGAGTATTTGAGAAGTCGCTGCAGTATGTCAAACGCTTTAGCCGTTATAAAAATCCAGATGCTGTTAGACAAGTTCGAGAGTATCCTCTAAATTGCCAGAATTGCTAAATAGACTTTATATAAGCATATGTGCATATTTATTTACTGGTCTGGATAAGCTTTTTGGTTGCTCCTCTTCTCCTATCAGTTGCTTAGTATAAGGACATCTTGACACATTGTCAATACTTTTCTACAATCGGATAAAAGTAGATGGTGCTGTTTTATCTACAACTAATATTTCCTCTCATGACATTGTTGATACTTGATAATGCGTGCACTTGATCTGTTGCTATACTTAGGATATGTAACTTCTCTATTGTGAACTTTAACTGAAATTCAGAATTCTGAGTAGATATCAGTTAGCTGAATTCGAGGTGAGGATCTATATTTGGAAAACAGTAAACTTAAAATTATGATGTTAACGACAATGTAGAAAAGTTCTTCATATTGTACTCTACTTATGCAGCTTTGCGTTCTTGGCAACTTGTGTCCTGAGACTGTGGAGGAAGCGATTGCTATGGTGCCTTCCATCAAGGTATGAAATGCTAAGCACACTCCTTATGCAATTATACAACTTTTATGCCCATTTTTCTTTCTCATTGTTTGAATAGTAATTGATTGTTCATCCTTCACTTGCATTTATGTTGAGAAATTTTTCTCTACCTACCCTTATATACAACAAAACATGAGACTAATAGGATGGTGTTTAGATTTAAATATAATGTTCATCCTTTTCTCATGCATTGTCTAGTATGTACGTAGAGGGGTTTTGATGGCCCCACTCTCTCTCGACCATGAAAACAAGGGCAATGTCTCATCAGATGCTATCCCACCCCTCTAGTGATTTTGAGGCCAATTTGATTTCTAGAATTTATATGGTCTCTTATTACTGTTTTTAGCTAGAACTTATGAATAATTAAGATTGAATTGTTAAATTTTCTCGAACTTGTAGCAACAAATTGTCTTTGAAATGCAGACTAAAGGACGTGCTCATGACGACGATGCCATCGAGAGAATGTTAAATGACCTGTCCCTTATCAAGAAGTTTGAATAGTGGCAACTAAAGTTCTGGTTATCTAAGCAATCAATAGAATGTCAAATGGCGCTGCCTCTTGTAAAAATCTCTGTTGGGACCATTACATTTTTATCTAAGTTTGTCGAATGGTTTATGTTCTGCTATTTTCTCAGTAAGGCATTGCAAATCTGCATGCCTAGATAAGGCTTTATCAATGCATCCTGGCGAAATTCATTGATTTTATACTGATCTGTTAAGGATGTTTTTTAAGGTTATTACCATAATGTAATTATTCATCAAATGCAACAATTGCATTTATTATTATTATCATTATAAAGGCAGTCTAAAGGATTAGACAAATTATTGCTAATCTGAAACTATTTGCCATGGTAATATTGTTCAAGGGTAAATCCTACTCTTTTGGACTATGTTGTTTATTAAATAAAATTATTTGTTTTTTTAAAAGAATTTTTGTTTTTTTATTACGTAAAAATCCACCGCCCCAAAGACAATCTGTCTGCAGCAGAAAACCCAATAACAAATTAATTAGTGTCTGCTGATGGTACGGAAACTACAAAAAATAAATAATAAAAAATTCACTTTGACAAATTCTTTTGGCACCGCCATAGGGTCAGCAAACAGCCCAACCTGCTTATAATAAAATAAAACAACAATGTATGTATATTATAGTCATATAGTGTTAGTATTTTTACAATTATATTTTATATATTAATAATTAATAATTTTATTACATAGACAACCACGCTTTTACATTTTATCAAGTTCTTTTTGGTAAATTAAGAAAATAGAGTGATATTTAACTTTGATGTTAATGAATAATTTAAAAAAAATATTAGACATCTAATCTGGAAAGGATGTTGGATTTTATATTAAGGGACGAACTTATAAAATTTTAGAAATGGATGAATATATAAAATTTCAAGGGACGAAAATAGATTTTTAATAAAAAATACATAGAAAAATCTAAAATATATGGTACTTTTAAATTTTTAGTGGACGATTGGTTCCTAAACTTTATTCTAATTTCATTCCCAAATTCATCCAAATATGTAATCAGTTTCAACCATAGTTTAACCTAATTTTTTTCAAACATATAATAATATAACTTTGCCTAATGATTTTATTAACTAGGATGTGATTAGTATATATGTATAATATAATATGGGATAAACTTGAAATGTTAAAAAAATTTAGGGAGCAATTTAGAATGAGGATTATAGTGTGGGGATGGAAATGAAATTTTCAAAACTTTGAGGACAAATTTAAAATGACAGTCATAGTTTAGGGGTGAAATTGAAATGCTTAAAAGTTTATAGATTAATTTAGAATGACAATGATAATTGAAGGACTTGTGATGCAATTAACTCATTCTTTAAATATAATTAGAGAGACCTTATTTTATACATAAATCCATAAACTTTTCTTTGTTTAGATTTGTTCACGGGTCCAACGATTAGTTAGATCCATGAGTTGATTTTACTTGACCGTGAGATTAGATCTTAGATTTTTCACTTAAATTCTCCCTCTATTCTTTTCATTCATCTAAAAGTTTATATAGTCGAACTTAAAGATCTAAATGGTTAAAAAAAATGTTATTTTCTTTTGAAGTCTTATATCAAAACTACATATGTAAGGTATTTGTGTTTTTAATAAACTTGTAAGATTATGAATAGAAACTATCTTATAATCTCTTGAAACTAATAAAAATATTATATAATTATATTAAATTTATGTTTTACCGTATCATAATGATGATAAATGTTAGGTCTTAGGTTCGAACATATGCATGGTGTGTGTATTATTAATGATTTGAGCTCGAGTACTTAATATTCAGGTCCGAGTTAAGTATGAAAATATTTTGAGTATAAGTTTTATCGAACCAAAGTCGAACTTTAATTTTTTATTTCGAATTTAATTTTAAAATTTTAGACTCGTAAATTTTTAAATCTAGCCAAACTTCCCTTTTCAATTTCAAATTTAACAATCTTCAAACTCAACCCGACTGATTTACACTCCAATCCACAGTCCTCCAATGGTTTAGATTAGCACCAAAAATAAGTTCCTTCCGGATAGCTTCATAACACAACATGCTTGTTGTGGGGCCACATGAATTACTCATTACCAGATTGGCCAACTGTCATTCAGAAACCCCCCCCCCCCTTTTATGACATGCATAGATGCATTCACCTTTACAATTAAAATCAGCCCCTTTTCTTCCTACTTTTTCTATATTTATATAACCCCATGAACCAAGAGAGGTTCCTCAATCAACATCTGCATTCTTGCCAAAATCCCACACTCTCAGTAGTTTTAAACAAGACATGGAAATGGCCACGGAGCTTGAAGATGATCTGTTTTTTGCAGATTTAAGCAAGCAAATCTCTTTACTTATCATGGACGATGATAATGATGAACCTCTTATCAGATATCCTTCAGTTTCTATCCAGGTTTGCCTTTTTTATATGCTTTTCATGCTCAGAAAATCACAACATTTTCTCTTAAAACAACTGTTTTTTTCAGAGTTTCACTGGTGCAAATCACCCAACAGCACAATCTCCATTTCTGCAAGAACAAATGTTTAGAAGAGAAAGCAAAGGTACTGGAGTTTTTATCCCGAAATCATCACAGCAGCCAAAGAGGAAGCATGGGGGAGGAAGATGCAGTTCTTCATTGAGCTCCAAGTCCAACAGGAAGCTTCATCAAACTACAACAATGGCTTCTCAAACATCTTTCAATAACTTTTTTAACACAAGGAGAGGCTGAAGGATTCACGTCTACTATCTATATGAATTGTATAAATCTACTATAAGGATTTTATATATGTACATTAAATAATTGGGCCTCCCAAATCTTGGAAATGAATTGTGATCGTTACGTAATTGTGATCTGAGATTGATATCCTATTGAATCTTTGATCGATGGGTATAATTAGAGCCAGAGTAAGCAAATCCTTTTTCATATTCATTGTACCAAAATCTTTCCAGTTTTCATGTTCCAAAACTGACAACTCCACATGTCACATGATCTCCCATTTTCTTTGATTGGAATATGGGTTTACGAGAAGGAATTATAAAACCATTCTAGATTTTATATTTTTATTTTAATTTATCTTATAATACTATCATATATAAACTGTTTAATCTAAATTATTAAACGATGAAATGTATGGAGAAAATAAATATGACACATCACGTTTACTGATAAATTAAACTAATCTACCTCAATAATTAAAGAGATTATTGTTATTCTTAAAGGTTTCGAGTTTAAATATCAACGCTTGTAGAGGTGTTTGAGTGTTTATTGTTAAATATTTTAGAATCTTTAGAACAAATACTACTTCATAATCACTTCAGTTTTAAAAAAAAACAAATAATGTTATAAATAACTTATTAACCTTAGTGGTTGAAGAGAGTAATATTATCTCTTAAGATTTTTGGTTTGAGTAGTTATATTTGCAAGGTGCGTGTGTGTTGTTAATAATTTTTATATTCTCCCTTTGTGTTTTCTAGTTTCTTATAACTTTGTCTTTATGAAACACTTTCTTGTGTCTTTTGACATATTTTTAATCTTTTTTATCGGTTGTGTGATCGTTCTCTTCGTTTAATTTTCTCATGGTTGAATTTGGAGTTGTCTCGACTGATCAAGATGACGCTTATTTGTTATCCTATTTATCTTCTCTGCTTTGGACTTCATATTACATTTGGATATGCGTTTTGCATTCGAATATAGTTTTCTCATGACGCTCAACTTTGATTTTCAATTATCAGTGGTCTTTCAGTAGTTTGATTCTCTTTTGTGGTTCATTTATCGATGCAGTTAGATCTGTTAGTATCTATATTTTGTACGAGTTTTTTGGATGAGTTTTTAACATTTTCCTTATATGACCTTAAGTGACTAGTTTCTTGCGTCAATGATTATAAGCAATATCCTAACTTCTCTTTGCATAAAAAAAAATTAAACATATAAAAATATTGAAATAGCCTGGGACGATTACATTGTAGTAGTTGCCTAGAATTTTTCTTAATTATTGACAATACACACATCATATAGATATAACTACTCGGACTTAAGATCTTTAAAATGAATAACGCTCCCTATAACTACAGGGACTACTCGTTGAGTTTAAATTAAATATATAATTAAATATTAAAATGATTTTGAATAAGTGATATTAATCTGTTAAAAGTATGTCGCAACTTGTTTAGTGCTGCGTTTAGGCATAACTAATTTTTAACAACCGAAACACAAAAATTAACACACCTAATCCAAAGTCGACAGTTGGTGGCCGTCGTAATCGTTCAATGGACTCTTTAATTGTAATATATGAATATGCAAAACTTTAAGTAATCTGAATATTAATATATCAAATTCTATATAAACATAAAAGATTGATATGTTATTTGATACTTGAATTTAGTTCGTGTTTATTAATTAATTATATTGTTTATGATACTCTAAAAACTACATAGTGATATATTATTATTATTGGGTATCTAAAAAAACAAAATTTTACTAATATGAGTTAAAACTCAATATAAAAATCTTATACTAACCATGATTTTTTTGGGTGGTATAAACTAGAACAAAAAATGGAGTAGATATGAAAAGTCAATCACCAAACGTTGGTTATTTTTAGCACCATTTCCCATTGGATTTCTTTCAGGCCTGTCTCTTTCCCTCAATCACAATTCTCTGTATTTCGTGGAAACCTTATTCCCAGGCCTATCAAGGTACATCGATGTCCCCTTTTCTCTTTTCTTGTTGTTGAACACAGTTCGAAATCAGTGACGGATTTAAATTTTTTTTGAGGAAGTGGTATATTTATTAATAACATAGATTTTTTGGGTGGAGCCTGGTTTATCTGTTTATGATTTTTATTTTCCGAATTGTTACAAATTTTTTTCCTGGTAAAAAATTGATTTCTTTTGGGATTTCAGGGACTGTCAGCAGGAATGAAGGAGCAATCGCCTGCTGCAATGGCGTCAACGAAGAACTCGTTAGCTGTTGCAATTGAGGAATTGAAGAAGAAGGAAAAGGACATCCAATCCTTGAAAATTGAGCTCGGAAAAGCTGAAGAATTGGAGACGAAGTTATCAGAGAAAGAAGCTTCGTTTCATAAGTTTAAAGATGGATTGCATATGGTGAAATCCTTGGAGTACGAAGCAATTGGTTTATTATCCGAAGATAAAGAGAGAATCAATGAACTTTACGAACAAATCAAGGAAAGAAAAGAATCGGAAAAGAAGATACACGATGCATTCATGGCTCAATCGAAAGAGTTCGAGCAAGCAAAGATTTCACTCGAGGAATCCAAGAACCAAATCAAGTCTCTCCTGGAAATTCTGCAGAATGGCGACAGTTCATCATCGGAGGTTTCGTTTCAAGCTTTCATGGCAGATGACAAATTAAGAAGACTCGAATCCGAGCTTCAATCCACGAAAGAGAAATTATCTCGTGCTCAAGAAAATGAACAAGCTTCTTCTTTGAAAGCCAAGAATCTAGCTGAGGAAGCCAGCTATCTAAATCATGAACTGAAATCCATTACCGATGTAGAAGAAAACAACAAGAAAGCCATGGATGATTTAGCCTTGGCATTGAAAGAAGTGATAACAGAAACAAACGAAACCAAGAACAAACTCTCATCAACAAAAATCGAGCTCAAGAAAACGAAATGGTACCTAGAAAATCTGAAGATGAAGCTGAGAAAGTTGGAAGGAAAGTACAAAGAAGCAAAGAAAGAAGCGGATCGATATAAAAACACATCGGAGAGATTAAGAATCGAAGCTGAAGAATCGCTTACGGCATGGAACATAAGAGAGATCGGATTCGTGGATTGCATTCGAAAAGCCGAAGATGAACGGAATGCTGCACGGCAAGCATGCCGATCGCTGCTCGAATCACTTCAAGAGGCCGAAAACTTGAACAAGAAGGCCAAGGAAAAGAACCAGAAGCTTCGGGATATCATGAAACAGGCAATAAACGAAGCTAACGTAGCCAAAGAAGCATCAAACATAGCTCGAGCAGAGAATTCGCAGCTCAAGGACGCCATTGCCGAAAAGGATGAAGCTTTGGATTTCCTTTCCCAAGAGAACGAGACCCTTAAGATTAAAGAAGCGGCTGCTTGTGATATCATTAAGGAGTTGAAGATGTTTTGCGAATTAGGCAACAAAGGAGTTTGAAATGTCCGTTGATCATGAAAATGGTAAAAAAAAAAAAACAATTTTTTTATCTAAACTCGCGTACTCGTACAGACTGCGCTGTTTGAACCTGGATTATCGAAAAAAACAAAAAAAAATTAACCAATAGTACGACTCAAGGTTCTAAAGTTTCCGTAGAAACAGAAAGGTTCAGAAGATGAAAGTGATAATGTTAGCTGAAATTCCATATACTGTAGCAGTAGGAATCCATCTAATTTAAACATATAAGAATTTTTTTTGTTATTTTTAATTAAAATGATAAATATAGTCTCAATATGAATATTTTTAAAAATTAATTCCTATTTTTTATTTTGAATTAGATTTAATCTTGGTTTTTAAAAAAACTCAAATAAGTTTTTAATGAAAATGTTATAAAAATATTAAATTAACGGTTTTATCTTATAGTGCGTGGTTCTTATATCAACTATTAATTATTTTACTATGAATCTGGATGCATTGGTCTAAAAGTTTACCATGAGTTCTTAATATTTTTTTTCTTATTTGATTCATTGATATTATATATTTAACTAGTTTTTTTGTCTCGTGCAATTCATGTGTTTATTCTATTTAATATTAAAAAATATATTATAATTTCATATTGGTTGATACATATTATATATTTAATATAGTACTCTATTCATTATTGTAAATACAAAATTGTTTTTTCATTATTAAATATATCATAATTCTCAAAATTAAAAGTTAAAAATAAATTAAAACGTAGGTAATGAAAAGAGACATAGAAAGTTATGAAAATTAATTATTTTAAATCCATGCATAATGTAATATATTATGCAAATAATTATTTATCATGGCAGGAAATAGTAATGTTTTTTATCCAATGATATATAGACAGAAAAGAAGAAGAATAGATATAAGTATATTTGCCTCTTCTTTCATCACACTTAATCAATTCTTTCATCGTGGAAGTACCAGATTTATAAACTCAGAGCAAGAGTGGCATTTGAAATAAATAAATGCATATTTTGAAATTTTCTGTAAAAAAAATCTTTATTGTTTTGTTCTTTCTCTCTCTTCTCTGCAATGGCCGCTATATCAATGGAGAAAGTGAGTTTTTATCTCCCTTTGGATTATGTGGCTCTTAAGTTCTTTTCTCTTTATGTTATGAAAATGAGACTGTTGTTGGATTAAAATTTATAATTGTGGGCACCTATGTATAATGTACAATATTATATAAAGTATGACATGAAATTAAATGACCAATTATGACGCATATGTTATACGTATTAAAGTATTTCGGGATTAAAGTATAGATACGTAAGTTGTAATCATAATTTGATGAGGGTACGTAAAATTATAAATACTTAATAGATTAACCAAATATTCATTCATGAAGAGATAGTGATCTTAAGAAATAGATTAACTTCAATACCCTTCACATAGTTTTTATGACAAGAACAAACTTATCTTGGAAAATCACAATAAAAAAAATTCAAAGATTTCAACGGGTAGGTAGCAATAAAGAAATAGGTGAGTTGGTACTATCAACTGTTTCTGGAAAATTTGCTTCTAATTTTGGGCTATGTATAAAGGAAGTTCATTGGCAAAAGTTCCCATATAATGCTACAGGGAATTTTTAATTCCCAAACTAAAGTGTTCATCCGATTAATTTTTTTAAATGGGGTGTTTTCTACAGTAAATTTGGGATCTCTCGGTGTCTTCAAGGTTAATCAGATTTTTGGATTATTTATTGGGATTTCTAGGCGTCTTTAGTGGAATTCATTAAAAAATTTGGTTTTTTTACACAAATATCACCTTAACATAAATTAATTACTTGTTAAGCACTGTTTAAGAATATTTTACGGATTTAACAAATTTTTAAATACTTTCTATAAATTTAATCATATTTTGTATTAATTATTTTATTATTTAATTTTTATTATTTTATTTAATTATTTTATTTTTTTACAGTTATAAATTGGAAAGTGGTCCTTGAATAATTATATTCGTATTTCTCGGCTTTTAAACTTTTCTCTTGGCTGTAAATACGCTCTCAACCTGTAAACATTCACATCAATCCACTAAACTAGAAGAATGTCGTCGCTTCAGTATAGATATTCACGTGTTGAGAGCGTATTTATAGCCGAGAGAGAAGTTTAAAAGCCGAGAAATCCGAATATAATTACTCAAGGACCACTTTCCATTTTATAACTGCAAAAAAATAAAATAATTAAATAAAATAATAATAAAAAATTAAATAATACAATAATTAAATAAAATACTAACAAAATATGATTAATTTTATAGAAAGTATTTAAAAATTTGCTTGATCTATAAAATATTCTTAAACAGTGCCTAACAAGTAATTAATTTATGTTAAGGTGATATTTGTGTAAAAAGGCCAAATTTTTTCATGGATTTCAACTAAAGACGCCTAGAGATCCAAGCAAAGAGTAAAAAAAATCTAGTTCACCCTGAAGACGCCGAGAAATCCTAAATCTACCATAGAAAACACAAATAATCCAACACCCTGAAGACGCCGGGAGATCCCACAAAAAAATTGGTTAACCCTAAAGACGCCGAGAGATCCCAAATTTACTGTAGAAAACACCCCATTTGAGGAATTAATCGGATGAGCACTTTAATTTGGGAATTAAAAATCCCCTGTAGCATTATATGAGAACTTTTGCCGAAGTTCATTTGCTTCTTTTTTAGCATAAAGAATCTTCGCTAGATGCGTAGCTTCAATAAATGTGAGGAAGAATCTTGTTTGGTAGCAATGTAGTTTGCCCTCAATTCTTGCATTCTCTTTTCTTTTGATTGGGATGGGAATGATATAAGCATTTTCTTTAGTTTCTTGTTTCTTTTTTACTTCTTTTACTAGGGCAGTGGCTCTTATGATCTAGTTTATCTTTCATTGCTCTCTCCATTAACATTTAGTGTTTTGAGTTGATTAAGACAAGCTTTGATGAGACCAACCAGCATTGTTCTCTTGGTAAGGATATTCATGATTCATATGGTATTAATTGTCTGCTGGTAAGTTTGGCATTTCTATCTTTATGGCTCGAGTTTTAAAGCAAACTTCTCCTTTTTAGAGGGCATATTCAGTGAAGAACACATCATACATGTTGTATGGAATATACAAAATTTAATTATTAGTCATCAAAGCATTGATTGTTTTCCTTGGGTCTTGGTACTTCTTTTTCTATTTCACTCTTGATACTAATGGTATATCTCAATGAAACAGCGTTTGCAGAAGGTGCTGCAGAGACAATCAAGCTTCAATATAGGTTAGAGTGTTGATTTGCAGGTCTTTAAGCATATTCTAATACCTATTTGGAACACCAGTGTCCCTACTCCCTATCGTCCTCTTAATCGATGGAATCATTTCCCATTTCCTTGATGTGGTCTGTGATTGCTTTATTTTGCGTAAGAGTTGCTAGTTTCTTTTACACAAGAAACAACAGAACATCCAAAAGCATGGAATATCATGTTAACCAAGCTGTTATAAAACAGTTAATGTTTCTAATGTTTCATGCACATCATTAAATGTTGTGGTTTGACATTTAAACTTTCTCTTTTCAACGAGAATTACAATAACTAGCAGATAACAGAGGTGCTCATGGTAATCTGTTCACATCGATTGCTATTAGAGTTGAAAAACATGTTAGGAAGATCTAACTCAAGCTCAACTACTCAATTATAAGAAATCGAGTTAGAAGTCGAGCATGAGAATCAAGCTCATTTTTACTAGTTAAAAAAGCGTAATCAAGCCTGATTGATACAGTTTGAGCAACGACATTGATTCTTTCTTTGGTTCAGGTCAAGTTTGGGACATTGATATTGATTTATCTCACACTGAGAGTTAAGACAAACTATTGATAGGTTCAGTCTACGTTACCAGGTTTGGATGTGGGTAAGTTCAGATTTTTCTTAGATTTCCATGTTGAGTACTTTCTTCAGAGTTTGTACGTTTTGAGAACAGCTGCTTAATGTTTAGCTTCTAAATGTCAATAGTCCACGGTAAATATTACCAGTGATTCAGTAATTCTTTCACAATTATGGAGATTGATTTTTTTTTTGTTTAAACTGGATATGGTAATTTTGAAGGGCATGACGTGTTAAACAAATACGAAAAGGAAAATTAAGATTCGGTCAAAATAAGAAGAAAATAATACAAAGCTAGGCCAGGGGTGTAAATGAATTCAGCTTAAATGGTTATTTATTTTAAAAGATATTCATATTCGTTTATTTAATGGTTCGTAGACATGTATGTTTAATAACAACCAACACTTTCTTTTTTACCTTTTTATTTGAGAGCCAAAAGAAATGTTGAAATTATGTCACTCGTCCTCAATTTCTTTAGGTTTCACAATTTAAACTCTAAAGTTCACTTTATATTCAATTTAATCAACATCTTCTCTAATATTTAAAATATAAAAAAAGAAAAAGAAGAATCAAGTAAATAAACTTATAAACAAGTCAAAAAATGATCTTATAAATGAGTCGATAAATGGGCTTATACAAGCCAATAGAAGAACTAATTCGTGAACATAAATGAATCAAACAAACATTTATCTATGTTCATTTGTTTATTAAATGAACATAAAAAATTTGTTCATAATCGTTTATTTAACTTAATAAATGAATACTATACAAATAATTTATAAAAAATACAAATAATTCGTCAAACGTTCTGATAATTTACATCCATATACAAAGCTTTGCAAAATATGATCAAAATCATAAGCAATGAAGATTTGGTCAAAAAAGAAGAAAATTAATTCAAACGCATATGAAAAAGGGGTGTAGAGTGGGCTTAACCTCAGTTCAAGGCTCAAAGTGTCAATCCCACATATATTCTAGAAAGTCCCAAACAAGAGGAAATGTCGGTCATGGACATTTCTGGTGCATAAAACTTTACTTTTCCCTCTGTTTCTTCCTCAGAATCTCCAACCATTCAACACTCTCCTCTCCTCCACCACACCCAATTAACCCACCGGAACCATGTCAATTGTCCCAAACAATGGCCAGCAAGGCAGGTTCAGTGATCCATTCTCCCTAGACTTATGGGAACTATTCAACGACTTCGATGTATTAAACCCATTCTCCCATGGTTTCCCTTTCCCTTCATTTCTTTCCACCGGTTTCTCCGAGATTTTCCCATACGTTGGGATTCAACTCAACTGTGTGGAAACCCCAAGGGCCCATGTTTACAAAGTCTACCTTCCAGGGGTAAGCAGAGATGAAATCATAGTTTTCATCGATGATGATAGGATGCTTCAGATAAGCACCGAGGATGGGAACTTCATGAGCAGGTTCAAGCTGCCTGATAATGCGAGGACGGATGAGATTCAGGGTTTTATGGAGAACGGGATGCTCGTTGTCACTATAGGGAAAGATGTTGAAGCTGCACAGAGGCCAAATGTTAGGGTCGTCGAAATCACTGAATAATGTTTTAGTCTCTTGTTTTTATGGTTGTTTGTTGTTCTTTGTGTGTCGAAAGCTGCAGAAGTTTACTTGGTTTCTTGTACTGAAACAGTGTTTGAGTAGTAATAAAAGTGGGCGCTTTATGTTTCAGAATTTAGGAACAGAATTAAAGCAGAGATACATTCAAGGGATTTGGATGTAAGAACACAAGATTGCGGCTTTAAGGATGTAATCGGCTATGAATGCCAAAACCCACCGCTTTTCATTACGTAGACATGAATGCCTAAATCCAACTGTCGCCCACATTTGGTAGTTAATTATCAGTTAGCCACCATTCGATTCTAGATCTACCTTGTTGTGTTTGTCTTAATAGTCTGAGCCAAGAGTTGGAACCGATGTATCTTCGGAAATTAATTTTTTTCACACTCCCTCAAAAGTCTATTCTCTAACCCAAACCTTAATCTTGAGTTTGTTGTCATCGTTGCCGTTAGTCATTGCCTTTCTTCTATATTTTGCAAATAAAAAAAATGAAAGAAAGAAAACCTATCCCCTTTGTGGTTTTCGCGCTGGCGCTCTCGCCTTTTGTTTTTCAACCTCATATTGTTACGTTCATTTCCTGAATTCGATCGATTACCCTCATTGTCCGTTAAAAATATCTCAAACCATAGCCTTCGTTGGTCAAACCTCACTTTCCTGCAACTATAATACTCATCAACTCCATCAGGTATCTTAGACTCTTCGACATTTGTTCTCGTCCAAACTACTGGTTACCACTTCGCTAAAACCACCAGTATAGGATGCCCTAGTTGTAACCCCCACTTAGGGGTATAAATGAACCGAGAATGAACGAATAAGATTATGTTCGTGTTCGTTTGTTTTTTTTAAGTATTCACGTTTGATTCGTGTTTGTGTTCTTTTATTTATTTTTGAAGATGTTCGTGTTCGTGTATTTATTTATCGTTCACAAACATATTCGTCTAATATTCGTGAACGTGTTCGTTTATATGTTTACAAATTTATTCATTTATATGTTCACGAACGTGTTCATTTAGCATTTGAGTAGTGTTCATATCGTTTGTTTGTATGATCTTAAGTTTTACCCTTTCAAGCTAAAAAATGGTTAAATTACACCACTAGTTCTTAATCTCTCTTTGAAATTCACAATTTAAATTTAAATTTTAATTATGTGTTCAATTTAGTCACTACCTTCACCCATATTTAAAATGTAAAAAAAAAGGAAAAGAAAATAGGGTAAACGAACTTGTTCATGAACATAAATAAATGAGCTCATAAACGAGCTTGTTCGTGAACATAAACGAGCTTGTTCGTGAACATAAACAAACTGAACACACCTTAGTTCGTGTTCGTTCGTTTATTAAATGAACATAATTTTTTTGTTCATACTCGTTTATTTATCTTAACAAACGAACATAAATTAATTTTATACGAACAATTTCGGAACAATTCACCAAATGTTATGTTCATTTACACCCCTACCCTCGTCCCTTCGAACAACACTCGCTATTGGAACCCTAGGAATAATACTAAATTGCAGTTGTGATTACCGTTACAGTTACAGTTGCAACTGCAATGTCATTGTTGGAGCTGTTATAGATGTTATGATGTGATTTAAAAAAAATAATTATATTTTATTGATACATATACAATTTACAATGTCATGATAATCTTAAAAAACATTACGATGTAATACTGTGATCTTAGGCCCTCGCCTAAGCCTTGACAGCCCTATGCACTCTAGCGTTACTCAATCGAACATCCAACCCCCTTAATCGACTACATGTCCGCTCACAAGCTCTACCTTGTAAACTCATACACGCTCTAATTGAATTAGAAATGAAATTTTGTTGCTTTGTCAGTAACCATTTACGAATGGTGAGGAATTGAGGATGCAAAGGCATTGGGGTTTGGACAAAGGACTTGTGGTGGCGGTAGCAAAGATGATGTCTAGCTGTTAAATAAGATATTTTTTGTAATAATGAGGGTTTTTAAATAAAAAAAGAGAGAGACTGATTTTTTTTTTATAAAAAAAAATTAGAGGTTAAATTTGAAGGTTTTTTTATTAGTATTAATTTATCACGGCATCAAACAAACTGGGTTAACGATTTATGATCAAAATAAGATATATAGATAGCACAAGTGATTAAATCGTTATTTGTTAAAATTAATGACTAAAATAAGACTGATGGGAAACAAAAGAAACTATATGGTTCAACTTAAAATATGTTCAAGAAATAATAGTAATCTAAGAATGATGAGATACATTCGAATATTAAAAAAATATGATTTCTTAAGATTATAATAATATTTTAAATTTTAAATTTTTTAATGATTAGACAATTCATCAAACTTTTTAAATTAATCAATTAAGACCTTAAACATTCTAAAAGAATCAAATTAAACCATTATGAAACATCATTATTCACATGTGGATTATTACGTTCGCATTATAGCAATCAATGACGACTTTTATTGGTCAAAAGATTACAATAATTAATTTTTTGAGTTTAAAGGCTTAATTGGATATAGAAATTTAAGGACTGAATTGTCTTTTTAAAAACTATTTAAGCGCCCAGTTAGTCATTAAGCCAAAAATTTATAATTTTTTCAAAGCCTTCAAGAAATTGGCTTAATCTCTTAACAACAATATAATAACAAACAAATACAATTCAAAAAGAAAAACAATACTAATATCCCCAGTGCTTTGGCCACTATTTTAAAGTAGTCCTTCCATGGCAGCTGCAAGTGCAAATATTTCATATTCAGCAGCACAGTTGCACCCTCCATCACTGCCTTCGCACCCACACCCTTCCCAATGCTTCTTCAACCTTTGTTTTCTCTTGTTCTGCTTCTCCATCTCCACCATCGTTGGACCTTGAACCAGTTTCATTGATAAACGTATTGAAGGAGGCTTGAGACCAGTTTCAAGAACCTCATCATTCATCGAAACCATGGCAAGCCAATATTCATCAATCTCCATGTTCGGTGATTCAAAAACAGCTTTCCATGGAATTTCAGCTCTACCCAAAACCCCAGACTTCCCCAGTTTCTTCTTCCTTCGGAGCTCAAAAACTACAGTCTGTTGCTTCAGGTACTTAACTGATGCTTCAGATGCTGAGCATTCCAAAGAGAATGACTCGTTCCAGATGATCATTTGGGATGACTTAGTGGAGATTTGCTTGGTGTTTAGTTGAATTCTCTTGTTGTTCCCTGCAGGAAGATAGTATCTGACAAAAAGGTTACCATGGGACTTCAGCTCTATGTTTTTGGCTTCCAAGATTCTCACTTCGCAACAGAGAGAGGAAACGAAATGATCAGACACTCCCATTGAAGACAAAGAAAAATTCCTAATTTTTGATTGCAGAAAGGGAGAACTTCTGTTTTATTTTGAGGTTTTGGTTGTGTTAATGTGGGACTGCAAGGTTGTATATTTATAGGAGTAACAGATAAGTAGAGTAGTGGAATGGTGATTGATATTATCCACACAAGATCAGCTCAAATATACCGACTGGTAAATGCAGAATAGTGGAAGACAGTGAATCAGCCACCAAAATTTATTAGTATTAGTTTATAGTTTGAAGTGTTGCTTTATGTTGGAGTCTGGGATTCGAAAATGAAGTGAGATCGCAAGAGATAGTGTAGATATTACATTGAGAATAGAATAAAAGCCTCGTACCAATCAGGAATGGCTGGATAATCTTAATATGGCACTTGCAAAAGTTTAATGTACCGTTCCACTAGTAAGATCACAATCTAAAAGCTGGATTTGAGTCGTAGAAAAGTGACTTTTTGACCTAAAAATCACCCTATGAACCTAATATACCCTAAAAATCACCCTATGAACTAATATACCCTAAATAACACCATTTGACCAATATTTCACTAACACCCTTTCGTCTAATGTGGCACAAAGGCGCGTCCCTGGTAACGCGTTTTAGTGAGGTTTCTGCTAACGGGGATGCCATGCGGGTAAGATGCGTTTTCGGGAGACGCTTTCACGGGGTTCGACGACACTGGGTAAGACGCGTTTACAAGGCACGCTTTTCATTAAAATATATTAAATTCCCACCCGTTTTTCGCACCTAACATGCTCCTCCTCCCTCCCTCCTCCCTCTCTCATCCCCTATATAAACCCCTTCAACCCCCTCATTCTTCACACCAAAACATCTCTTTTTCTCTAATATAACTTAAATTTTCCCTTCAATTGAGTTTTAAATTTCTTATTAGAGACAATAAATTTATTTTTAAATTAGTTTTTTTAAATAGTTGTTATATTTTTTTATAAATAATTTTTAAAAATAATATTTTTATTTTTTTATTAAAATAATATTTATATAATTATTATTTATTTAAATTTATTAATTAATTATTATTTGTGCTAATTATATTTTTTTTGTCTACAGTTATAATGGAAAGCGAAATGCTGCTGCAATTAGATGCATATCATATCTCCAGACATTTTAGTGATATGGTAATATTTTTTAAAATTTATGTTAATGTTTATTATTATTTTTAATTTAAATTTATCATGAATTTATATTAATTTTAAATTTTTAGAATGCTTATTAATTAGGAAAATGATCGTATTTTGGAGGCATTTATTAAAAACCCACGGATACCGACACCAACACGTATTTTGCCATATCTGTCTTCTGTCGAGTTCAGGTATATTGCAAAAGTTATTGGCGGTTGCAAACTCGAACCTATCCTAATTTCCGCATTAGTTGAGAGGTGGAGGCCTGAGACACACACATTTCATCTTCCATGTGGAGAGTGTACAATTACATTAGAGGATGTCTCAATGCATTTGAGGCTTCCCGTTGACGGAAATATTATGTGTGGTGTGGCCGATGGTGATTGGAAGTCAATATGCATGGAGTATCTTGGAGCTGCTACGCCAGATTTCAATGGAAGTAGAATAGTTTTATCATGGCTAAAAGCCAATTTTGAAGTTTTGAATGAAAATGCTTCTGAGGATGAAGCAAAGACATGTGCTCGGACTTATATACTAAGAATCATTGGAAGAATATTGACAGGTGCATTGCATGTGGTTGTGTCATCTTATTGATTTTTATGAAGCTGAAAGATATAGTTGGGACGCTGCAGTTTTGGCATTTCTCTTTATAGAAATGTGTCGTGCAACGAATTATAAAAAAACTGCTATCGGTGGATGTCTCCTGCTTTTCTAATCATGGGTGTGGTTGCGCATGCCTTTCTTATGCCCGATTGTTAATGAGTCATACGTATTCCCCTTATTATTGAGGTAATTTAAGAACTAAATTTTGATTTAAATATTTTTATTTAAATAGGGTGATATTTAGTTTATATTATACTTCATAGGCGGTCGATGAAAAGAGAGAATCATAGAGATATCCCTACTGAACTAGAGGAAATCCGTTTACTTATTGATAAAAAAACTGGGTCTGAGGTATGTTTTTAAATCTGTTTAAATATAAATAATTTAATTTAAAATACTTGATATAATTAAAATATTATATTTATTAGAATTATATATTTATATTTCAGTTTCAGTGGATATCTTATGACAGCGATGAAGTAAAGGCTTGCATCCCACCCCACCTGAGTGGGTCATTAGATATTTGGTTGTCAGTTGTACCTCTTATATGTTATGCTATTGTTGAGTGGCATCTGGTTGATTGTGTGCTCTGTCTGTTTTGTTGTACGCAATATATTCCTGAAGCACCTATGAATTTAGACGACATGCATAACATAGACATACGAGGAAAGAAAGATGTTAACTGGGTGGTAAAACACAAAGATTGGATTGCGATTTGGGAGAACCGATATGAACACTTTCCCCCTCAACAAGTTTAAACTGAAACTGGTCATATGGTTACGGATAACTATATGGAGTGGTTTAATGAAAACAGAAAGTTGTTTCTACTTTTGGCGGAAGCACGAGGGGTTAACATTCATAGGCGCCGAGATAGACACCCACCATCACAATATCATCGTCCCCCTACTCGTGGACGGAGAGAATTCGCTACCAGTTCGGCATTAGTCGCACCACCAGAACTATCACAACATCCATATCTACCGATGATAATGCCACAGGGGTATATGCCCAGCCCACCAGTTCAGATGTCATCTCTGCAAGGGTATATGCCAAGCCCACTAGTTCATATGTCAACTCTGCAGGGTTACATTCCTAGCCCACAGGGGTACATACCCAGCCCGCAAGGTTACGTGCCCAGCTCGCAGGATTTTATGACACCCTATGGAGGTGCATATACGACTACGTTTAATGATCCAATATATGATTCATATGCATCTTATTTGGCTGATGGTGCTTCTCCACAAACACCTCAAACTCCATCTAAATCACAAACATCGATGCCAATATTTTTATAGTTTTCTCAATTCTCTATGAGCGGTGGGATTGTTAGTAACACTCCTCCGGGGTCGTTATTAATACATGCCCCTCATCATCTATGCCAAATGAACAAAATGTCGATGATGATGATGATAGTGAAGATGAGGAGACTGAATAGCAAGTTACACGAAGAAAGCCTCGGCGAAATAGACAACCACCGCCATATGGAACTCATTCGAGAAGACGACATCAGTGATCCAATTGTATTTAAATGTTATTTAAATAGTTGTATTTCACAAATTTATGTAATTTTGCAATGTTATTTAAATGTTTAATGGTTGTTACAACAATATTTTTAAAATTTAAATTCAAATTCAACATTAAATTTTTGTTAAATGTTTTTAAAATGGAAATCCAAATTCAACTTAATATTCCAATTAAAATTTAAAATTGTATTTGAAATTCAAAGTTATATTCCAATTATAGTTCACCAAGAAAATGACATTACAATTGAAACTTAATTACATTGTCTTGTAAAATTTTTTAAAAAAATATTGACTTTATCACTTCAATCTAACCATTCTAACTCTTTTTTATCTAATTTATCCAAACTTCATATAACACTTTAATTTAAGTTATAATCTTAAATTTATCCATATGTATGATTTTATACTTAACTTGCTCAACTTCCAAAAAGAACCAAAATTCACATTCTAACATCAAATTCAACACTCTAACATAAATTTCAAGCATAATAGGGAAATTATAACCTATTATCTGACAAAAAAAGGGAAGATGCCCCCCCTTAAACGCGCTTTCACCACATTCATGCGTCCCCTCAAACATGATAGGTGCTGACATGAATAGTGCCACCCGGAGGACATCACACATAATAGGGCAATTATAACATATTCTCTGTAACAAATTGGAAGGCACCCCCCTGAAACGCACTTTCACCACTTTGTTGTATCCCCTCAAACATGATAGGTACTGACATGAATAGTTCCTCCCGGGGGGACATCACACATAATAGGGAAATTATAACATATTCTCTGATAAAAATAAAGGAAGGCGTGCCCCCTGAAACACGCTTTCACCACTTTTCTACATCCCCTCAAACATGATAGGTACTGACATAAATAGTGCCCCCCGGGGGACATCACACATAATAGGACAATTATAACATATTCTCTGACAAAAAAGGGAAAGCGCACCCTCTGAAACGCGTTTTCACCACTTTGTTGCGTCCCCTCAAACATGATAGGTACTTACATGAATAGTGTCCACCGGGGGACATCACACATAATAGGGCAATTATAACATATTCTCTGACAAAAAAAGAGAAGGTGCGCCCCCTGAAACGCGCTTTCACCATTTTGTTACGTCTCTTCAAACATGATAGGTACTGACATAAATAGTGCCCCGGGGGACATCACACATAATAGGGAAATTATAACATATTCTCTGACAAAAAAAGGGAAGACGCAACCCCTGAAATATGCTTTCACGTAAATAGTACCCCGATTAAAGACATTATTATATGCAGCGTATTATAAAATTTCAAAACACACATCAGCTCCCAAGCTTTCAAAACTTCATACTCTAAATTTCTCAAAACTCTCAAACTTGTATTCTCTGAAAATGAGTCATCTTTCTGCTGTTGTTTTCTATGATGGAGAAATTCAGGAATCTAAAGAGGGGGTTGTTTTTGAATCAGATCATTATATCCCCTTAACCTTGAAGAGAAACATCACTCTTGAAGAGTTAATCACAAAAATTTCGTTAAAGATTCGTGTAGCAGGACGGAGAAGACTATATTCTATTCAGTATAGATTTCCTACTGAACTTTTTCCACTCACATATACATCATTTCAGCTTTCCAACGATGATGATGTTACTATGATGGTTGATGCTCATATGGGAAGTTCACAATCTCTTATTGAAATGTATGCCACTTTTATTGAGGTTTGTGCTTCTCGTGGTCTCTCATATTCCTCTCACTTTGGCATTGCATATCAAGCTGATCAAGTTGATAGCTCGATGCAATCATTAATGGCAAATCCAACGCCAGATGCTATGCAGCAGCATCTTATTATCTCAACCCACGTGGCTTCACCAAAAATCCATATGGCAACATCTCTTCTACTTCAAGGAGTAGACATTCATCTGCCATTGTTTTTGACTTACACATGGAAATGTCATCGAGACAACAGTCTGTTCACTATCCACATGATACAATTACTTCAAGCTCAAAGGGAGGACACGTAAGTGGTAACTTCTTTGACCTCAATATTGGATTATATGAGGAACCCTCATCTCCACCAGAAGAACCTCTTCGTAAGCCAGGTACAGATGGTGGTGAGACGAGATTATTCGTTGAACCTAGCCCACCACAGTTTAACATGCACTCTGATGATGATGAGGATGATGTTCCCATAAATACAACATCAAACGAACTTCCTACACATATGTATGGGGCTGATTATGATGCAATGTACAAGCCTGAATTTACGGATCTCCCTAGTGTTTTCAACTATGTACTTCAGTCATTAGTCAATGACGGTGATTTACATATTGGAATGGAGTTCACATCGAAAGAGGAAACAATGATGGCAATAAAGAGTTACAATATTCGTAACTCAGTTCACTCCTGAGTTGATCGATCTACCACGGAGAAATATGTATGCTACTATGTCCTACATGACAACGGATGTAAGTGGATGGTCTGTGTATCAAAGAGAAAGAGGAATAACAAATTATAGGAAATAACCAGATACAATGGTCCTCATACTTGTTGTGCAAGAGGTATAAAGCAGGACCATCCCAACTTGGACTCCAATATTGTTTTCCAAGCAATCATGCCCATTGTGAAGTAAATCTCTCATATAACTGTTGCAGTGTTGATTTCTACTATACAATCACAATATGGGTACACCGTCTCCTATAAAAAAGCTTGGAAGGCAAAACAGAATGCCATTGTCAAATTTCATGGCGAATGGGATTCCTCTTACAACGAGCTGCCCAGTTGGTTTCATGTTATGCAAAGACTTAATCCCAGGACAATTGTTGAGTTTGAAACTCAATATCATTACATGAATGATCGAGTGGTTCGCGATCGCTGCCAATTCTACCGTATCTTTTGGACTTGCCCTCAGTGTATTAATGCAGTGAAGTACTAAAAATCAGTTGTCCAAATTGATGGTACTTTCTTGTATGGGAAATACAAGCAAGTTTTATTATTGGATGTGGTCTAAGATGGTAACCGCAATATTCTTCATGTTGTGTTTGCCCTCATTCAAGGAGAAGACACTGAGTCTTGGGCTTTTTTTCTTAAATATTTACGTTTACATATTGTCACAAGGGAATGCGTATGCATTATTTCAAAATAAGGAGCCGGAATAAAAGTAGCAATGGACTCTTTGGGTCCAATGTGGCTCCACATATTCAGCATCGTTATTGTGTTCGTCATATTGCTGCAAACTATTATGGAAAATACTAGAAGAATGGTGAACGTCAGTTAGTCGTACGCATGGGTATGTTACTTTTTTCCATTTTTTTAATCATTTTCGTATTACTTATTTATACTTTATATTAACTATTACATATTCCTAATGGCTTAGGTTACGAACTCTTACCTCAAAGGTTTGAGTCTATGCTACAAGAATTGTTTGGCAAAAATAAAAAGGGGTGCGAGTATATTATGGACATCAACAAAGAAATGTGGACAAATGCTTATGACAAGGGTATTGCTATGGTCATATGACAACCAACTTGGCTGAAGCAATCAATTTAACCTTAAAGGGGGTACGTCATTTAATTGTCACGACGTTGGTCAAAATGACTTATTTTCATTTTGGTCAACTATTTGCAAAGCTCGATGGACAAGCTCTTACTTGGATGCAGAATGGCTATATTTATCACCCAATACTAGTAGCTGATTTACAGAAAAAAGTGATTGTTTGAAATGGGATATTGGTTACAAATTTTTCTCGCACCCGTGAATTATTTCGTGTAATCGAAATGTCACGTCCTCTTCAAGGGATTGAAGCTAACTATTTCAGAGTTAATCTGCAAGAGAGGTGGTGTGATTGTGGTTTTTTTCAAGCCCTCAAATATCCATGCTCTCATGTCATAGTAGCTTGCTTACATTCGTATTTGAACTACAAAAATTATGTTAATCCCGTATACCAACTTTCACAAGTATTCAAGGTATATGAATTTGACTTTCCACCCATAAGTAACGAAAGAGACTCATATGAGATTCAAACTTGGCTTACAATTGTACCAGATCCGTTGCTATTGAAAGACTCAGGTCATCCAAAATCCACTAGAATACATTGTGATATGGATATTCGAGAGAGGTCAACAGAACAAAAAGGATGTGGGCATTGCAGAAACATCGGACACAATTGAAAAAAAGTCCAGCTCTGTTATCATCATTTAACCGTTAACCCTTATGTAATTGCATTTTCTATTTCAATGAATGTTTTTATTTTTAATATTTAAATGTAATTGCATTTTCTATAATTTCCCAATGTATGTGTATTTTCTACCTAAATTTTCCAGTTATCTCTTACTTCAAGTAATTAACATTTTCAATTTAATCGAACCTTACCCTAAACCACTTTAACCTACACAACCTTAATGAATCTTTGACCTACAAAATCCTTCGCCACTTTCACTTTAACAAAACATATAACACTTTAACCTAAAATCACTCCATATTTAATACACATTTAAAAAATACCTTCGAAAATTCTAAAATCATAACCGGGACACTTTACATAATAAATTACTATTTTATAATAACCCTAAAACATAAAAATTAAATCTTTATTTAAAAAAACAAATGCTCTTTCTGGTAAATCGTGTTACCGGGGGATGCCCTTTGTGCCACCTCAGACGAAAGAGTGTTAGTTACGAAAATATTGGTCAAAGGGTGTTATTTAGGGTATATTAAGTTCATAGGGTGATTTTTAGGTCAAATCGCCTAGAAAAATGGCTTCTTTTTCGTTTTATTATTGGATTATATTGCTACGCTTGACGAGCAAAAATAACATCGTTAATTATGAGTACCATTAAATTAATTTATAAAAACTTAATTATAAAGTAATAAACATATAATTATAAATTATTTAAAAATATAAATGTAATTTAATTAAAATCCAACCATTTACTACCTAACTATTTACCTCTTTTACTTTCACCACAAATTTTTCAATTTTGTCAATTGGATCACCTAACTATTTAAATCTTGTCAACCAACCCACCTGTTGTTAAATATTAACGGATGAGGAGATGATGTGGTAGTTAATAAATTTGTATAATTACACATCTAGTCCTCATTACTTACCCATTCTATTAATTTGGTCACAACTTTTATTTAATTCAATAAATTTAATCCTCACTTCTATGATGACATTGTAACTGTGTGATTGAATATTTTTTAATTTTTTTATTTAATAAATTTTTCACACAATCAAATGATGTCATGTGTCACCAATTGAATTAATGAAAAATAAATTAAATTAATAACCGTTGTTGGTGGGGTTTTAACCTGGGACGCAAGTCAAAAAATTAAGCACCATAACCACTAAGCAGGACTACTAAATTTGTCTAGTATACAAAATATAATCTATATAATTTATAATACAGTTAATGGTAATAAATGACCTTATAAGGACTCAAACATAAAATAATTGAATTGTGTGAAAATATAAAATATATAAACAAATATTATAATTAATTAATAAATGAATTTGCTTTATTTATATTTTAAATCACATTTAATGCAAAAATTAAAATAAAAGTTAATGTAATATGGTATAATTGAAATGTAACATTTTACATATTTTAAATTAATAAATTGTCTTCATTATTCTAATTTTATTGAATTGAAATGTATCATATCTTATATTTTAAAATATTATAACATCAATCGGTTTCTAATCTTATTTAATAACTCTATATTAAAATATATCAATTCAATAAAATCAAGTTTCTCCTAAAAATTTCTTTAAATATATAATGAATAAATAATAAAATATAAAATTCTTACACTAACCAAAAAATTCTAAGTTAACGAAGCTCTTCGTTATATTTCAATTATAATATATTAAAATTATTATTTTTTCATTAAAATGATTTAAAATATAAATAAAATACATTCAAATATTAATTAGTTATAATATTTGTGTGTGTGTATATATATATATCATATTATTGTATTATTCAATTATTCCATGTTGGAGTTCTTATTGTAACATCCTCAATACCGGGTTAGTGATTAAATTGTAAAAAATTTAGAATTTCGTGATTAAAGTGGAAAAGTTGAATAGTTCAATGACTTATTTAAAAATAATATCTGAAGGGTTATTAGTAATTATTAAAAGAGTCAAAGGGCAAATAGGTCATGGAACAAGTAAAATAATTAAATAATAATTAGTAGGTATTATAATACCCATGTGATGCATGTTTGAAGAGATAAGTTTCCAAACTTATCTTCTTCATCTTCTTTTTTTCTTCAACGTGAGGCTCCAAGGCAAAGGTGAGTTCCTTTGTTAGTTAATTATTTATTGATTTTATGGTTGGGTTTTGATCATTAGATGATAACTAAGCTTAAGGAAAGCTTAAGTTGTCTTAAAATCAAAAGATGAAGAAGTTATGAAAGATTAAAGGAAATGGGTTTTTAAGTGAATTCTTGGAAAAGAGTTGATAAGTTGAATTTGAAACTAAATTTGACTTATCATCAACTTAATTAAGAGATATGAAGTGATAGAATTGGATTTAGAGTATCTAGAAAAGTTGGTATGATTATTGATTTCCATATGAAAGATGGAATTTTGAGATTAAAGATGAGATAAATGGATATAAATGAGTTTAAGTATGTGTATGTGAGTTAAGGATATGAAAGGGGTTAAAATATGGCACAATTAAATTAGAAGGAAGTAATTTACGTGCATAAATGGGAATTATGGACTAGTGTGCATCAGTACACATTCAACATGTATCGATGCATCAAGGGTAAATTTCCAGAAATTATTCATTGTGTATCGATGCACACAGGTAGGCATCGATGCATGGGAATTTTGAAGCTATTTTGTGTATCGATGCACCTATAGTGCATCGATACACCCCTAAAGGAAAAAATAGAATTTGGTTCATTAAATTAGCCTAAATTATTAATACCAAGTTATAAGGTTTAGGCTTTTGATAATTGTCATGGAAATTATGTTTATGTTGATATTGAGCCTAAACAAGTTCCGGAACAATCAAAGAGTTAAGATCGAATCAAAGTAAGGCTAAGGTGAGTGCACATTATTTAGTATATGATGTTCAATGGAAAATAAGGTGAGTGCACATTATTTAGTAAAATGTATGAATTCATAGAAATATGTGTTTGTTATTATTTATATATGTGCATTAGTATATGTGTTATTGATATGAATATGGTAAGTAAAAGAGATTAATAGTGATAATAAGAATAATAATAAGGATAATGAAATGATATGTATATGAGAATATATGTATATGAGAAGACATAAGAGTAAGATATAAGCAATGTAACAAGAAGTGTGAAATGACATGAAAAGTTGATATAAGTTATGCAAAAGTGATTTACGTGACTAGATGTATTGATGTGTTTTTGTATGAATGTAAGACATCATATGAACAAGAGATAAGAGAGATAAAGGATAATACTATAGGAGTATGATAAAAACATAAATGATGACATATATGTATGTGTGTGTGTGTGTGTGTGTGTTATTGATATGAATATGGTAAGTAAAAGAGATTAATAGTGATGATAAGAATAATAATAAGGATAATGAAATGATATGTATATGAGAATATATATATATGAGAAGATATAAGAGTAAGATATAAGCAATGTAACAAGAAGTGTGAAATGACATGAAAAGTTGATATAAGTTATGCAAAAGTGATTTACGTGACTAGATGTATTTATGTGTTTTTGTATGAATGTAAGAGATCATATGAACAAAAGATAAGAGAGATAAAGGATAATATTATAAGAGTATGATAAAAACATAAATGATGACATGTTTGTGTGTGTGTGTGTGTGTGTGTGTGTGTGTGTATGTGTGTGTGTGTGTGTTTGTATGTGTGTGTGTGTGTATGTATGTATGTAATGGTTATATGAAAAGTATATGAGTTACATGATTTATGTGAAAAATCATGATAGGTGATAAAAATTGTGAGCTTATATGAATATGTGTTATGAATGTGATATATGTGATGTATGAGAATTATATGAGAATAAGAGATGACAATGATTTACATGTCATATGAACACAAGAGAAGTGTTATAAGTAAAGTGACATATGATTGTGAAATCATATGAAAAGTGAAATATGTATGTGAATGTGTGAAATGATATAAATGATAATGCCCATGTTATGTAATATGAGAGCTAGTGGTATAGTTGGCATGCCAAGATTCGAGGGTTTACCTATGTTCTACGGAACATGTGGACAGAATTACCTATGTCTTTCGGAACATATGGACAGAATTACCTATGTCTTTCGAGACATATGGACAAAATTACCTATGTTTTTTAGATATATAGACAGTATACCTATGTTCTAAGGAACATATGGACAGATTACCTAGGTTCTTCGGGATATATGGACAGTTGCCGAGGTTCTTTATGACCTCTGGATAGGTTCTTCGGGACATTTATACGAGCTGTGGTGACAGTATAATGGTGCACAACCTCAATGTACTCACATACCTTAAGTTCTAAAAAGTATACACGGGCTAATACATGATCTTTAAAGATAATAAATAACTTGATATGATACTATGTGTGCTCTGTTGTAAAATGATATGGATGCCCGATGGTGAGTATAGAAAGGTTTAGTATATGCTTACATGATATAAAGGACTTAGTGATAAAGATATGAGTACTGATAAGTATTGTAAATGGTATATGCTTTAATATGATATGATAGTATTAATTGTTTATGCATTAATATGAGTAGAGTAATATCATATGTTTTCATGCCTCATTAAGTCAACGACTTAGCGTGTGATTATTTTACGCTTAGGTTCAGAGAAGAGGAAGATTGGTAAAAGTTATGCAAGACAGGTCAGTTTCTCCTTTCCAAAGATCAAATCAGAAAAGAAATATATAGTATGTATTTTGTAATAATGATAGTAGTTGGCATGTAAATAAAGGTTTAAATCCAATAAGTTCTAATCGGTTTTGTAAAATCATATGATTAAGTTTTGTAATGTTTTAAATGTGTATATGTAAATGGTAATTTTATACGAATTAAAACTTAGATTTTTATGAAATTATACGTATTTTGCCGAAGTACTGTAGCAATGCATCGATACACAATTCATATTCGAAATTTTTCACTGTTCATGGTATTGTTCACGGTACTGTTCATACAATATAGTATTGTTCATAAATACATATTTTTTCTTAAATTTTTATAATGAAGCATAATTTAATAGTATTTATTGGATTTTCATAAATATTGTTCAAAAGTTCAGTTATTTTATAAGGAAATTATTTTAAAAAAAATCAATGTGACATCTCGGACTCGTATCCGAGTGGGTTACGGGTTGGGATGTTACACTTATTAGGTTATTTCCCCCTTTTTATATTGCTATTAACTATATATATTATGTCGTGATTGGTTTGTCATTTGAATGGTGCAACCTAGTGGTTGGGGCTTTTGCTTCCTCTCCTCATATCCTGGGCTCAAACCCCATTAATAGCGGTTAATAATTCAATTTATTTTTTATACATTCAATTAGTGACACGTGACACTATTTGATTGTATGAAAATTTTATTAAATTAAATAAAAATATTAAGAAAAAATCCAATCACATAGTGACACATGTCATCATCTGATTGATGATTAAATTTATTGAATTAATTAAAAGTTAGGACCAAATTAATAGAATATGTAACTAATGAGGACTAAATGTGTAATTATAAAAAAATTTATTAACTGTCACATCATCTCCTCCGTTAATATTTGACGGCTGGTAGCTTGATTGACAAGATTTAAATAGTTAGGTGATCTGATTGATAAAATTGAAAAATCAGTGGTTAAAGTAAAAGAGGTAAATAGCTAGGTGGTCAGTAATATAGTTTACCCTAAAAACTAATGTTTTATAAATATTGTATTTTAATTAAATTAAATTTATATTTTTAACTAATTTATAATTATATGTTTAGTGCTTTATAATTTAATGTTTTATATATTAATTTAATGTATTCATCGTTAACTCTGTTCATCCACGCTCGAAGTAATATTGAATTTTTTTTCTATATTATTACATATATGTTTTTTTAAGTATATATATATATGAATAAATATTAACTTTAATTTTATCTTTCTCATTTTATATTCATTTTCTGTGATTAATTATATTTTATTCCTTGAGTTGATATCCCGACTCTGTTGTAAGTCACTCTTGACGATCAAAAAGATAAGCTCCTTGGTGTGAAGAATCTTAATATAGATCTTGCCTATATGTTATATGTGTAGCATGTTATCAAACTTTTTTAATGTTGCAATTAGGTACCTAATTCTTTTACGTAATTAGATACGTAATTTTTATATTTTTATACAATTAGGTACCCACTCTTTATTTTGGAGTAATTAGTTATTTAATAATTTTTAAATTATATTTGTCCAATTAATACTGATTCATACTTATAATTTTAACGTTATTTAATTAAACTAATATATGTATTACAAATTAGCGGTCATCCAACTATTCATTATTTTCCAAACTGGTTTTTTTTGTTAAAAAAATTAACGGCAGTTTGAGCTGAACGTTAACTTACTAACTGAGGTATGATAAATCTAATAGTCGTTAGACCTTTAATGGATTGTTGACATGGCACGTTAATGAAAGGGTTTAATTTTTATTTTAATCTTTGAATTTTAGATAAAATTTAACAATAGTTCTTTGTCGGTTGTTGCATCACAGTTATTGTCTATTGCTCCAACCGCTGTCTTCGGTGATCGTTAAACTCGAAAACACACCAGGGTGTTCATTTTGGCTTCCTGAACTCTGATCAAACCTTAGTTTCGTTGGAAAATGATCTATTGCTGAGAAATCTGCATCGAAACTCTTCGTCTTCTCATCTATGGATCTTCATCGTTCACCATTGGATCTTTACGATTTTGAAATATGTTGGTGTCCTCCTCAAATAGGACCTTTTCACCGTTGGGATTGAGAGCCCGATGCTCCAATCATCGGAAATTCACCATGACTAACTAATCTTCTCTATTTTCTTTCTCCCTTTTTTGTTTGGCTTATATTGGTTGATGTTTTTTTTTTAAGTTTAGGTGTTGGTTTTGGTTTGCTGGGGTATATGATAGCCAAGTGATTTTGAGGTTTTTGGTTGTGTTTGGGTGGTAGTAGACGGCTAGAGTAATGTTGATTAGAGGCTAAGGCTTAGTGATAGTTTGGAGAAGCTAAGATTTGGATAAGAAAAACATATTAAAAGAAGAATAGATGGAATTTGTCCCTAAACCATTTTAAATTTGTAAAAAATTCCATAATTATAATTTTATGTAAAGTTCAAGGGTTAAAATAAAATTAAACTCTTTTATTAACGTGTCATGTCAACAATCCGTTAAAGGTGTAACGGCAATTAACCTTCAATGATCATATCTTAATTAAATAAAAACTAAAGTGACCAAATATTATATTTTTTAAAATTAATGAAGAAAAATATACAAAACATAAATAAAAGTGATCAATTATGTAGTTAACCCAAATTTTAATATGGGTGCTTGTAATTTAAAAACAAGTGGGTGTGAAGTCTGGGGCAAAACTAGTACTTTATTGGTTTATGATACTACGTTGTACTAAAATCTACAATGCTTTACAGCTGGGGAACATAATATAAAAAATGATCACGGAAATGATAGTTATCCTTTCGAGAGAGTGAACAGCTGAGACAAAGATTTACAATACTTCAGTAGCTTGTGTAGAGTTCATATGCACTTTTAATTTTTTTGTATTATGCTCAATTTATGATATTAAATATTTATACAATTATTTTCATTAAATTTATAATATATTAATAGTAGATAATATTTTAATTCGAATTAATTTAAGTTTTAAAATCAATTCCAAACATTTTTGAACTATTAAGTGTGTAGCATAGAAATTAAATGTAATATGATTATAACATTTTTTTTAAATTGGATGAGTATCCATGTAATTTACGATAACCTAAATTATAAGTTTGATTATGTGAGTTGTTTCTTGTCTTACTAAGATCAACAATTTTATAAAATAAAATATTTTCATTCGAACTTAAAATGGGTCAAATATTCCATTCGTAGAGAAACTTATGGAATCAGAGACGACCTGCGATGTAAAAGTCGCCTCCTAATGGCTTTGACTCCTCCATCACCAATTGATTTAATTACAACTTGAACCATTATTAGCGACATTAATGTATATGATTTATTTTTCTAATTAAATAAAATCAAACGAAATCAAATATTATAAAACAATTCGTCGCAGTCGTTTTTCGGGTGAGCCTGAAATTGTGTTTCGACTTGAAATAAAAATGTTAGAGTCGCCACCGATCATTTATTTTAAGGACAAAATGGGTTGATCGGATACCTCGATTTCTTACATGATCTGCATCTTATCAAAGATATGTCGGATTCGGGAGTCAGTTACAGTCAAGTAAAGGTTAACACCCTTGAACTTCTCTTTCGGTACTAATTAATTTTCAGTTGTCTTAATTAAGAAAATTGAAAATTAAATTCAAAGGTAAAAATTGATCCAAACTACTTACCTTTAATGGATTTAAAACGTTCCCTTAAAAAAGTCAAGAAAAATGTTAGACAAAACAAAATGCAAAATCAAAAGGAAACAAAAATGAAGGTTAAATTATGATGAAAAAAACATGTCAAGAAATTAACAAAAATAAAAACGAAGTGCTCGTATTAAAACACATATCAAATAAAAATGTAATGATAAAAGTCTATTAAAAATATAAAAAAAACATAAACCCTAAAAAATAAAAAAAATAATCTCCAAAAAGTAAAACAATAAAATAAACAAATTAAAATAAAGTAAAATAAAAATAAAGTAAAATAAAATAAATAAACAAAACAAAACAAAACAAAACAAAATAGAAAAGAAATAAGAAAAGAAGAAGATTAAATCAAATAAAAACATAAATAAATAAAAAATAAAACTACAATATATATATATATATATATAATAAAAAAGACAAAAAAATTATATAAATAAAAAGTTATGTCAAGAAAAATATAAAAAATAGAAATAAAAAATAAATAAATATATAAATAAAAATGATAGAAAAAAATAAACAAAAGGAAGAAAAAGTAAATATATATATATAGATAAATATTAATGTTAAATTAAATAAATAAAAAAGAAAAATATATATAATAATATTAGTAATAAAAGAGTAAATTGAAAGGAAAACAAATTGGGGATAAATTTCAAAGTAAAATCGGGGTAAGAGTTCAATTTAGGAGGTCAAATAAGCTTTTTAAAAAATGCGGGACCAAAACTGGAATTCCCCCCTTTTAATTGAAAACACGCGGATCTGAGGGGCGGATTGGGTCATCGGGTCAAACGGGTTTGATATAAATACCAAAAACCTAATACACTTTTCATTTTTTTGTTCTCTCTTTACTCGATCAAAACCATTTCCCCCATTTTCTCTCAACATTCAAAGTGTTCTTCAGCAAATGAAGAACACGACAGCCCCAAACCCAGATTCTGACGGCCACCGCCTCGTCAGCCACCGTAGATCAACGTCGGCCGCCGTTCATCGGCGATGATCCACAAAAATTTTGATTTTTCGATAGCTTTTTCCCTCCCCTTTTCGAAAACAAAGATATTTTTTGCAAAATAGCCACGAGGAGGTCTAGATCTGAGAAAAAAAATCTCGAACCCTCCCCCACTTTCATCGACTTTTCGAAACAAAAAGAGAAAAAAATGAAACCCCCAAGCCACATGCAAATACAACAACCGAACAAGGTAAAAAACCTTTTTTATTGCCTTCTTTTCGAGTTTTACAAGTAGATCTTGCGTATGTTTGCTCTGATTTTCCTTGTATTTCTTTCATATATTTCTTGTGTATCTCGTGAGTCCTTTCTTGTGACTAGTTACATGTATTTATAATATCTAGGATTACTATTTTTAGTTCAGATTTTCCTAGAGTTTTACTCGAACTAAAAGACTGCTTGTTTGTTGTTTGTTGGTGTCCATGAAAACCACGTCGTCGGGTTTATTGTTGTGTCGAGAAAAAAGATCGGCGTGAGGACTCTTCGAAGGAGGGAGATGCGGTGATGAGGAAATGGTGAGAAGCTAGGGTTTCAAACCCTAACTGATTCGAGTTACACCTTGGGGTCGATCCGGGTCTGAACCGTCTCGGGTTACTGCTTGTTGGATCACTGTTGGGTTTCTAAGTCTGTAAAAAAAACAAAAGAAATGAGTAAATATGAAATGATAATAATAGTATATTATAGTATATAGTATAATATATTTATGTATACGATATAAACATAACATATTTATACGATACAAATTAATACTATATAATATAATAAACTAATATTATTAAATGAATAACCCGAGTTGGATGAAAATATATGTCTACAGCTGCTCCTCTTTGTCCATTATCGTGTAGCGAGAATATGGCAAAGATTAAAAGACACAAATTTCGTCCATCATGAATGTATCATTGAGTATAATATATTATGGGAATTGATTCTCATCTTATTGAATATCTTCTGTCGTAGAGTTGAAATCCGATGACATGACTGGTTTGTTAATTTGGACTAAATCATGAAATGATTCTCTCGCCGTGAGGTTGAGTTTGAACGGGAAAATTCTGAGCACGATATCTTTTCTCATGAAGTTGAAACCAAGCTCAAAACGTTGGAAAGTTTCCACTGGATCATCTTCTAGCCTAATATACTTCGTCAAAAAGCTGAAATTTGGCATGAAGACTTTAGCATGAAACTGTTTTTTCTTGTTGTGTTACAGATAACTCATTCGTCGTGAAATTGAGTCAATCTTTTGGACCAAAAATTTATAATTTTTTTAAAACCTTCAAGAAATTGGCTTAAACTCTTAACAACAATATAATAACAAACAAATACAAATCAAAAATAAAAACAATACTAATATCCCCAGTGCTTTGGCCACTATTTTAAAGTAGTCCTTCCATGGCAGCTGCAAGTGCAAATATTTCATATTCAGCAGCACAGTTGCACCCTCCATCACTGCCTTCGCACCCACACCCTTCCCAATGCTTCTTCAACCTTTGTTTTCTCTTGTTCTGCTTCTCCATCTCCACCATCGTTGGACCTTGTATAGGATGCCCTAGTTGTAACCCCCACTTAGGGGTATAAATGAACCGAGAATGAACGAATAAGGCTATGTTCGTGTTGTTTGTTTATTTTTTTAAGGTGTTCACGTTTGATTCGTGTTTGTGTTATTTTATTTATTTTTGAAGATGTTCGTGTTCGTGTTCGTTTATTTATTTATCGTTCACAAACATATTCGTCTAATGTTCGTGAACGTGTTCGTTTATATGTTTACAAATTTATTCATTTATATGTTCACGAACGTGTTCATTTAGCATTTTTGTAGTGTTCGTATATCGTTCGTTTGTATGATCTTAAGTTTTACCCTTTCAAGCTAAAAAATGGTTAAATTACACCACTAGTGCTTAATCTCTCTTTGAAATTCACAATTTAAATTTAAATTTTAATTATGTGTTCAATTTAGTCACTACCTTCACTCATATTTAAAATGTAAAAAAAAGGAAAAGAAAATAGGGTAAACGAACTTGTTCATGAACATAAATAAATGAGCTCATAAACGAGCTTGTTCGTGAACATAAACGAGCTTGTTCGTGAACATAAACGAGCTTGTTCGTGAACATAAACAAACTGAACACACCTTTGTTCGTGTTCGTTCGTTTATTAAATGAACATAATTTTTTTGTTCATACTCGTTTATTTATCTTAACAAACGAACATAAATTAATTTTATACGAACAATTTCGAAACAATTCACCAAATGTTATGTTCATTTACACCCCTACCCTCGTCCCTTCGAACAACACTCGCTATTGGAACCCTAGGAATAATACTAAATTGCAGTTGTGATTACCGTTACAGTTGCAACTGCAATGTCATTGTTGGAGCTGTTATAGATGTTATGATGTGATTTTAAAAAAATAATTATATTTTATTGATACATATACAATTTACAATGTCATGATAATCTTAAAAAATATTACGATGTAATACTGTGATCTTAGGCCCTCGCCTAAGCCTTGACAGCCCTATGCACTCTAGCGTTACTCAATCGAACATCCAACCCCCTTAATCGACTACATGTCCGCTCACAAGCTCTACCTTGTAAACTCATACACGCTCTAATTGAATTAGAAATGAAATTTTGTTGCTTTGTCAGTAACCATTTACGAATGGTGAGGAATTGAGGATGCAAAGGCATTGGGGTTTGGACAAAGGACTTGTGGTGGCGGTAGCAAAGATGATGTCTAGCTGTTAAATAAGATATTTTTTGTAATAATGAGGGTTTTTAAATAAAAAAGAGAGAGACTGATTTTTTTTTATAAAAAAAAATTAGAGGTTAAATTTGAAGGTTTTTTTATTAGTATTAATTTATCACGGCATCAAACAAACTGGGTTAACGATTTATGATCAAAATAAGATATATAGATAGCTCAAGTGATTAAATCGTTATTTGTTAAAATTAATTACTAAAATAAGACTGATGGGAAACAAAAGAAACTATATGGTTCAACTTAAAATATGTTCAAGAAATAATAGTAATCTAAGAATGATGAGATACATTCGAATATTAAAAAAATATGATTTCCTAAGATTATAATAATATTTTAAATTTTAAATTTTTTAATGATTAGACAATTCATCAAACTTTTTAAATTAATCAATTAAGACCTTAAACATTCTAAAAGAATCAAATTAAACCATTATGAAACATCATTATTCACATGTGGATTATTACGTTCGCATTATAGCAATCAATGACGACTTTTATTGGTCAAAAGATTACAATAATTAATTTTTTGAGTTTAAAGGCTTAATTGGATATAGAAATTTAAGGACTGAATTGTCTTTTTAAAAACTATTTAAGCGCCCAGTTAGTCATTAAGCCAAAAATTTATAATTTTTTCAAAGCCTTCAAGAAATTGGCTTAATCTATTAACAACAATATAATAACAAACAAATACAATTCAAAAAGAAAAACAATACTAATATCCCCAGTGCTTTGGCCACTATTTTAAAGTAGTCCTTCCATGGCAGCTGCAAGTGCAAATATTTCATATTCAGCAGCACAGTTGCACCCTCCATCACTGCCTTCGCACCCACACCCTTCCCAATGCTTCTTCAACCTTTGTTTTCTCTTGTTCTGCTTCTCCATCTCCACCATCGTTGGACCTTGAACCAGTTTCATTGATAAACGTATTGAAGGAGGCTTGAGACCAGTTTCAAGAACCTCATCATTCATCGAAACCATGGCAAGCCAATATTCATCAATCTCCATGTTCGGTGATTCAAAAACAGCTTTCCATGGAATTTCAGCTCTACCCAAAACCACAGACTTCCCCAGTTTCTTCTTCCTTCGGAGCTCAAAAACTACAGTCTGTTGCTTCAGGTACTTAACTGATGCTTCAGATGCTGAGCATTCCAAAGAGAATGACTCGTTCCAGATGATCATTTGGGATGACTTAGTGGAGATTTGCTTGGTGTTTAGTTGAATTCTCTTGTTGTTCCCTGCAGGAAGATAGTATCTGACAAAAAGGTTACCATGGGACTTCAGCTCTATGTTTTTGGCTTCCAAGATTCTCACTTCGCAACAAAGAGAGGAAACGTAATGATCAGACACTCCCATTGAAGACAGAAAAATTCCTAATTTTTTATTGCAGAAAGGGAGAACTGTTTTATTTTGAGGTTTTGGTTGTGTTAATGTGGGACTGCAAGGTTGTGTATTTATAGGAGTAACAGATAAGTAGTAAAGTGGAATGGTGATTGATATTATCCACACAAGATCAGCTCAAATATACCGACTGGTAAATGCAGAATAGTGGAAGACAGTGAATCAGCCACCAAAATTTATTAGTATTAGTTTATAGTTTGAAGTGTTGCTTTATGTTGGAGTCTGGGATTCGAAAATGAAGTGAGATCGCAAGAGATAGTGTAGATATTACATTGAGAATAGAATAAAAGCCTCGAACCAATCAGGAATGGCTGGATAATCTTAATATGGCACTTGCAAAAGTTTAATGTACCGTTCCACCAGTACGATCACAATCCAAAAGCTGGATTTGAGTTCTAGAAAAGTGGCTTTTTGACCTAAAAATCACCTTATGAACCTAATATACCCTAAATAACATCCTTTTATTAATATTTTTCTAACTAACACCATTTCGTCTGATGTGACACAAAGGCGTACCCCTAGTAACACGTTTTAGCGGGCTTTAAGCTGACTGTATTGACACATCGCTAAGGCGCATTTCAAGAAACGTGTTTTAGCGGGGTTTCTGTTGATGGGGATGTCACGCGGTTTCGGGGGTGATTTCACGGGGTTCAGTGTCACGTGGGTAAGGCGCGTTTCCGGGGGGCGCTTTTCATTAAAATACATTAAATTCTCACCCGTTTTCCCCACCTAACACGCTCCTCCTTCCCTCCTCCTCCCTTATATAAATCCCTTCAACCCCCCTCATTCTTCACACCAAAACATCTCTTCTTCTCTAATATAACTCAAATTCTCTCTTCATTTGAGTTTTAAATTTCTTATTAGTAGCAAAAAAAATTTAAAATTAGTATTTTTTAAAATAGTTGTTATATTTTTTATAAATAATTTTTAAAAATAATATTTTATTTTTTTATTAAAATAATATTTATATAATTATTATTTATTTAAATTTATTAATTAATTATTATTTGTGCTAATTATATTTTTTTGTCTACAGTTATAATGGAAAGCGAAATGCTGCTGCAATTAGATGCAAATCATATCTCCAAACATTTTAGTGATATGGTAATATTTTTTTAAAATTTATGTTAATGTTTATTATTATTATTTTTAATTTAAATTTATCATGAATTTATATTAATTTTAAATTTTTGGAATGCTTATTAATTAGGAAAATGATGGTATTTTGGAGGTATTTATTAAAAACCCACAGATACCGAAACCAACACGTATTTTCCGTATCTATCTTCTGCCGAATTCGAGTATATTGCAAAAGTTATTGGCGGTTACAAACTCGAACCTATCCTAATTTTCGCATTAGTTGAGAGGTGGAGGCCGGAGACACACATTTCATCTTCCATGTGGAGAGTGTACAATTACATTGGAGGATGTCTTAATGTATTTGGGGATTCCCGTTGACAGAAATATTATCTGTGGTGTGGCCGATGATGATTAGAAGTTAATATGCATGGAGTTTCTTGGAGCTGCTCCTCCAGATTTTAATGGAGGTAGAATAGCTTTATTATGGCTAAAAGCTAATTTTGAAGTTTTGAATGAAAATGCTTCTGACGATGAAGCAAAGGCATGTGCTCGGGCTTATATACTACGAATCATTGGAGGAATATTGATGTCCGACAAATCTCGCAACCAGGTGCATTGTATGTGGTTATGTCATCTTATTGATTTTGATGAAGCTGGAAGATATAGTTGGGCGCTGTAGTTTTAGCATTTCTCTTTAGAGAAATGTGTCATGCAAAGAATTATTAAAAAACTGCTATTGGTGGATGTCTCCTACTTCTCTAATCATGGTTGTGGTTCTGCATGCATTCCTTATGCCCGATCGTTAATAAGCCATACATATTCCCCTTATTATTGAGGTAATTTCTGAACTAAATTTTGATTTAAATATTTTTATTTAAATAGGGTGATATTTAGTTTATATTATATTTCATAAGTGGTCGATGAAAAGAAAGAATCATAGAGATATCTCTACTGAACTAGAGGAAATCCGTTTACTTATTGATAAAAAAGCTGGGTCTGAGGTATGTTTTTAAATCTGTTTAAATATGAATAATTTAATTTAAAATGCTTGATATAATTAGAATATTATATTTATTAGAATTATATATTTATGTTTCAGTTTCAATTTCAGTGGATACCTTATTCCAGCGATGAAGTAAAGGCTTGCATCTTACCCCACCTGAGTGGGTCATTAGATGTTTGGATGTCAGTTGTACCTCTTATATGTTATGTTATTATTGAGTGGCATCTGGTTGATCATGTGCTCCGTCAGTTTTGTTGTACGCAATATATTCCTGGAGCACCTATGAACTTAGACGACATGCATAACATAGACAGACGAGGAAAACAATATGTCAACTGGGAGGTGAAACACAGAGATTGGATTGCGATTTGGGAGAACCGGTATGAACACTTGCCCTCTCGATAATTTTACGTTGAAACTGGTCATATGGTTACGGGTAACTATATGGAGTGGTTTAATGAAAACGGAAAGATATTTCTACTTTTGGCGGAAGCACGGAGGGTTAGCATTTATAGGCTCCGAGATTAACGTCCACCGTCACAATATCATCGTCTCCCGACTCGTAGACGGAGAGAAGCCGCTACCGATTCGGCATCAGTCGCACCACAAGAACTATCACAACATCAATATCCACCGATGATGATGCCACAGGGATACATGCCCAGCCCACTAGTTCAGATGCCATCTCCGCAATGGTATATGCCAAGCCCACCAGTTCATATGGCATCTCTGCAGGGTTACATTCCTAGCCCACAGGGGTACATACCTAGCCCACAAGGTTACATGCCCACCCCGCAGGGTTTTATGACACCTATGGAGGTTCATATACGGCTATGTTTAATGATCCAACATATGATTCATATGCATCTTATTTGGCTGGTGGTGCTTCTTCACAAACACCTCAAACTCCATCTGGATCACAGACATCGATGCCAATATTTTCACAGTTTTCTCAATTCTCTATGAGCGGTGGGATTGTTAGTAACACTCCTCCAGGGTAGTTATTTTATACAGACCCTTCATCATCTATGCCAAATGAACAAAATGTCGATGATGATGATGATAGTGAAGATGAGAAGACTGAAGAGCAAGTTATACGAAGAATCCTCAACGAAATAGACAACTACCACCATCTGGAACTCATTCGAGAAGACGACATCGGTGATCCAGTTGTATTTAAATGTTATTTAAATAGTTGTATTTCACAAATTTATGTCATTTTCAATGTTATTTAAATGTTTAATGGTTGTTACAACATTATTTTTAAAATATAAATTCAAATTCAACATTAAATGTTTGTTAAATGTTTTTAAAATGCAAATCCAAATTCAACTAAATATTCCAATTAAAATTGAAAATTGTATTCGAAATTCAAAGTTATATTCCAATTATAGTTCACCAAGAAAGTTAATTACATTGTCTTGTAAAAATTATTTAAAAAATATTTACTTTATCACTTCAACCTAACCATTCTAACTCATTTTATCTAATTTATCCAAACTTCACATAACACTTTAATTTAAGTTATGAACTTAAATTTATCCATATGTATGATTTTATCCTTAACTTGCTCAACTTCCAAAACAATTTCACATTCTAACATCAAATTCAACACTCTAACATAAATTTCAAGCATAATAGGGAAATTATAACCTATTATCTGACAAAAAAAGAAAGGCGCCCCCTTAAACGCGTTTTCACTACATTCCTGCATCCACTCAAACATGATATGTACTGAAATGAATAGTGCCACCCGGGGGACATCACACATAATAGGGTAATTATAACATATTGTCTGACAAAAAAAGGGAAGTCGCACCTCCTGAAACGTGCTTTCACCACTTTGTTGCGTCCCCTTAAACATGATAGGTACTGACATGAATAGTTCCCCCTGGGGGACATCACACATAATAGGGAAATTATAACATATTCTCTAACAAAAAAAAGGAAGGCGTGCCCCTTGAAACGCGCTTTCACCACTTTGTTACATCCCCTCAAACATGATAGGTACTGACATGAATAGTACCTCCCTGGGGACATCACACATAATAGGGCAATTATAACATATTCTCTGACAAAAAAGGGAAGGCGCGCCCCCTGAAACGCACTTCCACCACTTTGTTGTGTCCCCTCAAACATGATAGGTACTGACATGAATAGTGCCCACCGGGGGATATCACACATAATAGGGCAATTATAACATATTCTCTGATAAAAAAAAAAGGAAGGTGCGCCCCCTGGAATACGTTTTCACCACTTTGTTGCATCCCCTTAAACATGATAGGTACTGACATAAATAGTGCCCCGGGGGACATCACACATAATAGGGCAATTATAACATATTCTCTGACAAAAAAGGGAAGGCATACCCCCTGAAACGTGCTTTCACGTGAATGGTATCCTGGTTAAAGACATTATTATATGCAGCGTATTATAAACTTTCAAAACACACATCAGCTCCCAAGCTTTCAAAATTTCATACTCTAAATTTCTCAAAACTCTCAAACTTGTATTCTCTGAAAATGAGTCGTCTTTCTACTGTTGTTTTCTATGATAGAGAAATTCAGGAATATGAAGAGGGGGTTGTTTTTTAATCTGATCATTATATCTCCTTAACCTTGAAGAGAAATATCACTCTTTCGGAGTTAATCACAAAAAGTTCGTTAAAGATTCGTTTAACAGGCCGGAGAAGACTATCTTCTATTCAATATAGATTTCCTATTGAACTTTTTCCACTCACATATACATCATTTCATCTTTCCAACGATGATGATGTTACTATGATGGTTGATGCTCATATGGGAAGTTCACAATCTCTTATTGAAATGTATGTCACTTTTATTGAGGTTTGTGTTTCTCGTGGTCTCTCATATTCCTCTCACTTTGGCATTGCATATCAAGCTGATCAAGTTGATAGCCCGACGCAACTGATCTGTAATGATTTCACATTATTAATGGCAAATCCAACACCAGATGTTATGCCATCAAGTTCAATAGGAAGATATTCATCAGCAGCTGCTTATGATCTCAACCCACGTGGCTTCACCAATAATCCATATGGCAACATATCTTCTACTTCAAGGGGTAGACATTTATCTGCCACTATTTTTTACTTACACAAGGAAATGCCATCGAGACAACAGTCTGTTCACTACCCACATGATACAATGGCTTCAAGTTCAAGGGGAGGACACGCAAGTGGCAACTTCTTTGACCTCAACATTGGATTATATGAAGAACCCTCATCTCCACCAGAAGAACCTCTTTGTGAGCCAGTGAGATGGTGCTGAAACGGGATTATTCGTTGAACCTGACCCACCACAGTTTAATGTACACTCTGATGAGGATGACATTCCCATAAATACAACATCAGATGAACTTCCTGCACATATGTATGGGGCTTATTATGATGCAATGTACGAGCATGCATTTTCGGATCTCCCTAATGTTTGCAACTATAGACTTCAGTCATCAGTCAATGACGGTGATTTACATACTGGAATGGAGTTCACATCGGAAGAGGAAACAATGATGGCAATAAAGAGTTACAATATTCGTAACTCAGTTCACTCCTGAGTTGATCGATCTATCACGGAGAAATACGTCTGCTACTGTGTTCAACGTGACAACGGATGTAAGTGGATGATCTGTGTATTAAAGAGAAAGAGGAAGAACAAGTTATGAGAATTAACCAGATACAACGGTCCTCATACGTGTTATGCAAGAGGTATAAACCAGGACCATCCCAACATGGACTCCAACATTGTTTGCCAAGCAATCATGCCCATTGTGAAGCAAAGCTCTCATATAGCTGTTGCAGTGTTAATTTCTGCTATACAATCACAATATGGGTACACCATCTCCTTTAAAAAAGCTTGGAAGGTAAAACAGAATGTCATTGTCAAATTTCACGGCGAATGGGATTCATCTTACAACGAGCTACCCAGTTGGTTTCATGTTATGCAAAGATTTAATCCCGGGATAATTGTTGAGTTTGAAACTCAACATCATTATGTGAATGATCAAGTGGTTCGCGATCGCTGCCGATTCTATCGTGTCTTTTGGACTTACCCTCAGTGTATTAATGCAGTGAAGGACTGTAAACCAGTTGTCCAAATTGATGGTATTTTCTTGTATGAGAAATACAAGTAAGTTTTATTATTGGTTGTGGTCCAAGATGGTAACCACAATATTTTTCCTGTTGCGTTTGCTCTCGTTCAAGGAGAAGACACTAAGTCTTGGGCTTTTTTCTTAAAAATTTACGTTTACATGTTGTCACAAGGGAACGCGTATGCATTATTTCAGACCGAGGAGCCGGGATAAAAGCAGCAATGGACTCTTTGGGTCCAATATGGCTTCACATGTTCAACATCGTTATTGTGTCCGTCATATTGTTGCAAACTATTATGGAAAATACAAGAAGAATGATGAACGTCAGTTAGTCGTGCACATTGGTATGTTATTTTTTTTCCATTTTTTCAATCATTTTCGTATTACTTATTTATACTTCATATTAACTATTACATATTCCTAATGGCTTAGGTTACGAACTCTTACCTCAAAGCTTTGAGTCTATGCTACAAGAATTGTTTGGCAAAAATAAGAAGGGGTGCGAGTACATTATGGACATCAGCAAAGAAATGTGGACAAATGCTTATGACGGGGGGTTTAGCTATGGCCATATGACAACCAACTTGGCTGAAGCAATCAATTCAACCTTAAAGGGGGTGATTCATTTACCAGTCACGACGTTGGTCAAAATGACTTATTTTCGTTTGGGTCAACTATTTGCAAAGCTCGGTGGACACGCTCTTACTTGGATGCAAAACGACTATATTTATCACCCAAGACTAGTAGCTGATTTACAGAAAAAAAGTGGCTGCTTCAAATGGGATGTTGGTTACAAATTTTTCTCGCACCCGTGAATTATTTCATCTAACCGAAATGCCACGTCCTTTTCAAGGGATTGAAGTTAACTCTTTCAGAGTTAATCTGCAATAGAGGTGGTGTGATTGTGGTTTTTTTTTCAAGCCCTCAAATATCCATGCTCTTATGTCATAGCATCTTGCTCACATTCACATTTGGACTACAAAAATTATGTTGATCCCGTATACCAAATTCACAAGTATTCAAGGTATATGAATTTGAGTTTCCGCCCATAGGTAACGAAAGAGACCCATATGAGATTCAAACTTGGCTTATAATTATACCAGATCCGTTGCTATTGAGGGACTCGGGTCGTCCAAATTCCACTAGAATACATTGTGATATGGATATTCGAGAGAGGTCAACAGAACAAAAATGATGTTGGCATTGCAAAAACATCGGCCACAATAGAAAAAAAATGTCCAGCTCTGTTATCATCACTTAACCGTTAACCCTTATGTAATTGCATTTTCTATTTCAATGAATGTTTTTGTTTTTAATATTTAAATGTAATTGCATTTTCTATAATTTTCCAATATATGTGTATTTTCTATCTAAATTTTCCACTTATCTCTTACTTCAAGTAATTAACATTTTTAATTTAATCGAACCTTACCCTAAACCACTTTAACCTACACAACCTCAATGAATCTTTGACCTACAAAATCCTTCACCACTTCCACTTTAACGAAACATATAACACTTTAACCTAAAATCACTCCACATTTAATACACATTTAAAAAATACCTTCGACAATTATTAAATCATAACCGGGACACTTTACATAATAAATTACTAATTTATAATAACCCTAAAACATAAACATAAAATCTTTATTTAAAAAAAACAAACGCTCATTCCGATAAAGCGCGTTACCGGGGGCGCGCCTTTGTGCCACCTCAGATGAAAGGGTGTTAGTTAGAGAAATATTGGTTAAAGGGTGTTATTTAGGGTATATTAGGTTCATAGGGTGACTTTTAGGTCAAATCGCCTAGAAAATTGGCTTCTTTTTCGTTTTATTATTGGATTATATTGCCACGCTCGACGAGAAAAAATAGCATCGTTAATTATGAGTACCATTAAATTAATTTATAAAAACTAAATTATAAAGTATAAAGCATATAATTATAAATTAGTTAAAAATCTAAATGTAATTTAATTAAAATCCAACCATTGACTACCTAACTATTTACCTCTTTTACTTTCGCCACAAATTTTTTAATTTTGTCAATTGGGTCACCTAACTATTTAAATCTTGTCAACCAAACCGCCTGTTGTTAAATATTAACGGATGAGGAAATGATGTGGTAGTTAATAAATTTGTATAATTACACATTTAGTCATCATTACTTACCCATTCTATTAATTTGGTCATAACTTTTATTTAATTCAATAAATTTAATTCTCACTTCGATGGTGACATGAGTCACTGTGTGATTGGATGTTTTTTAGTTTTTTAATTTAATAAATTTTCCACCCAATCAAATGATGTCATGTGTCACCAATTGAATGAATGGAAAAATAAATTAAATTAATAACCGCTGCTGGTGGGCTTTTAACCTGGGACACAAGTCGAAAATTAAGCACCCTACACTAAGCATGACTACTAAATTTGTCTAGTATACAAAACATAATATATATAGTTTATAATACGGTTAATGGTAATAAATAACCTTATAAGGACTCAAACATAAAATAATTGAATAGTATGAAAATATAAAATATATATAAACAAATATTATAATTAATTAATAAATGAATATGCTTTATTTATATTTTAAATCACATTTAATGCAAAAATTAAAATAAAAGTGAATGTAATATGTTATAATTGAAATGTAAAATTTTACATATTTTAAATTAATAAATTGTCTTCATTATTCTAATTTTATTGAATTGAAATATATCATATCTTATATTTTAAAATATTATAGCATCAATCGGATTCTAATCTTATTTAATAACTCTATATTAAAATATATCAATTAAATAAAATCAAGTTTCTCCTAAAAATTTCTTTAAATATATAATGAATAAATAATAAAATATAAAACTCTTACACTAACAAAAAAATTCTAAGTTAACGAAACTCTTCGTTATATTTCAATTATAATATATTAAAATTATTTTTTATTTTTTATTTTTTCATTAAAATGATTTAAAATATAAATAAAATACATTCACATATTAATTAGTTATAATATTTGTGTGTATATATATATATATCATGTTATTGTATTATTCAATTATTCCATGTTGGAGTTCTTATTAGGTCATTTCCCTTTTTTTTATTTCTATTAACTATATATATATTATGTCGTGATTGGTTTGTCAATTGAATGGTGAAACCTAGTGGTTGGGGCTTTTGCTTTCTCTCCTAACATCTTGGGCTCAAACCCCATTAATAGCGGTTAATAATTCAATTTATTTTCTATTCATTCAATTAGTGACACGTGACACTATTTGATTGTATGAAAAATTTATTAAATTAAATAAAATATTAAGAAAAAAAATCCAATCACATAGTGACATATGTCATCATGGATTGATGATTAAATTTATTGAATTAATTAAAAGTTAGGACCAAATTAATAGAATGTGTAAGTAATGAGGACTAAATGTGTAATTATAAAAATTTTATTAACTGTCACATCATCTCCTCCGTTAATATTTGACGGTAGGTGGCTTGATTGACAATATTTAAATAGTTAGGTGATCTGATTGACAAAATTGAAAAATCAGTGATTAAAGTAAAAGAGGTAAATAGCTAGGTAGTCAGTAATATAATTTACCCTAAAAACTAATGTTTTATAAATATTATATTTTAATTAAATTACATTTATATTTTTAACTAATTTATAATTATATGTTTAATATTTTATAATTTAACGTTTTATAAATTAATTTAATGTATTCATCGTTAACTCTGTTCATCCACGCTAGACGAAATATTGAATTTTTTTTTCTATATTATTACATATATGTTCTTTTATATATATATATATATATATATATATATGAATAAATATTAACTTTCATTTTATATTTCTCATTTTATATTCATTCCTTGAGTTGATATCCCGACTCTGTTGTAAGTCACTCTTGACGATCAAAAAGATAAGCTCCTTGGTGGGGAGAATCTTAATATAGATCTTGCCTATATGTTATATGTGTAGCATGTCATCAAACTTTTTAAATGTTGCAATTAGGTACCTAATTCTTTTACGTAATTAGATATGTAATTTTTATTTTTTATACAATTAGGTACGCACACTTTATTTTTGGAGTAATTAGTTATTTAATAATTTTTAAATTATATATGTCCAATTAATACTGATTCATGCTTATAATTTTAACGTCATTTAATTAAACTAATATATGTATTACAATTTAAAAGTTAAGCTTTAAAATTTTAAGGGTAAAAGTACACAAATGATCCCGCAACTATAGGATACTACTTTGTTGAGTCTTCTGGCTATTGAAAGTTATAAAATGGTCCTCTGACTATAGGATGTTGCTTTGTTGAGTCCATCGATTATTAAAAGTTATAAAATGGTTATCCAACTATTCATTATGTTCCAAACTCGTTCTTTTTTGTTAAAAAATTAACGACAGTTTGAGCTGAACGTTAACTTACTAACTGAGATATGATAAAATCTAATTGTCGTTAGACCTTTAATGGATTGCTGACATGACACGTTAATGAAATGGTTTAATTTTTATTTTAATCCTTGAATTTTAGATAAAATTTAACAATAGTTCTTTGTCGTTCGCCACATCACAGTCGTCGTCTATCGCTCCAACCGTTGTCTTCGGTGATAGTTAAAATCGAAAACACATCAGGGTGTTCTTGTTGGCTTCCTGAACGCAGATCAAGCCTTATTTTCGTTGGAAAATGATCTATTGCTGAGAAATTTGCACTGAAACTCTTCGTCTTCTCATCTATCGATCTTCTTTGTTCAACGTTGGATCTCTACGGTTTTGAAATATGTTGGTGCCCTCCTCAAATAGGACCTCTTCACCGTTGGGATTGAGAGCCCGATGCTCTAATCATCGAAAAGTCACCATAACTAACAATAATCTTCTTTATTTTCTTTCTCCCTTTTTTGTTTGGCTTATATTGGTTGATGTTTTTTTAAGTTTAGGTGTTGGTTTTGGTTTGCTTGGGGTAGATGATGGCCAAGTGATTTTGAGGTTTTTGGTTGTGTTTGGGTAGTAGCAGACGGCTAGAATAATGGTGATTAGAGGCTAAGGCTTAGTGATAGTTTGGAGAGGCTAAGGCTTAGTAATAGTTTGGAGAAGCTAAGATTTGGTTAAGAAAAACATATTAAAAGAAGGATAGATGCAATTTGTTCCTAAACCATTTTTAATTTGTAAAAAATTCCATAATTAGAATTTTATGTAAAGTTTAAGGGTTAAAACAAAATTAAACTCTTTTATTAACGTGTCATGTCAACAATCCGTTAAAGGTGTAACGGCAGTTAACCTTCAATGACCATATCTTAATTAAATAAAAACTAAAGTGGCCAAATATTATATATTTTAAAATTAATGAAGAAAAATATACAAAAACATAAACAAAAGTGATCAATCATGTAGTTAACCCAAATTTTAAATATGGGCGCGTGTAATTTTAAAATAAGTGGGTGTGAAGTCTGGGACAAAACTAGTACTTTATTGGTTTATCCGTTTATGATACTACGTTGTACTAAAATCTACACTGCTTTACAGCTGGGGAACATAATATAAAAATGATCACGGAAATGATAGTTATCCTTTCGAGAGAGTGAATAGCTGAGACAAAGATTTACAATACTTCAGTAGCTTGTGTAGAGTTCATATGCACTTTTAATTTTTTGTATTATGCTCAATTTATGATATTAAATATTTATACAATCATTTTCATTAAATTTATAATATATTAATAATAGATAATATTTTAATTCGAATTAATTTAAGTTTTAAAATCAATTCCAAACATTTTTTAAGTATTAAGTGTGTAGCATAGAAATTAAGTGTAATATGATTATAACATGTTTATTTTCAATTAATTCTCTTTAAATTTTATCAAAATTAAAATGTAGATAAATTAAAAGAAACATTTTCATAGAAAAACTTAAACATTTTTAAATAAAATTATATTTATAATATATGAGTAATTTAAAATTACAATAAATCTCATTAAAATTGAATATCGTTAAATGAAAATTTTAAAATAATAGTCTCTTAATAAACATATAATCATAAAGTGGTATATCAGCATGCTCTACAAATATGTTTTTATTAGAACAGATCAAATCAGAATCTGACAAGTTCCGAAGAAATTGATATTCCTATTTATAACTGTAGTCACTAAATTTTTTTTCAGTAACTAAAACAAAAATTAACTAAAATTGGATGAGTATCCATGTAATTTACGATAACCTAAATTATAAGTTTGATTATGTCGTTGTTTCTCGTCTTATTAAGATCAACAAATTTATAAAATAAAATATTTTCATTCAAACTTAAAATGGGCCAAATACTCCATTCGTAGACAAACCTATGGAATCATGGATGATACTATTTTATTTTATTGGTGTACAGAAATTTATACTTATAAGATGATTTTAACATAAATTAATGTATAATAATAATAAAAGAAAATTAACGTTTGATTGAATAGTCACTTTAGTTTTTACTTTATGGAGTATTTTAGCTCTAATGTTTTATTTTGAGGCAATATAACCCCTGATTAAATAAAAATCATTAGTTAATTAATTGTTAATGCTTATCGCTGATATGACAAATTCTACGTATGTATAAAGTGATGACATGATACATATCATATTACATAAATAATGATGTGTCACATGTCATATGTACATAAGTGATGATATGTTATGTATATACATAAGTGATAGGCATAACATTATTAACATATATCACGTCATTACTTTTGATACATATGATTTATTATGCTAGTGTTAATTATTGATTATTAATCAACTAAACGATTTCATCAAATCAGTAAGATTATACTTCAAAATAATTGGAGTCAAAGTGCTTAAAAAAATAGAAATCAAAGTGATTTTTTTATTAATCTAGGGTAAGTACAAAGTAGTATATGTTAAAAGATAACTCTCAATCCTTTAACATTAAAAACTCATACCCCTGATATTGCTGATACTCAAACTCGAGACCTTAAAGAATAATAACAATTATTTTAGAATCAAAGTCACTCGCATTCATGCAAAAATCAAAGTGATTATTTTATTAAATATTAGAGGTAAATTTTAATATTATATAATAATTTAATCCCTAATACAAATATAAAATATTCTATCCTCTAAATATATGAAAAAAATAATTTTATACATTAAATATGTTTGTATTATTTGTATAGTTGATAATTCAATATTTGTGGGAATCTGTATAACCTAAAACAGCACCGACGAAGAGGGTAAAACCGCGTTAATACTAAAACCTGTACCTTTCTTTCTTGGCTTTGGCACCATGTGAGTGGCTGGCCCCATCTTCTTCCTATTCTCCATTAAAGTCTTCACTTCATTTATTTCATGCCAGTAATCAATGCACACATTATATAACACTATATTCTTTCAATTCATTCATCCCTCTCTTTTGTTTCATGCAATGGCTCCACCAATGTACTTGTGTTTCTTTAAGCTACTTGTTTTGTTTTTCTTGATTTCTATGTGTCTTCGTGCCTCCGTTGAATGCCATGAGCTTCAGACCCACCGGTTTGGTCCTAAACGAAGGTTGCTAGAGCTTGACGAAGAAGCCATGAAAAACCAAACCAACCTTATTAAATCAACCCTGTCCGCCATTTAAAACCATAGGAAGCTTTCTAAACCCTACAATTCAAAAGCCTCCAACTCCTCCAAGAACAAAACAAATACCACAAAAACACTGACAGACAAAAAGGTCAGTCACCATCAATCCGATTTAATGTCGGAGTTCCTTGGTTTTCCGACCAAGTTCCGGCAAACCCTTATCCCGGACCTTGAAAAATGTCGACAACCTCAAAAGCTTACATTACCAAGTACAACAAACAATTCACGAAGCAATTCAAACCATACGTCTGCAACAAGCATGCCCCTACAGTCGCTGCTGCAGTCTCATATGCTTCCATTGTAATCATTTTAGTCCTAGTTTCCCTTATTTTTAATCACATTAAATCATATTTTCCTCTCCAAAAGATCATCATTTTAATCCAAGTTGACCTCTGGATTTACTTCTCTATCCTTTGCCTCACTTCCCTCGTTACTGGGCTCGAGCCATTGAAGTTTTTCTACGTCACTTCGCCGTCAACCTACGTCGCTCTGCAGGCGGTTCAGACACTTGGATATGTGCTAACTTATCGCTCCTTTTGATGCATATGGTTCTTGTTTTCTCGACCGAGTCTGGGTTAGGTTGTAGGACGTTGGCCTTGGTCGGCTACGCCGTTGGGTTGCATTATTACGTGGCGGTGTTGCATAAGGTGATTTTGCATCAGCCGCCCAAGCCTAGTTGGAAAATCTATGGGATAAAAAATAATGGGGTGAGAGAGGCTCGAACTCTCGACCTCAGGATAACTCAGAAGCTATGAGACCTACGCGCTAGCCAACTGCGCCACCACCCCGTTGATACTCCATGCTCGATTAATACTATAAGAATAAAGATATGAATTTAACTACAGACATTTTATTTTCCTGCCATTCTGATTAGTAAGGCAGCAAAGCCACTCTTCGGAACAAACTCACACCATTTCGATGATTTATATTTGGATATCATTCAAGGATGAGAAAAATTAAATCAAACATATGTATTCCTTTATTCGACATTCACATCTAAGAACAATTTAGATTATTGTTGAAGTGAAAAATTTTATGCCGAAAAGGAAATCATGAAATGACTGAATTGCACAAGAACTCATTCACGAGTGACAATGCTTAAAAACTTGGATTCCGAATGCTAAAAGAATAAACATACCAACATATTATATATACTCGTTCCCCATGAATTAAACAACCTTTAAATGAATATGTAATATGTATCATGGTCTAGTACAAAGCATGAGATCATAGATTAAGAAGAAGAAATTCTTGAAATGATAGACTTCATTAGGGGTTATCAGTGGAGTAATTCACCCACTACCCATGCTGAGGACAGCTAAGAAAAAGATAGATGGACATTTCTTTGGCATAAGGAGTTAATATTTTTTTTCTTTAGTTATTGATAACGTATACCACCCTACAAGAATAGTTTTTCGAATCCATGTTCTCTTAAAATTCTCCATCCGACAACTGAATCATTGAGAGCCGAAAATGGGATCTTAGATATATGGGGTGAAACGATACAAGCTTCATAGTTTCTTCTAGTCCTAGATCTTTTGATGTACCACCACTAAAGCCTGCAATTCCCTTTCTTTTTCTACAATCTCTTGAAATCCAGCTTCGTTGGTTGCAAAGATATGAACAAAAGCTGGGAAATCAGCACGTGGTAGTACTTTAAATATAAGAACCAAAAAAAGGGGGGAAATGAAATATTGAGAGAAATAGAATTGTTGATATGTACGCACTTGGCGGCATCGACGATCACGTTCGATCTTTGTTGATCTTTGAGCTGGAGTTATTGTTGCGGAATACGGCTATCGGATAGAGCAAAATCGCAACTGACAATTTGAGAAAATAAAGATAAAGAACACACAAAATTTACGTAGAAAACCCCTAAATAATATATGTTAAAACCACGAGCAACGGTAGAAGAATTTCACTATGAGAAAATAGGAATTACAACTTCTCTCGATCCACCAAGGAGAAAACAATGATAATTCTCTCTTGATAAAAAGGAGAAAACAATTCTCAAGAAAACTCTCTAAATTCTCTAGTATTGGGAGAAAGCTAGAATGATTTGGGATGATTTTGAAGCTAAATGAGTTAGGGTATTTATAGTTGAAGCTTAAGGACTAATCTTATAAATACTCTAAAGTACAATGACTAAATTGTGATTTTACCATTTCCAAAAAATTCAACAAACGTGGGTGGAATATTTTATTCCAACTTTCGGTGCATTAAATTTATGCACCTTTCGGTGCATAGTCAACAATCTCCCACTTGAAGATTTGATTGGAACAATCATATCTTCACACCATTCTTTCTACCTTGTACCTTCATCTTGCTTACGTCTCTGACAGGCCACAAGAGGATAAACACCAAGTAAATTTATCAGCGTTGATCACCTTAATCATGAAATCTGCTATGTTATCTTTGGTATGGATCTTCTGCATACCTATTGTTCATTCTTCCACCTTTTCACGAATGAAATGATATTGAACTCGTATGTGCTTTGTCCTTGAATGAAATGTTGGATTCCTTGCTAAATTCAAGGCGCTTTAACTGTCACAAAACAGAGAGACATACTTTTGATTGTGTCCAAGCTCCTCCAATAGCATCTTCAACCAAATTGCTTCTTTATTGGCTTGTGTAGCTGCTACATATTCTGCTTCTGTTTTGGACGTAGCCACAACTGACTGCAATTTTGAAACCCAGCTTACAGCTCCACCAGAAACTTTGAACACATATTCTGTAGTAGATTTGCTTTTATCCAAATCCCCTGCATAGTCAGAATCTACATACCCAATTATTAGTAAGTTTGATCCTCCGTAACATAATGCAATATTTGAGGTCCCTTTGATGTATCTTAGGATCCCCTTTACTATATTCCAATGCTCTTTGCCTAGATTCGCCATGTACCAACTAACCACTCCCACTGCTTGTGCAATGTCTGGTCTTGTGCATATCATAGTGAACATTAAACTTCCCACTGCCGATGCATACGGTACTCGAGATATCTCCATCATTTCTTCTTCACTGCTAGGACTCATACTGGAGGATAATTTGAAGTTAATAGGAAGAAGGGTATAAATTGGCTTACAATCTTGCATGTTGAATCTTGACAAGATTTTCTTCAAGTAATTCTTTTGTGAAAGCCAAATCTTCCTATTACTTCTGTCTAAGTGAATTTGCATCCCCAAAATCTTTTTTGTTGATCCCAAGTCATCCATTTCAAATTCCCTAGCTAGTTGTGCCTTCAATTCTTCAATATGATCTTTGTTGGGTCCTGCAACCAACATGTCATCCACATACAACAGCAATATAACAAAATCGTTATCACCAAACCTCTTGAAATAAGCACAAGAGTCTGCATTAAGTATGTTGTATCCAAGGCACATAATGAAGGAATCAAATCTCTTATACCAACACCTCGGTGCATGCTTTAGACCGTACAAAGATTTGTTTAACCTATAAACTAAGTTCTTCTTTTCTTTTTCTTCAAAACCTTCAGGCTGGAGCATGTAAATTTCTTTTTCAAGATTTCTATGAAGAAAAGTTGTTTTAACATCTAGCTGCTCTAGATGTAAGTTCAATGTAGCACACATTTCCAAGACTACTCGAACTGTTATTAGTCGAACCACATGAGAAAAGATTTCATTAAAATCAATACCTTCTTTTTTAGCATATCATTTGACAACCAGTCTTGCACGATACCTCTCCACTTGATCGTCAACATTTCTCTCAATTTTGAAGACCCGTTTGTTACCAATTGACTTCATTCCTTGTGGTAGTGGCATAAGATCTCATATATTATTTTTATGAAGGGCTTCAATTTCTTCTTGCATCGTCATCATCCACAGTGAAGCATCTGAGCTGTTTATTACCTCCTGGTATGTTGATGGCTCACCGTCCTCTGTTAAAAGGCAGTATGCAATATTTCCTTCTATAACATAATCTGAGTGCCAATTGGGACGTCTTCTCACACAATCTGATTGACGAGTTGTTGGAGCTTCAGAACTCTCTGGTTCTTGTTCATCATGTGTTGGTTCTGCTTCAGAAGAATCTCCTTGTTCAAACTCCTTTTCCATATGTATCTGTGTAGTCTTTGACTTTTCAGTGCTATCATAATCTTCTTTTCTTTGTAGTTTATCTTCTACAAAGATAACATCCCTGCTGATGATCACTTTGCGGACAGTGGGATCCCATAAGCGATACCCCTTTACACCATCAGCATCCCCAAGAATTTGCATTTCCTGGATTTTGGATTCAGCTTTGAAATTTCTTGGGAGTTGTACATCACATACACAATACTTCCAAATACATGGAGGTTTGAATAATCAGTTGGTTTACCAGTCCACATCTCCATTGGTGTCTTCAACTCTATTACAGTTGATAGAGCTCGATTCACCAAATAACATGCGGTATTGACTGCTTCTGCCCAAAATGATTTTTCTAGGCCTACATCCCTCAACATTGCTCTTGTTCTTACATGGTTCTGTTCATCCTCTCTTCCACTCCATTTTGTTGAGGAGTATTCGCCACTGTGAACTGTCTTTTGATGTATTCTTTCCTACAACAGTCATCAAATTCTTCACTTCTGTATTCTCCTCCATTATCTGTTCTGAAATACTTGATCTTATTTCCATAATCAAGTTCCACCCGCGCTTTAAAGTTTTTGAAAGTTGAAAACACGTCTGACTTCTTCTTAATAGGGTACACCCAACATCTCTTGGAGTAGTCATCAATAAATGAGACAAAATATTTTGCTCCACCTAGGGATGTAACTGGTGCTTTCCATACGTCAGAGTGAATCAATTCTAGAACTCTTTTGCCTCAAGAATTTGATGTGTTGAATTTCAACCGGTGTTGTTTACTTGTTATACAATGTTGACACAAAGTAAGTGATACATTTGTTAAGCCTGGAAGTAGCTTTTGCTCCACAAGGACTTTCATTCCTTGTTCTGACATGTGTCCAAGTTTCTGATGTCATAGAATTGCAAAATCTGAACTACATGAGGCAACAGAGGCTTCTGCTTCTAACAAAGTCTCTCCCTTCAGCATGTACAAGTTTGCTGCTATCTTTTCGCCTTTATGTGTTTCAATCTTGCTTGCATTAAAATACACATCAAATACAAAATGTAATGAAAAAAGTATATTAAAATATAAAAAAAACATAAACCCTAAAAAAATTAATCTCCAAAAAGCAAAACAATAAAATAAACAAAACAAAACAAAACAAAACAAAATGAAATGAAATATAAATTAAATAAGAAAAAAGAAGATTAAATCAAATAAAAAACGGAAACAAAAAAACAAAATAAAATATAAAACTACAATATATATATATAATAAAATAAAAAAGACAAAAAAAGTATATATAAATAAAACGTTATGTAAAGAAAAATATAAAAAACAGAAATAATATATATATATATATATATATATATATATAAATAAAAATGTTAGAAAAAATAAACAAAATAAACAAAAGGAAGAAAAAAATAATAGATTGTTGAGTTAATTGATTGACGGAATCGGCCAAAAGGGGGTGAATTGACAATTAAAAATTTGGTGGAAGCTTTTGTAGAAAATTGAAAGTAATTGCACAACAATTTAGAGTGGTTCGACTTTCTCAACCAAAGTCTACGTCCACTACCTTAGCTAATCCACACTAAGGATTTTCTACAAATTCACTAATTTGTCTTTCTTTTGAGGACAAAGAGTAACCTTACAAACCCTCAAGAATTATACCCCAAATTCTTGAGAACACTCTCTCCCAAAGAGAACAATACAAATGTGCAAACTTACAAGGAAATCCTCACAAGGTAGATTGTTTGCACAATTCTAGAACAAAGAAAAGAACACTCAAGAATGAATACGATTGAGTACAAGTAGTGTTCTTGAAAGCAAAATGAATATTGAATGAAAAATAGGCTTAAAATGATCAAACTTGAGGTTTGATGTTTTCTCTTTGATTCTCTCTTGATTCTAGTTGCTTGTTGTTTCTTGTTATTGATCAATGGCTTCTAAGCTTGTTTAAATACACCTTGAATCACTTCTGAACGTTGGGGATCATTAATGAAGTTATTGGAGCCGTTTAAGTGTGAAAACAATTAATATTTCTGCTTGGAGCGTGGGGGGAATCGGTACCTCCTCATGGGAAATCGGTTCCCTAAGTGTAAAATTCAAATATTTCGACCGTTAAACAGGGGGAATCGGTACCCCCTTGGGGGGGAATCGGTTCCCTCCGAGCATTCTGTTTTTCTCGGAGCCAAACCATTCAGGGGGGAATCAGTTCCCTCTAAGCAATCTGGAATTTTTGGCTTTGAAATGGTTCAAAATATTTTGTAAAATTGTTTTGAGATTATTTTAAGATTAAAACTTAATTTTACACTTGAGTAAGGATTAAAAATGAAATTTGAAAGATTTGGAGTAATATTTTGATATTCGAATAATTATATCGAATATACTTAGAAAATCTTTTTGGAAAATCTTAAAATTCATTTAACTTAATTTGTTATATCGAAATATCAAAATGTTTTCAACAATCTCCCCCTTTTTGATATAACAAAACATTTTAGTAATTTTAAGATTTTGAAATCAAGTTTGAAATTACTCCCCCTTACTCTAACACTTCTCACTTTTAACATTTCTCCCACTTTTTGTTAAATCAAAAAGATTTTTTAAAAGAATTTTAAACAAGGTTTTGAAAAGTACTTAGTCAATTGATTATAATAGATATAGCTGCTAAGAACACAATCAAGAGAAACGTTAGCCATTAGCTTCATAATCAATATTCATAAACAATGTGACATGGCAAAATTGGTCATATATGTAATTTATGGAAATGATGCAATAATGAATAAATTTAACCAAACCAAATATATAGAAATATAAGTTCAAACATCCATAATTCATCAAATTAGTTCAAATATCCAACAACCAAAGTAAAAATAATCCAAAAACATTCAAAATGTTGAAACAATAAGCTTTAAGTTCAAAGTACTAAAGCATAACACAGAATCAAGCATCCGTAGTAGGATTGGGAGGAGGAAAATGAGCTCACATAGAGGCCATCTCATGTGAGAGTGCATCAATGCGTTCATTCATAGAAGCATTGTTTGTGCGCATCTCCCGGAGAATTTCCAATTGTTGAGCTCTCATTGTGGATAAATGAGATTCTATAGAAGTGGAGCGAGAATCCATGGAAGCATATCAAAAATCGAATGTCTCCATAAAGGATCGAAAGTATGGAGGCATTTGATCCTCAGGCTGTGTTTGTTCCTCTGCTCGTGCTTGTTCCTCGTGCTATTCTGGTTCATCGTCAGAGTCGTCAACTTCAGGCGGTTGCTCACCTGTACGAACCCAAAGACCAGTTTCTTCATTGATCTTCCATCCCGATTTAGTTAAATATAATAGATTAATTTGGTTTTTGAGGGGAAAGGAAGCATCAAGACCAACTCTAAGCCCAGCCTTCTTAAACAGATTACTAAGAATACAACTGTAAACTAAAGAAGAACATAATTTCTTATTGGGAACAAGATTTACGGTTTCGACAAGTTCAGCAAAAATAATATGTGGAAGGTTAATTTTAAGATTATTTTGGACACAATGAAGCCAAAATAGATCTAAGGAGCGAAGAGTAGACTAACGGCCCCCGGATGGTCGAAACCACCAAGAGATCATTAGGTGAAGAAAACGGTCATGAAGGTCTAGAACACTTGTACTATCCCTTCGCTTATACTGAGATCCTACCGTAAGTTTTTCATTGTCTAATCCTTCATTATCTAATCCTAATGCTTTGGCAATGGATTCTGTTGAAAACATTTTTGATATTTCGATATAACAAATTAAGTTAAATGAATTTTAAGATTTCACAAATGATTTTACAAATTCGATTCAATTAACCGAATATCAAATTATTACTCCAAGTTTTTCAAGATCAATTTTAATCCTTACTAAATGTGTAAAATTGTGATTTGTACTTAAACTATTTTTGAAACAATTTTCACAAAGTATTTTGAACCAAAAACAAGCCTTAAATCAATTATTCAAAGGCATGCACCGATGCATCAGTCCATGCATCGATGCATCGATGAATTAATTGAACATCGAATGCATTCCATGCACCGATGCACTCTCCATGCATCGATGCACTCTGAATATTTTCAAAACATCGAATGCATTTGATGCATCGATGCACACTTGGTGCACCGATGCATCAAGTGTTCCAACGGTCAAAATATTTGAATTTTACACGAATGCACCGATGCATACTTGATCATGCATCGATGCATGAGACGCTCCACCTAGAAAAATTAATTGTTTTCACACTTAAACGGCTCTATTATCCCCACTAATTATCACCAACGTTCATAAGTGATTCAAGGTGTATTTAAACAAGTTCTGAAGCCCTTGATCTGCAACAAATCATAGAGAAACAAGAGAGAAAGCATCAAACACAAAGTTTGTGCAATTCAAGCCAATTTTCATTCAATATTCATTTTGCTTTCAAAGAACACTTATTGTGCTCATTTGTAATTTTCTTTGAGTGTTCTTTTTCTTGTTCTAGAATTGTGCAAACATCTTACCTTGTGAGGTTTTCTTGTAAGTTTACAAATTTGTAATCTTCTCTTTGGGAAAAAGAGTGTTCTCAAGAGTTGGGGTATACTCTTGAGGGATTTTGTAAGGTTATCTCTTTGGCCTCAAAAGAAAGAACAAATTAGTGAATTTGTTGGAAAATCCTTAGTGTGGATAGCTAAGGTAGTGGACGTAGACTTTGTTTGAGAAAGTCGAACCACTGTAAATCGCTGTGCAATTACTTTAAATTTTCTGCAAAAGCTTCCACGAAATTTTTAATTGCCAATTCACCCCGCTCTTGGCCGATTCCGTAGATCGATTAACTCAACAATTGGTATCAGAGCCTCACTCATTTGAAGGTTTAATCGCCTCTTGAGTCGATTCGGGAAGAGTTACATCGATTACCAAGTCATCAATGGCCTCCACTTCAAATTACGACTCCGATCTTGATTCGATGCCCGTCAACAAGCCTCCTTTCTTCAATGGAGCTAATTACGCCTATTGGAAGAATAGAATGATGTACTTCATTCAAGCAAGTGACATGGGAGCATGGAATGCCGTAGAAGAAGGATACATCAAGCCTATCACTCATCCAAGGTTGTGGAGTGAAGGAGAGACAAGAATGTTCCAGCTCAACTCCAAAGCCATCCATATTATTTTTTTGTGCTCTTAGACCAGATGAATATGAAAGAGTTTCATCGTGTAAAACCGCCAAAGAAATATGGGACAAGCTTCAAGTCACACATGAAGGTACATATGAGGTAAAGAAATCAAAAATTAGTATTCTAACGCATAGCTATGAAAATTTCAGGATGAAACCAAATGAAGACATCAAAGCTATGACGGATAGATTTTCAACGATTGTCAATGGTCTCAAATCATATGGAGAGATCATCTCAAATAAAAAGCTTGTGAGGAAGTTAGTCTACTCCCTCCCAAAATCATGGCAATCAAAGAAGACGGCAATCATCGAGTCTAAGGACCTATCGTCCTTAACTCTTGAAGAACTTATCGGTTCACTCCTCACTCATGAGATGATGCTCGAAGATGAGGTGGACCTTGATAAAGTTGAAGAGACACCAAAGGAAAAGGAGAAGAAGAAAAATATTGGAGTTGCTCTCAAATCCACAAAAGATGAGAGTGATTCTAATAATGATGATGATGACGAGGAAATGGCATTGTTTACCAAACGGTTCAGAAAAATGATGAGACCTTACCAAGGAAGAAAATTCAAACGAAACGAAGGGCTCAAAAATGAACCAAAAGAGAAGGACCCAATAATTTGCTATGAATGCAAAAAGCCGGGGCATGTCAAATATGATTGCCCACAATTGAAGAAAAAGGGTCAATCAAAGAATAAGCACAAGGCTCATGTGGCTACATGGAGCGATGAAGAAAGTTCCGATGAAGAGGAACAAGAAGTAGCAAACTTGTGCTTGATGGCATTCGGGGAAGATTCTAAGGTAACCTCTAACTCATCCGATTTTGATGATTTATCTTATGATGAGTTATTTGAGGAGTACAATGGGTTGGCTTCGGATTATGAGAAATTGTTTTTAAAATATAAAAATGATGTTTCAAAATTGAAAAATGAAAACAAACTCATATCCAAAACCAACAACGATCTTGAAAGTAAAATCAAAGATTTGCAAATCAAACTAGAAGAGTTTGAAAAGAAAAATTTAGATTTGCAAAATTTACTTTCAAAGATCAATGATGATCATCAAAAGAAAATTGATGATCTTAAAACTTCTTTTGATAAAGTTGGAACAAAACATTTTGAAAGAGGTGGAAATTCAAAATCCAACTTTGTTAGAAAAAGTTTTAGAAACTACAATCATAGAGGTCCCCAAAGAACCTCTAATGGAAAAATCATTAGAAGTATGGGGTTCCTAAAGAACTCATTACTACTAAAGATAAAAATATCCTACACAAATGGATACCTAAGGGGACTAGGATTTTGGAAACTAATGAATATGGACCCAAAAGAATTTGGGTACCAAAAATCAAAAATTAATCTATGTTTGTAGGGAAAGGAGCATTGCTACAAGGCACGGGAAACAAATTCAAACTCATGGTACCTTGATAGTGGATGCTCAAGACATATGACCGGAGACAAAAGCCGGTTCATTGAGCTTAACGCCAAAAATGGAGGAGAAGTGACTTTTGGAGACAATTCAAAAGGTCACATTGAAGGTATTGGTACAATAGGTAATACCTCTTCCATACAAATTAAGAATGTTTTATATGTGAATGGATTAAAGCATAATCTTTTGAGTATTAGTCAATTATGCGATAAAGGATTCAATGTCTTATTTGAAATTAATGGTTGTAAAGTTATTGACCTTGCATCTAATCGGATTATGCTTATTGGTCATAGAATAGGAAACATTTACATGGTGCATTTAGATTCTATTGATATGACTAATTTATGCCTAGTTGCTAAGGATGAGCATGATAGTTGGTTATGGCATAGGAGACTAGGTCATGCTAGTATGAGTGTTTTGCAACGGTTAATTCAAGGAGACTTAGTAAGAGGGTTGCCTAAGCTTAAATTTGATAATGATAAAATCTGTGATGCTTGTGCTAAAGGAAAACAAAAACGAGTTTCTTTTAAATCTATTAATGATGTATCAACTAGTAGAGTATTACAATTGATCTATTTAGATCTTTTTGGGCCAACTAGAACTACTAGCTTGGGAGGAAAACAATATGCTTTTGTCTTGGTAGATGACTATTCTAGATACACTTGGGTTCTATTCTTAAGTACTAAAGATGAAGCATTAGAAAATTTCATTACATTTTCAAAAATAATCCAAAATGAAAAAGGTTACTCTATCACTAGTGTTAGAAGTGATCATGGAACTGAATTTGAAAATCTTGGATTCATTGAGTTTTGTAATTCTAATGGTATTAGCCATAATTTTCAGCACCTAGAACCCTCAACAAAATGGAGTTGTTGAGAGGAAAAATCGAACTTTAGAAGAAATGGCTAGAACCATGCTTTGTGAAAATAATTTGCCAAAATATTTTTGGGCGGAAGCCACAAATACCGCTTGTTATGTTGTAAATCGAAAAATGATTAGGCCAATTTTAAAGAAAACTCCATATGAAATTCTCAAAAATAAAAGCCTAACATTAGCTATTTTCATCCTTTTGGCTGTAAATGTTTTGTTTTAAACAACGATAAAGAAAATCTTGGCAAATTTAATGCTAAAAGTGATGAAGGAATTTTTCTGGGTTATTCCTTAAATTCTAAAGCTTATCGTGTATTTAATAAAAGAACTTTAGTTGTAGAAGAGTCTATACATGTTGTTTTCGATGATAATCCCCTTCCAAGGAAGGATTCTTCTGTTAATGATGATGTAGGTATTGTACAAGCAAATGACGTTAGACATGACGTTGGAGAATCATCATCAAAGGAAGAAACAAAAGATGAGGAAACTCATGATCCCCTCGAGAATCCAACCATTGAAGAAAGGGAAGTATCTTTTCCAAGAGAGTACAACTATGTCAAGGATGGTGAAATTATAGGTGATCCATCAAAAGGGGTAACTACTCGATCTTCTCTTAGAAATACCTGTAATTATGTTGCATTTATTTCATGCATAGAGCCTAAGAACATCAAAGAAGCATTAAAAGATGAACATTGGATTATGGCTATGCAAGAAGAATTAAATCAATTTGAGAGAAGTAAAGTATGGACATTAGTTGAAAGGCCTAGTAATAAATCTACTGCAGGTACTAGATGGGTTTTTAGAAATAAACTTGATGATAGTGGTAATATAGTGAGGAACAAGGCTAGACTTGTTGCTCAAGGCTATACTCAAGAAGAAGGCATAGACTATGATGAAACATACGCTCCCGTAGCTAGGATGGAAGCAATTAGAATGTTATTGGCATTTGCATGTTTCAATGAATTTAAATTATATCAAATGGATGTTAAAAGTGCATTTTTAAATGGTTTTATAAAAGAAGAAGTGTACGTGGAACAACCTCCAGGTTTTGAAGATTCAAATTTTCCGGATCATGTTTTAAAATTGACAAAAGCTCTTTATGGTTTAAAACAAGCTCCTAGAGCTTGGTATGAAAGATTGTCAAATTTTTTAATTGAAAAAGGTTTTTTAAAAGGAAAGGTTGACACTACATTGTTTTTAAAGAGAAAAGGTAAAGATTTATTAGTAGTTCAAATTTATGTTGATGATATAATATTTGGTTCTACTAATGATGTTCTTTGCCAAGAATTTTCTAAGCTAATGCAAAGTGAGTTTGAGATGAGCATGATGGGGGAGCTCTCATTTTTCTTGGGACTCCAAATCAAGCAAAGAAAAGATGGCATCATTAATCAAGCTAAGTACGTCAAAGATATGCTCAAGAAGTTTGGACTGGAAAATGGGAAACCTCATAACACTCCAATGAGCTCTTCAACAAAGCTTGATTTAGATGAAGGAGGTAAATGTGTAGATGTTAAATATATAGGTCAATGACTGGCTCTTTGCTTTATCTAACTGCAAGTAGACCGGACATTATTTAGTGTTTGCTTATGTGCTAGATTTCAATCATGTCCTAAGGAATCACATTTACTAGCTGTTAAGAGAATCTTTAGACACCTTAAGGACACTCCTAGTTTAGGACTTTGGTATCCTAGAGACTCTAGTTTTAGCTTGCATGCTTTTTCTGATGCGGATTATGGAGGATGCAAATTAGATAGGAAAAACACCTCCGGTACTTGCCAATTCCTTGGAAATATGCTGATTTCTTGGTTTCAAAGAAACAAAATTTTGTTGCATTATCTACCACTGAAGCCGAATACATTTCAGCTGGTAGTTGTTGTGCACAAGTTTTATGGATGAAACAACAACTTTTTGATTATGGAATTGAAGTAGGTACTATTCCTATCAAGTGTGACAATACTAGTGCTATTTGTCTCACTAAAAATTCCCATCCAACACTCTAGAACTAAACACATTGAATAAGACACACTTCATTAGAGACCATGTCACTAAGGAAGATGTAGTTCTAGAATTTGTTGATACTTTGCACCAATTAGCGGATATTTTTACAAAACCCTTAGATAAAGAAAGATTTTGGACACTTAGAAGAGATTAGGTTTAACTGACCTATCTTCACTTAGTGTTTAAAATAATTTAGCACTTTTAATACTGAAAAATGCTTATAATAATAATTTTTGATTGTATTCTATTAGTTAGGGGGAGTTTAGTTAGGGGGAGTTTATGATTCTTAATAAAAATTAATTTTAATGCATAAGACCATACACCGATGCATCCGTCGGGTTTTAGGTTTAAAATCTTCATCTTCTTCATTTTTTCTCAAAACCTAAAACACAAACTCTCGGCCGTTCATCCCCCTCTCACCTCAAATCTCTATTTTTGCTCAAAATCTTCGGGAAAACATCGGATTCTTCAAGTTTTTCATCCTACAACCTGCTACACTCATTAATCGCGCAAAAACATCCCTCATTCCCCTCAATCCGAATTTTTCAAGGTATTTCACAAAAACTCTATTTCATTAAATTTTTGAACTTAGGACTATTTTAGATTAGTTTAGTTTGAAAATTATCGGGCATTGGCTATATGATGATTCTAAACTAGTTTCTACAACGAATTTCATCAAAAACGCATAATTTTTCAAATTTTTGGAAATTTCGAATTCAAAAAAAAAATTATTATTATTATTTCGAAAATTATTGATTCAATTGTGTTGTTTTCATGAAAACTATGCGTATTATGATATTAATTTTAAATAGTTTTCAAAAAAAAATTATTATTATTATTCGAAAATTATTGATTCAATTGTGTTGTTTTCATGAAAACTATGCGTATTATGATATTAATTTTAAATAGTTTTCAAAACTTTGCCCATTAGGATTATGTTAGAGAACCTTGAATTATTGAGGACTCATTTGTTTTGGGATTGAATTTTGTGCATACATGTGTTTTTTAAATTGCAGGTGATATTTCTTTTCCGATTTCCCTAATCATGCTAATCGCAAACGCCTAGATCATCCTCGAGTCGGTCTCACCAAAACCGTCCTCCCGCTCCTAGACCTCAAATCCATCCAATATTCCTTCATCCCTCATTAGTACTTGTTTTAACATGCCTGAAAACCGTAGGATGATTGTACTCTAGTACATGAACTCCTTCCAATCCTATCGTATTAGGGAAGAGCGTATTCCTTCTCTACAAGCTATGATAAACTTGAATTTGAATACCTCTCAATTCTTCGCGATGGAAGTTTGATAAACTATTTTCTCTTCAACCCATCGTCTTTCACCAACTTGTCCGCATCTTTTATTCCAATGCGGTTTGTTCAGAACACAACTCAGTGCGGTCTATAGCGATTAGATCCTATCTTTTAGGACAATATATCACGTTACTTCTGAATCCATCGAATCTCATTTTGGTTTAGATGACGAGGGTTTATTAATGAGAAGGAAGATGTGGAATATCCATATCTTCCTAATGCTAGTGTCAGTACCTTTAGGTCTCACACGATCGATTTCTTCACTTAATGATCTCTTGGTGGTTTAGACCATCCGCAGGTCGGTACTCCACACTACGTACTACAGACTTATGGTGGATGCACTGTATAAAGACAAAAAGAAAATCAATTTTCCACATATTGTCTTTAGCGCGCTTGTCGATATCATAAACATCATTCCCTCAAAGCATGTAGAAACCCTACCTTATGGTTGTCAAGCAATTTGTTTATCAAACTCGGCCTAGATGTCTCCCTTGACAATCCTATTCCGCTCCAAAACCCAATCAATATCACATCCTTAAAGAAATCGGATTGGAAATTGGATGAGAACACCGGACTATGGTCTTTTCGACCCGGTAAGCAAACCCCGGGAGCTAGTTCTTCACGAGCTGCTCCTAGTTCTTCTCGTGCTCCTCCTCCTCCTCCGCTCCTGACGCTGATAATGATCCAGAGCTTCAAAGGCTTATGAGAGATTTGACGAGGAAGTACCAGCTCGGCAAGATGATCAAACGCCACCTTTTCCAATCTTTTCTAGAGCCGTTTTGATATGCGTTTTGCTTCCATGGAGTCTACGATTACTGAGTTTCAGAGGGAGATACGTGATCGTATGGATGCTCTTACTCTTGAAGTTAGAGCTCATTATCCTCCTCCTCCTCCCGATTCCGCTATGGATGATTAAACGTTATTTGATGATATTTGGTTTTAAACTTTAAGAACTTGGATTGTTAAACTTTTTGATTTGAATGTTTATGTTTGTTTGGATGTTTGGATGCTTGAATGTTTGAACTTAATTTTAATATATTTGGTTTGAATTTTATTCATTTTGCATCATTAGATATATGACCAATTATGCCATTTCACATTTTATTATGAATATTGTTTATGAAAACTAATGGCTAATCTCTCTTTTGATTGTGATCTTAGCAGCTTATTATTAATAAATCAATTGGCTAATGTTTTTCAAAATTCTTGTTTAAAACGTTTATATAGAGTTTTTGATTTAACAAAAAGGGGGAGAAATTTAAGATGTGCTATAGATGTGCTATAGTAAGGGGGAGTAAGTTTTTCAAAATCGATTTCAAAAATAATTTCTTAAACAAATCTTAAAATTATTCAAATGTTTTGTTATATCAAAAAGGAGGAGATTGTTGAAAACATTTTTGATATTTCGATATAACAAATTAAGTTAAATGAATTTTAAGATTTCACAAATGATTTTACAAATTCAATTCAATTAACCGAATATCAAATTATTACTCCAAGTTTTTCAAGATCAATTTTAATCCTTACTAAATGTGTAAAATTGTGATTTGTACTTAAACTATTTTTGAAATAATTCACAAAGTATTTTGAACCAAAAACAAGCCTTAAATCAATTATTCAAAGGCATGCACCGATGCATCAGTCCATGCATCGATGCATCGATGAATTAATTGAACATCGAATGCATTCCATGCACCGATGCACTCTCCATGCATTGATGCACTCTGAATATTTTCAAAACATCGAATGCATTTGATGCATCGATGCACAAGCCATGCATCGATGCACACTTGGTGCACCGATGCATCAAGTGTTCCAACGGTCAAAATATTTGAATTTTACACGAATGCACCGATGCATACTTGATCATGCATCGATGCATGAGACGCTCCACCTAGAAAAATTAATTGTTTTCACACTTAAACGGCTCTATTATCCCCACTAATTATCACCAACGTTCAGAAGTGATTCAAGGTGTATTTAAACAAGTTCTGAAGCCCTTAATCAGCAACAAAATCATAGAGAAACAAGAGAGAAAGCATCAAACACAAAGTTTGTGCAATTCAAGCCAATTTTCATTCAATATTCATTTTGCTTTCAAAGAACACTTATTGTGCTCATTTGTAATTTTCTTTGAGTGTTCTTTTCTTGTTCTAGAATTGTGCAAACATCTTACCTTGTGAGTTTTTCTTGTAAGTTTGCAAATTTGTAATCTTCTCTTTGGGAAAAAGAGTGTTCTCAAGAGTTGGGGTATACTTGAGGGATTTGTAAGGTTATCTCTTTGGCCTCAAAAGAAAGAACAAATTAGTGAATTGTTGGAAAATCCTAGTGTGATAGCTAAGGTAGTGGACGTAGACTTTGTTTGAGAAAGTCGAACCACTGTAAATCGCTGTGCAATTACTTTAAATTTTCTGCAAAAGCTTCCACGAAATTTTTAATTGCCAATTCACCCCCCTCTTGGCCGATTCCGTAGATCGATTAACTCAACAGAGTCTGAGTCAAGATGAAAGAATCGTCCTAGAAGATAGGATCAGATCCCTATGGTTAAGGTTTCCTCTCGGTTTTTAATGCAAAAACATTAGAGTAGAAGATACGAATAAGTTGATGGTAGACAATTGGTTCAAGCTCGAAGAGTTTGTCAAATTTCCACTCATGAAGAGTAGAAAGATGACGAAAATTGATGTCTAGCATGGCTTGAAGAGATGGGATACGTTCTTCCCGAATTTTGTAGGACTCAAAGTATTGACAAAACCTATAGTAGAGATTTTGTTTACGACTTGGTTCATTGAAACAAGAATTGCGAATGGTCATGTTTGGATCATCGGGATTAGGAATAGGAATTTGTGGGATAGGTGGAGGTTTTGGAGGTGAGTTTGGAGGTTAGCTAGAACGACTAGAGGAGGCCCTAGAACGTTTATGAGACATGATTTAAGATAATCGGAATAGAAAGATAACCTGTATTTTTAAAAACATATGTATGCAAAATAATCAATCCCAAACTCAATTGAGTCCTCAATATTTCAAGGTTCTCTATATCAATTCTAATGGGCAAAGTTTTTGAAAAACTTATTGAAAATAAGGTTTTGAAAATAAATATATGTATAATTTTCATGACAACAACATAATTCAATCAAAACACAATAATTTGAAAAACAGTTTTTTTTTCAAATATTTCAAAGAATTTTGGAAAATTCTTGTGTTTTTGATGAAATTAGTTGTAAAATATAGTTTCTAATCACTAAACAATCAATGCCCGATCTAAAGTTTGACCGAGAACTAATTAAAACTAGTTATATATTCAAAAATTGGTGAAATAGAAGTTTTAGAAAAATACCTTGAAGAATTTCGGATTTGAGTGAGATTAGATGAAGTTTGCACGATTTTGATGATTCCAACAAGTTTAGGAGATTATATTTGAAGAGAATTCTGATTAAAAACGTTGTTTTGAGGCAAAATGGAGATTTGAGAGATGGAGAAAGTTATTTGCGTGAAGAAAGAAGAGAAGAGGGTTTTGAGCAAAACATAAGGGTTCTGCCCGATAAAACCAGAACCCTCAGGGGGTATCGATTCCCCTGTGGGGGGAATCAGTTCCCCTTCAAATGAGGAATCGGTTCCCCTTCAAGGGGGTATCGATTCCCTCTGCACCAAAAATGCTAAAATCTGATTTTAAGCTCACAGAATTCTAAATTAATTTTCTCTAGTGGTATTGACAACTCACATATTGAAAATTAATCATGTTCAATCAATAAAATTTATCATTAAAATTTATTTGAACATAAAGTTAATTTTCACCAAGAATCATAAACTCCCCCTAACTAAAAGTAATGAATGCAATCAAAAATACTATTATATGCATTTTTCATTTATTCTTAATAGTGCTAAAATTATTTTAAACACTAAGTGAAGATAGGTCAGTTAAACCTAATTCTCTCCTAAGCGTCCAAAAACGTTCCTTGTCTAAAAGTTTTGTAAAGATATCCGCTAATTGATGCAAAGTATCAACAAATTCTAGAACTACATCTTCCTTAGTGACATGGTCTCTAATGAAGTGATGTCTTATTTCAATGTGCTTAGTTCTAGAGTGTTGGATGAGATTTTTAGTGAGACAAATAGCACTAGTATTGTCACACTTGATAGGAATAGTACCTACTTCAATTCCATAATCAAAAAGTTGTTGTTTCATCCATAAAACTTGTGCACAACAACTACCAGCTGAAATGTATTCGGCTTCAGTGGTAGATAATGCAACACAATTTTGTTTCTTTGAAAACTAAGAAATCAACACATTTCTAAGGAATTGGCAAGTACCAGAGGTGTTTTTCCTATCTAATTTGCATCCTCCATAATCCGCATCAGAAAAGGCATGCAAGCTAAAGCTAGAGTCTCTAGAATACCAAAATCCTAAACTAGGAGTGTCCTTAAGGTATCTAAAGATTCTCTTAACAGCTAGTAAATGTGATTCCTTAGGGCATGATTGCAATCTAGCACATAAGCAAACACTAAACATAATGTCCGGTCTACTTGCAGTTAGATAAAGTAAAGATCCAATCATTGACCTATATAATTTAACATCTACCCATTTACCTCCTTCATCTAAGTCAAGCTTTGTTGAAAAGCTCATTGGAGTGTCATGAGGTTTGCCATTTTCCAGTCCAAACTTCTTGAGCATATCTTTTACGTACTTAGCTTGATTGATGAAGATGCCATCTTTTCTTTGCTTTATTTGAAGTCCCAAGAAAAATGAGAGCTCCCTCATCATGCTCATTTCGAATTCGCTTTGCATTAGCTTAGAAAATTCTTGGCAAAGAACATCATTAGTAGAACCAAATATTATATCATCAACATAAAATTTGAACTACTAATAAATCTTTACCTTTATGCTTTAAAAACAATGTAGTGTTAACATTCCCTTTTGAAAAACCTTTTTCAATTAAAAAGTTTGACAATCTTTCATACCAAGCTCTAGGAGCTTGTTTTAAACCATAAAGTGCTTTTGTCAATTTAAGAACATGATTCGGAAATTTTGAATCTTCAAAACCTGGAGGTTGTTCCACATACACTTCTTCTTTTATAAAACCATTTAAAAATGCTCTTTTAACATCCATTTGATATAATTTAAATTCATGAAAACATGCAAATGCTAATAACATTCTAATTGCTTCCATCCTAGCTACGGGAGCGTATGTTTCATCATAGTTTATGCCCTCTTCTTGAGTATACCCTTGAGCAACAAGTATAGCCTTGTTTCTCACTATATTACCACTCTCATCAAGCTTATTCCTAAATACCCATCTAGTACCTACAATAGATTTATTACTAGGAATTTCAACTAATGTCCAAACTTTACTTCTCTCAAATTGATTTAACTCCTCTTGTATAGCCATAATCCAATGTTCATCATTTAATGTTTCTTTAATATTCTTAGGCTCTATGCATGAGATAAATGCAACATAATTACAAATATTTCTAAGAGAAGATCGAGTTTTTACCCCTTTGGATGGATCACCTATGATTTCACCATCCTTGACATAGTTGTACTCTCTTGGATAAGATACTTCCCTTTCTTCAATGGTTGGATTCTCGTGGGGATCATGAGTTACCTCATCTTTTGTTTCTTCATTTGATGATGGTTCTCCAACATCATGTCCAACGTCATTTATAATGCCTACATCATCATTCACACACAAGAATCCTTCCTCGGAAGGGGATTATCATCGAAAACAACATGTATAGACTCTTCTACAACTAAAGTTCTTTTATTAAATACTCGATAAGCTTTAGAATTTAAGGAATAACCCAAAAAAATTCCTTCATCACTTTTAGCGTCAAATTTGCCAAGGTTTTCTTTACTGTTGTTCAAAACAAAACATTTACATCCAAAAGGATGAAAATAGCTAATGTTAGGCTTTTTATTTTTGAAAATTTCATATGGAGTTTTCTTTAAAATTGGCCTAATCATTACTCGATTTACAACATAACAAGCGGTATTTGTGGCTTCCACCCAAAAATATTTTGGCAAATTATTTTCACAAAGCATGGTTCTAGCAATTTCTTCTAAAGTTCGATTTTTCCTCTCAACAAATCCATTTTGTTGAGGGGTTCTAGGTGCTGAGAAATTATGGCTAATACCATTAGAATTAAAAAATTCAGTAAATCCAAGATTTTCAAATTCAGTGCCATGATCACTCCTAACACTAGTTATAGAGTAACCTTTTTCGTTTTGGATTATTTTTGAAAACGTGATGAATTTTTCTAATGCTTCATATTTAGTACTTAAGAATAGAACCCAAGTATATCTAGAATAGTCATTTACCAAGACAAATACATATTGTTTTCCACCCAAGCTAGTAGTTCTATATGGCCCAAAAAGATCTATATGGATCAATTGTAATACTCTACTAGTTGATATGTCATTAATAGATTTAAAAGAAACTCGCTTTTGTTTTCCTTTAGCACAAGCATTACAAATTTTATCATTATCAAATTTCAGTTTAGGCAGCCCTCTTACTAAGTCTCCTTGAATTAACTGTTGCAAAACACTCATGCTAGCATGTCCTAGTCTCATATGCCATAACCAACTATCATGCTCATCTTTTGCAACTAGGCATAAATTAGTCACATTAATATAATCTAAATGCACCATATAAATGTTTCCTATTCTATGACCAACAAGCATAATCCGATTAGATGCAATGTCAATAACTTTACAACCATTAGTTTCAAACATGACATTGAATCCTTTATCTCAAAATTGACTAATACTCAAAAGATTATGCTTTAATCCATTCACATATAAAACATTTTTAATTTGTATGGAATAGGTATTACCTATTGTACCTATACCTTCAATGTGACCTTTTGAATTATCACCAAAAGTCACTTCTCCTCCATTTTTGGCGTTAAGCTCCATGAACCAGTTTTTGTCCCCGATCATGTGTCTCGAGCATCCACTATCAAGGTACCATGAATTTGAATTTGTTTCCTGTGCCTTGTAGTAATGCTCATTTCCCTACAAACATAGATTAATTTTTTATTTTTGGTACCCAAATTCTTTTGGGTCCATATTCATTAGTTTCCAAAATCCTAGTCCCATTAGGTATCCATTTGTGTAGGATATCTTTATCTTTAGTAGTAATGAGTTCTTTAGGAACCCACATACTTATAACGATTTTCCATTAGAGGTTCTTTGGGAACCTCTATGATTGTAGTTTTTAAAACCTTTTCTAACAAAGTTAGATTTTGAATTTTCTCCTTTTTCAAAACGTTTTGATCCAACTTTATCAAAAGAAGTTTTAAGATCATCAATTTTCTTTTGATGATCATCATTGACCTTTGAAAGTAAATTTTGCAAATCCAAATTTTTCTTTTCAAACTCTTCTAGTTTGATTTCCAAATCTTTGATTTTACTTTCAAGATCGTTGTTGGTTTTGGATATGAATTTATTTTCATTTTTCAATTTTAAAACATCATTTTTATATTTTAAAAACAATTTCTCATAATCCGAATCCAACCCATTATATTCCTCTAATAGCTCATAATAGGATAAATCATCAAAATCAGATGAGTTAGAGGTTACCTTAGAATCTTCCCCAAATATCATCAAGCACAAGTTTGCTACTTATTGTTCCTCTTCATCGGAACCTTCTTCATCGCTCCATATAGCCACATGAGCCTTGTGCTTATTCTTTGATTGACCCTTTCTCTTCAATTGTGGGCAATCATATTTGACATGCCCCAGCTTTTTGCATTCATAGCAAATGATCGAGTTCTTCTCTTTTGGTTCATTTTTGAGGTCTTCATTTCATTTGAATTTTCTTCCTCGATAAGGTCTCATCATTTTTCTGAACCGTTTGGCAAACAATGCCATTTCCTCGTCCGTCAATCTTATCGAGGTCCACTTCATCTCAAGCATCATTTCATGAGTGAGGAGGGAACCGATTAGTTCTTCAAGAGTTAAGGACGTTAGGTCCTTAGACTCGATGATTGTCGTCTTCTTTGATTGCCATGATTTTGGAAGGGAGTAAACTAACTTCCTCACAAGTTTTTCATTTGAAATGATCTCTCCATATGATTTGAGACCATTGACAATCGTTGAGAATCTATTCGTCATAGCTTTGATATCTTCATTTGGTTTCATCCTAAAATTTTTCATAGCTATGCGTTAGAATACTAATTTTAGATTTTTTTACCTCATCGGTACCTTCATGAGTGACTTGAAGCTTGTCCCATATTTCTTTGGCGGTTGTACAAGATGAAACTCTTCCGTATTCATCTGGTCCAAGAGCACAAAATATGATATGAATGGCTTTAGAATTGAGCTGGAACAATCTTGTCTCTCATTCACTCCACATTCTTGGATGAGTAAGAGACTTGATATATCCGTCTTCTACAATATTCCATGCTCCCATGTCACTTGCTTGAATGAAGTACATCATCCTATTTTTCCAATAGGCATAGTTAGCCACATTGAAGAAAGGAGGCTTGTTGACGGGCATCGAATCGAGACCGGAGTCGAAGTTTGAAGTGGAGGCCATTGATGACTTTAATTATCGATGTAACTCTTCCCGAATCAACTCAAGAGACGATTGAACCTTCAAATGAGTTAGGCTCTGATGCTAATTGTTGAGTTAATCGATTGACGGAATCGGCCAAGAGGGGGTGAATTGGCAATTAAAAATTTAGTGGAAGCTTTTGCAGAAAATTGAAAATAATTGCACAACGATTTAGAGTGGTTCGACTTTCTCAACCAAAGTCTTCGTCCACTACCTTAGCTATCCACACTAAGGATTTTCAACAAATTCACTAATTTATTTTTCTTTTGAGGACAAAGAGTAACCTTACAAAACCTCAAGAATTATACCCCAAATTCTTGAGAACACTCTCTCCCAAAGAGAACAATACAAATTTGCAAACTTACAAGGAAATCCTCACAAGGTAGATTGTTTGCACAATTCTAGAACAAAGAGAAAAGAACACTCAAGAATGAATACAATTGAGTACAAGTAGTGTTCTTGAAAGAAAAATGAATATTGAATGAAAAATAGGCTTGAAATGCTCAAACTTGAGGTTTGATGCTTTCTCTTTGATTCTCTCTTGATTCTAGTTGTTTGTTGTTTCTTGTTATTGATCAATGGCTTCTAAGCTTGTTTAAATACACCTTGAATCACTTTTGAATGTTGGGGATCATTAATGAAGTTATTGGAGCCGTTTAAGTGTGAAAACAATTAATATTTCTGCTTGGAACGTGTGGGGAATCGGTACCCCCTCATGGGGAATCGGTTCCCTAAGTGTAAAATTCAAATATTTTGACCGTTAAACAGGGGGGAATCGGTTCCCTCCGAGCATTCTGTTTTTCTCGGAGCCAAACCATTCAGGGGGAATCGGTCCCCTCTGAGCAATCTGGAATTTTTGGCTTTGAAATGGTTCGAAATATTTTGTAAAATTGTTTTGAGATTATTTTAAGATTAAAACTTAATTTTACACTTGAGTAAGGATTAAAAATGACATTTGAAAGATTTGGAGTAATATTTTGATATTCGAATAATTATATCGAATATACTTAGAAAATCTTTTTGGAAAATCTTAAAATTCATTTAACTTAATTTGTTATATCGAAATATCAAAATGTTTTCAACATAGATATATACATATATATAGATAAATATTAATGTTAAATTAAATAAATAAATAAAATATATATAATATTATTAGTAATAAAGGACTAAATTGAAAGGAAAACGAATTGGGGGTAAATTTCAAAGAAACAATCGGGGTAAAAGTTCAATTTAGGGGGTTAAATAAGCTTTTTAAAAAATACGGGACCAAAACTGGAATTTCCCCCTTTTAATTGAAAATACACGGATCCTGGGGTCCGGATCGGGTTAAACGGGTTTGGTATAAATACGAAAAACCCAATACACTTTTCATTTTTTTATTCTCTCTTTACTCGATCAAAACCTCTTCCCTTATTTTCTCTCAACATTCAAAGTGTTCTTCAGCAAATGAAGAACATGGCAGCCTCAAACCCAGATTCCGACGACCACCGCCTCGTCAACTGCCGTAGATCGACGCCGGTCTTCGTTTATCGGCGGTGGTCCACAAAAAATTTGATTTTTTCGATAGCTTTTTCCCTCCCCTTTTCGAAAACAAAGATTTTTTTTTTTGCAAAATAGCCTCGGGGAGGGCTAGATCTGAGAAAAAAGATATCGAACCCTCCCCCACGTTCATCGGCTTTTCGAAACAAAAAGAGAAAAAAATGAAACCCCCAAGCCACATGCAAATACAACAACAGAACAAGGTAAAAAAACCCTTTTTTATTGCCTTCTTTTTGAGTTTTACAAATAGATCTTGCGTATGTTTGCTTTGATTTTCCTTGTATTTATTTCGTATATTTCTTGTGTATCTCGTGAGTCCTTTCTTGTGTCTAGTTACATGTATTTATAATATCTAGATTACTATTTTAGTTCAGATTTTCCTAGAGTTTTACTCGGACTAAAAGACTGCTTGTTTGTTGTTTGTTGATGTCTATGAAAACCACGTCGTCGGGTTTGTTACTGTGCCGAGAAAAACGGTCGGCGTGAGGACTCTTTGAAGGGGGGAGATGCGGCGCTGAGGAAATGGTGAGAAGCTAGGGTTTCAAACCCTAACTGATTCGGGTTACACCTTGGGGCCGATTCAGATCTAAACCGGGTCTCGGGTTGTTGCTTGTTGGATCACTGTTGGGCTTCTGGGTTTGTAAACACTGGGATTCTGGGTCTGTAAAAAAAAGAAATGAGTAAATATGAAATGATAATAATAGTATATTATAGTATATAGTATAATATATTTATGTATACGATATAATCGTAACACATTTATACGATACAAATTAATACTATATAATATAATAAACTAATATTATTAAATGAATAACCCGAGTTGGATGAAAATATGTCTACAGTTGCCCCTCTTTGCCCATTATCGTGTAATGGAAATAGGACAAAGATTAAAAGACACAAATTTCGTCCATCATGAATGTATCATTGAGTTTAATATATTATGGGAATCGATTCTCATCTTATCGAATATCCTCTGTCGTATAGTTGAAATCCGATGACATGACTGGTTTGTTAATTTGGACTAAATCATGAAATGATTCTCTCGCCGTGAGGTTGAGTTTGAACGGAAAAATTCTAAATACGATATATTTCGTCGTGAAATTGAAATCGAGCTCAAAGCGTTGGAAAGTTTCCACTGGATCATCTTCTAGCCCAATATACTTCGTCGAAAAGCTGAAATTTGACATGAAGACTTTAGTATGAAACTGTTTTTTCTTGTTGTGTTACAGATGACTCATTCGTCGTGAAGTTGGGTCAATCTTTTGGGCCAAAAATTTATAATTTTTTCAAAGCCTTCAAAGAAATTAGCTTAATCTCTTAACAACAATATAATAACAAACAAATACAAATCAAAAATAAAAACAATACTAATATCCCTAGTGCTTTGGCCACTATTTTAAAGTAGTCCTTCCATGGCAGCTGCAAGTGCAAATATTTCATAATCAGCAGCACAGTTGCACCCTCCATCACTGCCTTCGCACCCACACCCTTCCCAATGCTTCTTCAACCTTTGTTTTCTCTTGTTTTTCTTCTCCATCTCCACCATCGTTGGACCTTGAACCAGTTTCATTGATAAACGTATTGAAGGAGGCTTGAGACAAGTTTCAAGAACCTCATCATTCATCGAAACCATGGCAAGCCAATATTCATCAATCTCCATGTTCGGTAATTCAAAAACAGCTTTCCATGGAATTTCAGCTCTACCCAAAACCACAGACTTCCCCAGTTTCTTCTTCTTTCGGAGCTCAAAAACTACAGTCTGTTGCTTCAGGTACTTAACTGATGCTTCAGATGCTGAGCATTCCAAAGAGAATGACTCGTTCCAGATGATCATTTTGGATGACTTAGTGGAGATTTGCTTGGTGTTTAGTTGAATTCTCTTGTTGTTCCCTGCAGGAAGATAGTATCTGACAAAAAGGTTACCATGGGACTTCAGCTCTATGTTTTTGGCTTCCAAGATTCTCACTTCACAACAAAGAGAGGAAACGTAATGATCAAACACTCCCATTGAAGACAAAGGAAAATTCCTAATTTTTGATTGCAGAAAGGGAGAACTTCTGTTTTATTTTGAGGTTTTGGTTGTGTTAATGTGGGACTGCAAGGTTGTATATTTATAGGAGTAACAGATAAGTAGTAAAGTGGAATGGTGATTGATATTATCCACACAAGATCAGCTCAAATATACCGATATTTAAATGCAGAATAGTGGAAGACAGTGAATCAGCCACCAAAATTTATTAGTATTAGTTTATAGTTTGAAGTGTTGCTTTATGTTGGAGTCTGGGATTCGAAAATGAAGTGAGATCGCAAGAGATAGTGTAGATATTACATTGAGAATAGAATAAAAGCCTCGTACCAATCAGGAATGGCTGGATAATCTTAATATGGCACTTGCAAAAGTTTAATGTACCGTTCCACTTGTAAGATCACAATCTAAAAGCTTGATTTGAGAGTTCTAGAAAAGTGGCTTCTTTTTCATTTTATTATTGGATTATGTTGTCACCCTTCGCTGATAACAAATAAGCATCGTTAATGATGAGTATCATTAAACAATCATTGATTACGTAATTATTTACCTATTTTACTTTCATCACCAATTTTCAATTTTGTCAATCGGGTCACCTAACTATTTAAATATTATCAACCAAACCACTTGTTGTTAAATATTAACGGATGAGGAGATGATCTGACAGTTAATAAAATTTGTATAATTACATATTTAGTTCTCATTACTTACTCATTCTATTAATTTGGTCCTAACTTTTATTTAATTCAATAAATTTAATTCTCACTTTGATGGTGACATGTGTCACTGTGTGATTGAATGTAATATGATATAATTGAAATGTATCATTTTACATGTTTTAAATTAATAAATTGTCTTCATTATTCTAATTTTATTGAATTGAAATGTATCATATCTTATATTTTAAAATATTATAACATCAATCGGATTCTAATCTTATTTAATAATCTTATAAAATATACCAATTCAATAAAATCAAGTTTCTTCTAAAATTTTCTTTAAATATATAATGAATAAATAATAAAATATAAAATTCTTACACTAACCGAAAAATTATAAGTTAACGAAGCTCTTCGTTATATTTCAATTATAATATATTAAAATTATTTTTATTTTTATTAAAATGATTTAAAATGTAAATAAAATACATTCATATATTAATCAGTTATAATATTTGTGTATATATATATCATATTTTTGCATTATTCCATTATTCCATGTTGGAGTTCTTATTAGGCCATTCTCCCCTTTTTTATTGCTATTAACTATATATATTATGTCGTGATAGGTTTGTCATTTGAATGGTGCAACCCAGTGGTTAGGCCTTCTGCTTCCTCTCCTCGCGTCTTGGGCTCAAACCCCATTAATAACAGTTAATAATTCAATTTATTTTCTATTCATTCAATTGGTGACACGTGATACCATTTAATTGGATGAAAAATTTATTAAATTAAATAAAAATATTAAGAAAAATCTAATCACATATTGACATATGTCATCATTTGATTGATGATTAAAATTTATTGAATTAATTAAAAGTTATGACCAAATTAATAGAATGTGTAAGTAATGAGGACCAAATGTGTAATTATAAAAATTTTATTAACTGCCACATCATATCCTCTGTTAATATTTGACTACAGCTGTCTTGATTGACAAGATTTAAATAGTTAGGTGACTCAATTGACAAAATTGAAAAATCAGTTGTTAAAGTAAAAGAGGTTAATAGTTAGGTTGTCAATAATATAGTTTACCCTAAAAACTAATGTTTTATAAATATTGTATTTTAATTAAATTACATTTATATTTTTAACTAATTTATAATTATATGTTTATTATTTTATAATTTAACCTTTTATAAATTAATTTAATGTGTTTATCGTTAACTCTGTTCATCCACGCTCGACGAAATGTTGTAATTTTTTTCTATATTATTACATATATGTTCTTTTAAATATATATATATATATATATATATATATATATATATATATGAATAAATATTAACTCAAACTTTAATTTTATCTTTCTCATTTTATATTTATTTTCTGTCCTTGAGTTTATATCTAATTCTTGACGATCAAAAAGATAAGCTCCTTGGTGTGGAGAATCCTAATATAGATCTTGCCTATATGTTATATGTGTAACATGTCATCAAACTTTTTAAGTGATGTAATTAGGTACCTAATTCTTTTACGTAATTAAATATCTAATTTTTATTTTTCATACAATTAGGCACCCATTGTAACACCCCAATTTAGGAGCTAAAATTAAGAAATTATAAAGTGGTGGATTTAATTTGGTATTTTGAAAGAAACAGTGGGTTAAATTGTAAAATTTTAAAGTTGGTAGACCGCTTTAAGAAGTGTAAGAAATTTAGTGGCTAAACCCATAATTTACCTATTTTTTATTTTGGAGAGAATTATAAATCTATCCCCCTTATGTTTTATGGAGAAATTTTTCCAGATTTTCCTCTTCATCAACCCCTCTTTGAACTCCGATCTACTCGACGTCCGACCTCCGATCGACGAGCCGAAACCACCATCGTGTTCGTTGTCAACCGAGGAACAAAACCCCTCAAACCTTTCGTCGTGAATCGTCATCGTTCGTCGTTAATTTCAGTCGTAAGTATCGTCGGTAATAACTCGATTTTAGTTAGTTTTTCATCGATTCACGACGATCGGGTCATCCGTTTACGACACCTCCCGCACCATCGTGTTCCTTGTTCAGTTCCGAGTCCACCGGTGTCCTCCATTTTCTCCGGCAGCGGCAGCGTTTCCGATATCAAGGTACTATTCACGCGCCGCCGCCGCGCATGGGGAAGACAAAAGTGACCGGTTTTGATGCACAGTTGACCGGTTTGACCGGTCACAACCAGACTCGACCCGTTGACCCGACCCATTGACCCGTTGACCGTTGACCCATTGATCATTGACCGATGTTGACTACTGTTGACCAAACCTTTGACGGGCTTTGACCGGGCATTAAACGACCTTTGTGTTTGACCGAGTATACTTATCCTGACATTTTTTGACGTTCCAAATCCGATTCCGCAATCTGTTTTTTGAAATTCGGACCCGAAGGCCTCGAAATTTCCGGTCAAACCCGTTGACTTTGATTTTGACCAAAAATTCCAAATTTCCGAAAAGTCATATTTTATACTTTCGACGTCCTGAATCCGAATCCGAAGTTCGTTTCACCAAATTCGAACCTGGTAAGCTGTCTTTCACTGATTTATCACCCGATTCGATCCGTTTGTCGCAATTAAGCTCTGTTTCTGATATAATTTATGTTGATATGTATCTGATGAATTATTGGAAGTTGAATTGAAGATCAAAGGCGTTCGAATGGAAATTTTTATGGTCGATCAATATTGCACGGAAATCGAGGTAATACTTTACTACCTCTTTATGCTTTATAGAACATATCGGTATTGGTAAATGTATGAATGGAAATGTTTGGTCTCGTATGTATAATTAATGAAGATCTACACTAGATACGAATAACGTAGAAAGTAGGTAACTGAATATGGCTCAGATTACTATAAGAAATTGGAGGACAATTGGAATTAAATTACAAGTTCTTGAATTAAGTGATAAAAGAATCAACCATGGATATGTAGATTATAATTTATCTCATTAAAGGTACTTAGATGATAAATTATGAGAATATTTTGATTAGGTTAAATTACGAAATTACCCTTATGTTGGAAAATGACAAGAATTGTCCCTGGAAGTGGATTAATAAATCTGAAAAGAATTATTGATCTGCTAAAACTATTGATGTGCATAATAAATGTTAGTTTTACTTGGAAATTATGGATAACCGATTTTTAACCCCAAGAAGGTTTATACTAGATACTAGAAGTCTTTTAAGGAATCATTTCAAGATCAAAGAATATTCGAGGAAGCAATCAATCATAGGATCTCTATATTATATTATTTTCGTTAAGAGCTAATATCGAAATTATCTGGTTAAGAAATTACGAAAATGCCCTTGAGAGGTAAAATAGTCAGAGTTAACCCTGAAGGTTAAAACACTTTGAGGATTTGTACTTAACTCGATTAAGTACAAAGTTAATTATTAATATTCTGTCTTTGTAAAGAAAAATTCATAATATTGCGTTTGTAAAATCCGAGAAGGCACTTGACCCGAAAATATCGAGTTATGAGTAAATACCTGAAGAACAATTATCGAAGGGTGCTCTTTTATCAGAATTGTTCGAACGGACTGGAATAGATGATAAATTGGAATTAAATAATAAGACCGGATGAAGGAAAAAGATTGAAATACTGTGGATCTGTAAAATAACCAAATTACCCCTGTAATGGAAATGGCCCAAGAATATCACCAAGCTCAGGAATGATGGGATATCCTTGAGCTCTGTTATGATTGGAATAAAACTGAAAACCAAAATGACCAAAATACCCATATGGCCTATATTAAGTAAATGTCTTGGATTAATTAAAGAATCCAAGTAAGCATAGGTATTGGACTACCTTTAAAGGTAATAGAAAATAGTTTAAGTGAGTAGATCAACCCTAAAGCTATATCAATACCTGAATGGCATAGATATTACTGGAACATGTATTCGTCTTCTCAAGTTTAGCTCGATGATAAATTTTGGAAGTATTCAGCTCACCTCAGCTCTAGATCGTATTCAATACTAAGAATTGGACGTTTGTTCGACAAATCAACCACGAAGACCAAATTGAATGGAATGGAAGTACAACATGTATCTGAAATTCAGGAACGTTTGAATTACTTTGGAAAATCCTGAAGTAACTGGAATGGACATGACTGCTAAATGAACTAGGTAACCTCAATGACTGAGAATTTAATAAGTGATTTGGATAAGTCTGGAAACTCTGATGAGTTTACGTAATGTACAATTACAATGGGTTATGAACAAATTAATCAAGTACGTCAGCATTCCATGATATTGTGGAAACGTGGAAATGAAATAAAGACATTGGAAGATTTATTCAGCGATGATTCCGAAAATGGTCTACGGACAAGAATTTGTGGTATTAAAGAGTAAATACCTTAGAAGGAAAATGAATTGACCAGTAGACATAGATTGTTAAGGTTTTGAATCTTTGTTCTCAAGTTGTTCGATTATCCGATCAATTGACATGGATGTATAGGATTCTGAATACCCTTCTGATTACGTACAGCTTCTGAAAACTGTCCGAATAAGATAATATCCTGATAATTCACATTCTGAATAACTGATGATTCTGTTAGTTAATGAACTCTTCCAATAAGGATTCTAAATTCTAACATTCTATCGACATACTGAAGAACTGTGTTTCTCTGCCTGATACAATACCTCTAAATAATACCTGTAAACTCTGGTGTGTTCCCTACTCACATGAATATTTTATCTGATTTTCGATTTGAATTCTGATCTGATACTTGACATGGATTCTGATATGATATCTGACATGGATTCCTGATCTGATACTTGACTTGGATTCTGATCTTTTACTTGACCTGATTTCTGATATGATACTTGACCTGATTTATTTTTTGATTTTTGATATATCCGTTTACGGACGGAAAATGTTTTAATTGGGGGGTATTATTGAAGGAAGAAGTTTCGCAGGTTCCTTGGCTTTGTGCTCAGGGCCTTATATGATGTGTTGGGTTGGGTGTATGGTTCTGGGGAACCTACACATTATGATGTGTTGGGATGGGGGTATATATATATATGTTTTAAAAAGATCTGAAAAGTTACATGGTTTTTGGGAACACACTAGATAACCTATTCTGATCTCCTGAACTCAGTCATCCGAAATATTTGTCTGAACTGAAAGCTCATTGTCCGTTACCATCTGAAATATAAGTAGGATCTCTGCTCAGCATAAAAATCTATAAATGTTCGGAAATAATAAGGATATGTATGTTTTATCTGTATTTGCACGTTCTTCAGCATCATCTGGTAGTTCTGTATTACTGAGCTTTTCGAAGCTCACTCTATTACTCACCTTTTCAGGTTAAAAGAATTGTACCAGTGCATCTATCGACTTCAATAAGGGAGTTCTTCTGGCATTGTTGCAGAGTATGGTACATGTGATTAGGGGGCATGTAATTGTATTTTGATTTATATACGAGTCTGGAAATCTGTTTTATTTTTAAATAGTGACAACTGATTTTATAAGTTACATGTTTCAATAAAAGTTTTAAATTTTCCGCTATTTTTATAGTGGGTCACTCCGGTGGCCCTAATGTGACTTCCTGGATCGGATCTGGTTACCCTTATCGGTCTGTGGGGGGTTACACCCACTCTTTATTTTTGGAGTAATTAGTTATTTAATACTTTTTTAAATTATATATGTCCAATTAATACTGAGTCATACTTATAATTTTAATGTTATTTAATTAAAATAACATATGTATTGCAAATTTAAAAGTTAAGCGTTAAAATTTTAAGGGTAAAAGTACACAAATGATCCCGCAACTATAGGATACTACTTTGTTGAGTCTTCCGACTATTGAAAGTTATAAATTGGTCCCTTGACTATAGGACATTATTTTGTTGAGTTCATCAAATATTAAAAGTTATAAAATGGTCATTCAACTATTCATTATGTTCCAAACTCGTCATTTTTTGTTAAAAAATTAACGACAGTCTGAGCTGGACGTTAACTTACTGATTGAGATATGATAAAATCTAATCTTATAATCTCAAACGACTATCATATCTCAGTCGGCTTGTTAAAGTTCAACTCAGAAGATCGTTAATTTTTTTAACGAAAAAGGATGAGTTTGAAACATAATGAATAGTCGGGTGACAATTTTGTAATTTTTAATAGTCGATGGACTCAACAAAGTAACACCTTATAGTTAAGGGACCATTTTGTAACTTTTAATAGTCATGGGACTTAACAAAGTAGTATCCTATAGTTTGGGCACTATTCGTATACTTTATCCAAATTTTAAATATATATACCTATATAATTTAAATACGGACACATGTAATTTAAAATTTTAAGGGTTAACTATGTGATTGATCACTTTTGTTTATGGTTGTCCATTTTTCCTCACTGATTTCAAAAAATATAATATTTGATTACTTTTGTTTTTGTTCAATTAAGATATGGTTATTGAAAGTTAATTGTCGTTACACCTTTAATGGATTACTGACATGGCACGTTAATGAAAGGGTTTAATTTTTCTTTTAATCCTTGAATTTTAGATAAAATTTAACAATAGTTCTTTGTCAGTCGCCACATCACAGTCGTCGTCTATCGCTCCAACTGCTTTCTTCGGTGATCGTTAAACTCAAAAAAACACTAGGGTGTTTGTCTTTGCTTCTTGAACGCGGATCAAGCCTTAGTTTCGTTGGAAAATGATCTATTGCTAAGAAATCTGCACCGAAACTCTTCGTCTTCTCATCTATCGATCTTCGTTGTTCATCGTTGGATCTTTACATTTTTTAAATATGTTTGTTCCTCCTAAAATAGGACCTTTTCACCGTTGGGATTGAGAGCCCGATGTTCCAATCGTCGGAAATTCACCATGACTAACAATAATCTTCTCTATTTTCTTTCTCCCTTTTTTCTTTGGCTTATATTGGTTGATGTTTTTTTAGTTTAGGTGTTGTTTTTGGTTTGCTTGGGGTAGATGATGGCCAAGTGATTTTGAGGTTTATGGTTTTGTTTGGGTGGTAGCAGACGGCTAGATAATGGTGATTAGAGGCTAAGGCTTAGTGATAGTTTGGAGAAGCTAAGATTTGGAGAAGAAAAACATATTAAAAAAAGGATAAATGAAATTTGTCCCTAAACCGTTTTAAATTTGTAAAAAAATCCATAATTAAAATTTTATGTAAAGTTTAAGGGTTAAAATAAAATAAATTTTTTTATTAACGTGTCATGTTAACAATCCGTTAAAGGTGTAACGACAGTTAACCTTCAATGATCATATCTTAAATAAAAACTAAAGTGACCAAATATTATAATATTTTGAAATTAATGAAGAAAAATAGATAAAACGTAAACAAAAGTGATTAATCATGTAGTTAACCCAAATTTTAAATATGGACGCATGTAATTTAAAACAAGTGTATGTGAAGTCCGGGACAAAACTAGTACTTATTGGTTTACGATACTACGTTGTACTGAAATCTACAATGCTTTACAGCTGGGGAAATAATATAAAAATGATCACGGAAAAGATAGTTATCCTTTCGAGAGAGTGATTAGCTGAGACAGATTTACAATAGTTCAGTAGTTTGCGTAGAGTTCATATGCGAGTTGTCTAAAAAAATGACTAATATACGATTAAAAAATAGTGTGATAAAAAATTTAATAAGATAATTAATAAATTTGGTAAAATGTTATTTATTATGTTGAAAGACTTGTAATATTGTAGGTAGAAAACATAAAAAATTATTAAAAAATTTAGTAACCGGTAAACTTTGATTATCGGTAGGGGTCGATACATATATATAAGTGTTCATACTTATTTTACCGTGGAAAACATTAATTTAGGGTTATCTTTTGAGTGATTTTTAAGATATTAATTTAATAATTATATGTGTCTAATGATTTATTTTTATGTTACGGTATATATTATTATTAAATTAAAAATAATGAACATAGATATTACATATTTATTATTATTTTTTGTTAAAATTGTTAAATTTAAATTCTAAATAATATTTTATAAAATATTTATACAATCAAATAATTTTTTTGTGTAAATGAAATTATTAAATTAATGTTATAAATAGAAAACATGAAGAACTATTAAAATTTTTTGAAACATAAATTGCATAACTTATGTATCCATACTTACTCTAAAAGTATGAATATTTATAGAAATATTGTCTTGAAAAAGTATTTATACATATATTGTATGTATCGATACTTATATTTAAAAATTAACCGGCTAAAATAAAATAGGCGTTATTTATTACATTAAACTACCTACCGGTTTTTTAAGGTTGCTAATAATGTAAACTGTAAAAAAAATAGGTGTTACCTATTACATTAAAATACCTACCGATTTTTTTGAAGGTTGCTAATAATGTAAATAAGCGCTACCTATTACATTAAAATACTTACCGATTTTTTTGAAGGTTGCTAATAATGTAAATGGTAAAAAAAAATAAGCGCTACTGTAACACCCCCAACCCATACCCGACCCGGATATGAGTCAGAGATACTACATTGACTTTAAAACACAACTCTTAATAAATAATAGTAAAATATTTGAACTTGTATTAAGAAAATACAACAATATACATACTGTAATATGAGTTTACAAAAATATTCAGAGCATACACAACTTAACCCTTTAATTACATGCCAACTGCTATTACATAACAAAATGACCTACTGATAAGTTGCTTCTGATCTGATGGTTGCAGGAGTAATATTGTCAAGCTGCTTTACCTGTTTCGTCTAATTTCCTCGAATCCTACGTGTGAAACACTCACACGCTAAGTCATCGACTTAGTGAGGCAATAATAATAAGGCAATGTATTGTAATGAAAATGTCAGGATCATATGAGATGAGATGCAAACATGTAACTAATCAATGTAATATACTTTATCAATATCCATACCTGTAAGCGTATGACTGTAACATTCATTATTCTGTATTAATTAGTTTATTGGCCCATGATAGCATATTGAGAACCTAAGGTATTTGAGTAATGTGAGGTTGTGCACTATGCTGTCACCACAGCTCGTATAAATGCACCGAAGTGCCCGTAGAATTGCACCGAAGTGCCCGTAGAATTGCACCGAAGTGCCCGTAGAATTATGTCCATAAGGACCACGTAGAATTCCTTAAGAATCATATACATATACTATGGATCAAGTATGTGTCTTTCAAGACTTCACACAGGTTCCAAAGGATATACATATGTCCTAAAGAACCGAGTATACCCTCTACCCTTGGCATGCCAACTATACCTATAGTTCTCATCTACATAACATGGGCTTATACATTTCCCGTAGTTCATATCGCGTAGACATAATATTTCCATACCTTTAACACATAGGCATATCATTTACATACCTTTATCACATAGTGCATATAACTTTTTCTGCATATTCATGTCATGTAATACATATAATATGGAATGTAATCATATGTCAAAATATGGAATCTAGACTTATCACAAGTCTAGAACTGAATATACTACTATATTCATGCTATGCATATGCACTCACCTATACTTCTTTGCCTTTTCCTCGATCGATTCTACTTGTAGATTGTTCCCGAACTCGAGTAGGCTCGGTATCTACATAAACATAATTTTCAAGATGATCATCAGATGTCTATGTCTTGCAATTAAGCTTTAATAGCTTACTAATTTAAAGAATTTATAGCTTAGTCTTGCTTTCTTTTCTTTCTTCTTCTTTTTCTCATGGGGGAATCGGTTCCCCCCCCTGGGGGTATCGATTCCCCTCAAGCAATCTGGAATTTCATATACGATGAGGGGGTATCGGTTCCCCCCCTGGGGGTACCGATTCCCCTCTAGAATTCTGGAAATTCATTTCATTGAGGGGGTATCGGTTCCCCTTGAATGGGTACCGATTCCCCTAACCCAGAAATCCTATTTTTAGCCCGAAAATCATCTAATTTCAACTCAAACATGCATATTTCAATCCCTTTACTACTCTTAGCTCTCATACACTTACTTAAACTAATTATTATCCATTAAATACCTCTAAAACTTAGAAATCTAATTCTCCATATAGCATTTAAGAATCCAACCCAAATTCCAATATGTTCTAATTTGAATTCTAACACCTCATATTTCTTAGTTAGCTTCTTGACAAGTCAAAAATCTGATTCAAACATCAAAAACTCATCCATATCAAAATTTCATCTAAAAATTCATTTTCCAAATCCTTCTCTAAATCACTTATCTTGTTGTTTTAATGTCCTGTAAGCTTTCCTTTAGCTTATATAACATCTAAACTTCCATTTCCAATCTTAAAACATCAAAGAAACTACCAAGTTCAGATTCTTACCTTAATTGCAAGCCACACGTTGAGAGAAGGAAGAGAAGAAAATAAGGAAGAATGAAGAAGAAATGGGAGAGTTCTGGAACCAATGTCACACGTGGGTTCTCATATACCTCATAATTATTTTATTTTAATTAAAATTCCTTACAAATGACCATTTGGTCCCCACCTTAATTTCATATTTACTAACCTTACTTTTTAAACTATATAATAATTATTCTACTTTAATCACCAAATGTTGAAACTTTGCAAATTAATCACTAACCCGACATAGAGGATGTTACAAATCTCTCCCCCTTAAGAAAATTCGTCCTCGAATTTTCATTGCACGAACAAATGAGGGTATTGATGTCGCATATCCTCTTCACGCTCCCACGTTGCTTCTTCTACTCTGTGATTTCTCCACAACACTTTGACTAAAGGAATGGTCTTGTTCCTCAATTGCTTAACTTCATGTGCTAAAATTTGAATCGGTTCTTCCTCATAAGTCAAGTCAGGACGAACCTCAATCTCTTCTGGTGTCACGATATGAGAAGGGTCAGATCTATATCTTCGAAGCATTGAAACGTGAAAAACATCATGTATCTTTTCCATCTCAGGTGGTAAAGTTAGCTGATATGCTACAGGTCCTACTCTCTTTACAATCTCATATGGTCCAATAAACCGAGGACTCAATTTTCCTTTCCGACCAAATCTCAACACCTTCTTCCATGGAGACACTTTTAAAAACACTTTATCTCCAACTTGAAATTCGATTTCTTTCCTTTTTAGATCTGCATATGATTTCTGCCTGTCTGCTGCAGCTTTGAGATTACTCTGAATTATCTGAACCTTTTCTTCTACTTCCTGAATCAACTCAGGACCAAGCACTTCTTTATCTTTAAGCTCGTACCAGTTCAAAGGCGTACGACATTTCCTTCCATAAAGAGCTTCATAGGGAGCCATCTTGATACTCGAATGATAACTATTGTTGTAAGCGAACTCTGCCAGCGGTAAATACTTTTCCCATGATCCTTTAAATTCCATTACGCATGCTCTCAACATGTCTTCCAATATCTGAATAGTTCTCTCTGATTGCCCATCAGTCTGAGGATGAAAAGCCGTACTGAAGTTTAAACGAGTCCCCAACGCTCCATGCAAAGATTTCCAGAATCTAGAAGTGAATCGAGGGTCTCGATCAGAGACTATGGAAACAGGTACTCCATGCAATCTAATAACTTCTCTAATATACAGCTCTGCATACTTTTCCATAGAGAAATCCGTTCTAACAGGGAGGAAATGCGCTGACTTAGTTAATCGATCAACAATAACCCAGATTGATTCTCTTTTGTTCGGGGTTAAGGGTAACCCCGAAACAAAATCCATCGTAACATTTTCCCATTTCCATTGAGGAATGAACAGCGGTTGCAATAATCCTGATGGAACTTGATGCTCGGCTTTGACTTGTTGACATATCAAACACTTAGACACAAATTCTGTGATGCTTCGTTTCATCCCTAACCACCAAAATCGATCCTTCAAATCCATATACATCTTGGTTCCACCCGGGTGCATCGTTAACGGACTGCAATGAGCCTCTGTTAATATCTCCTTCTTCAAGTCGTCATTGTCGGGTATTACAATTCTTCCTTTACAATATAGATTTCCATCTGACTTAATCTCAAAGTCTTTAATCTCTTTGTTCTTGACTTGTTCAATTCTTTTCAAACACATTTCATCTTTACCTTGCAATTCTCCTATTCGTTCCAACCATGCTGGTTTAAGGGTTAATTCTGCACAAAGACCACCGTCTCCCGTTAAAGATAATCTTGCATCCATCGCTCGTAAAGCTGCAAACGTCTTTCTACTCAGAGCATCTGCTACCACATTAGCCTTTCCGGGATGATAGTCAATTATCACATCGTAATCCTTTAAGAACTCTACCCATCTACGTTGCCTCAAATTCAATTCCTTTTGAGTCATCAGGTACTTCAGGCTCTTATGATCCGTATATAAGTAGCAACGCTCCCCATAAAGATAATGACGCCAAATCCTGAGAGCGAATACTACAGCAGCCATTTCTAGATCATGTGTGGGGTAATTCCTTTCATGTGGTTTCAACTGTCTCGATGCGTATGCTACCACTTTTCCTTCTTGCATTAGTACACACCCCAACCCGTTATGGGATGCGTCACTGTATACTACAAAATTCTTGCCAGATTCCGGTTGAACCAATATCGGAGTTTCCGTCAGAATTCTCTTTAAAGCTTCGAAACTTTCTTGACATTCAGAAGTCCAAACAAATGGTACGTTCTTTCTCATTAGCTTTGTTAGAGGCAGCACAATCATCGAAAAATTCTTAACGAATCTTCGATAGTAACCGACAAGTCCAAGAAAACTCCAAACTTCAGACACATTCTTAGGAACTTCCAAATCCATTATAGCTTTAACTTTCTGAGGGTCTACTCTAATCCCAACTGCCGAGATCACATGCCCCAGGAAAATTACTTCCTTTAACCAGAACTCACATTTGGACAATTTGGCATACAACTTTTTATCTCTTAAAATTTGCAAGACGATCCTCAGATGTGTGCTATGCTCTTCAGGGGATTTCGAGTACACCAGTATGTCATCAATAAAGACAACAACAAACTGGTCCAAGTAGGGCTGAAAAACCCTGTTCATAAGATCCATGAAAGCAGCAGGTGCATTCGTTACTCCGAATGGCATTACGATGAATTCATAATGACCATATCTCGTTCTGAAAGCTGTCTTCGGAATATCTTTCTCCTGGATCTTCAGTTGATGATAACCCGAACGTAGATCGATCTTTGAAAATACTGAAGCTCCTTTCAGTTGATCAAACAAATCATCAATGCGTGGAAGGGGATACTTGTTCTTGATGGTCACCTTATTGAGCTGTCGATAGTCAATGCAAAGACGCATTGATCCATCCTTCTTCTTAACAAATAACACCGGAGCTCCCCAAGGCGATACACTTGGTCGGATAAATCCCTTCTCTAGCAACTCTTGTAATTGATTCTTTAACTCTTGCAATTCTTTCGGAGCCATTCGATAAGGTGACATTGCAATCGGAACTGTTCCCGGCATTATTTCTATTTGGAATTCTACCTCTCTATCCGGAGGTAATCCTGGCAATTCAGCAGGAAAAACATCAGGGAACTCTCGAACTATTGGAATTTCCTCTAACCTTTTCTCTTGAGCTCTTGAATCAATCACATTTGCAAGAAAACCCTGACATCCTTGTAGCAATAATTTCTTGGCAGACATCACTGATATTACATTTGCTAAAGGATTAAACCTTTCACTGCTCACACTTATCTCTATTCCTTCTGGACTTTTCAGAGTTACCTTTTTCAATCTGCAATTAACATCTCCATAATACCGGAACAACCAATCCATTCCCAGAATCACTTCAAACTCGTCAAAGGGTAATTCCATCAGATTAGCAGGGAATTCAATTCCCTGAATCTTTATGGGACACCCCTTACAAACTTTATTCACCCGGGCTCTATTGCCTAACGGAGTTGTTACTATAATCTCATTACTCGTAGCTTCTAAGGGAATCCCCAACTCCTTTACTAACTTACTTGTAATATAAGAATAATTAGAACCCGGATCAATCAGTACCAATACTAATTTATCATACATCTGAAAAGTACCTGCTATAATATCAGGGTCATCACGGTCTTCACTTGTCTTTAGGTTGTATACTCGAGCAGTGGATCGAACTTCAGGTTGAGCAGAGAATTCAGACGGGTTCCTTCCTCTGCCTCTTCCTCGTCCTCTTTGTGAGAAAGAACCAGCTCTTCCAGATGGTGCCGGCTCACCAATAATCAATGGACAATCACGGACAAAATGTACGGCCTCTCCACATCGAAAACAAGTCCCAGCTGCCATACGACAAGTTCCATAATGGTTTTTCCCACACTGCTGACACTGTCTCCCTTGACCCGGAGTAGATCTCCCAACACCAGATTCCACTGACTGCGTCTGTCTAGGTCTTGCCTGACTTGCTCCCCTAGCAGACGATGCAACTGATTCTGATCTAGTTTGTGATCGAAATCCCGAGTCTCTTCCCCTTTTTGTTGGTGTTGAACCAGAATAAGTAGTCGTCCTCTTTGATGTCTGAACTCTCGAGTCCCCGAATCTTTCATTCTGAGCCCTTTCAAGAGCTTTTGCACGATTGATCACCTCCTGGAACGAGGACAGGTTTAATACTATCAACATTTCTTTAAGTCTAGGGCGCAAGCCCTCCACGAACCACTCGCAAGCATCTTTTTCAGTAGGCACAAGCTCGGCTGCAAACCTGCTCAGCTTATTAAACTCACATTCGTACTCATACACAGAGCGGCTCATCTGCTTCAAATTCATAAATTCCTGCTTCATTTGTCGGATAAACTGATCCCCAATATACTTGCTTTTAAATTCTTCTAAAAACAAAGACCAAGTCAACTGGTCGGTTGACATCCTCATGGTGACATTCGTCCACCATATCCTCGCCTGACCCCTTACTAAAGACACCGCTCCATCTAATTTCTCCACTTCGGAACAGTGGAGACCATCTAACATGATTTTCAAATCATTCAACCAAAGATCCGCTGACACCGGACCTTCCTCAGCTTCTCCCTTAAATTCGGGAGCTCCTAAACTTCTCAATTCTTTTGCTACATTAATTCTTGGAGTTAGTGGAGCAGGAGGTTGAAGACGCGTCAGAATAGCGTCTAACGTTCTGAAGAACGTATCTTGATCTTGCACAGGCACTCCTTGAGATGCCTGTTCTTCACCGTGCCTGGCCAGGGCAGGTGAATTACTGCTTTCAGCATGCCTATCTTCTCCCGCTTCACTTCGGGAGCTATTATGTCCGGACATCTAATAAGAATAAACACATTGTTCTATTAGCAAAACAGCATACTCATACTATACCAGATCAGAAGTTCTCGCTATTTGTTGGCATGTATTCCATTTACAGACTCCATAGACTCTGGTTTATGCCTAGAATCGGCTAAACCATAGCTCTGATACCATTAAATGTAACACCCCCAACCCATACCCGACCCGGATATGAGTCAGAGATACTACATTGACTTTAAAACACAACTCTTAATAAATAATAGTAAAATATTTGAACTTGTATTAAGAAAATACAACAATATACATACTGTAATATGAGTTTACAAAAATATTCAGAGCATACACAACTTAACCCTTTAATTACATGCCAACTGCTATTACATAACAAAATGACCTACTGATAAGTTGCTTCTGATCTGATGGTTGCAGGAGTAATATTGTCAAGCTGCTTTACCTGTTTCGTCTAATTTCCTCGAATCCTACGTGTGAAACACTCACACGCTAAGTCATCGACTTAGTGAGGCAATAATAATAACAAGGCAATGTATTGTAATGAAAATGTCAGGATCATATGAGATGAGATGCAAACATGTAACTAATCAATGTAATATACTTTATCAATATCCATACCTGTAAGCCTATGACTGTAACATTCATTATTCTGTATTAATTAGTTTATTGGCCCATGATAGCATATTGAGAACCTAAGGTATTTGAGTAATGTGAGGTTGTGCACTATGCTGTCACCACAGCTCGTATAAATGCACCGAAGTGCCCGTAGAATTGCACCGAAGTGCCCGTAGAATTGCACCGAAGTGCCCGTAGAATTATGTCCATAAGGACCACGTAGAATTCCTTAAGAATCATATACATATACTATGGATCAAGTATGTGTCTTTCAAGACTTCACACAGGTTCCAAAGGATATACATATGTCCTAAAGAACCGAGTATACCCTCTACCATTGGCATGCCAACTATACCTATAGTTCTCATCTACATAACATGGGCTTATACATTTCCCGTAGTTCATATCGCGTAGACATAGTATTTCCATACCTTTAACACATAGGCATATCATTTACATACCTTTATCACATAGTGCATATAACTTTTCCTGCATATTCATGTCATGTAATACATATAATATGGAATGTAATCATATGTCAAAATATGGAATCTAGACTTATCACAAGTCTAGAACTGAATATACTACTATATTCATGCTATGCATATGCACTCACCTATACTTCTTTGCCTTTTCCTCGATCGATTCTACTTGTAGATTGTTCCCGAACTCGAGTAGGCTCGGTATCTACATAAACATAATTTTCAAGATGATCATCAGATGTCTATGTCTTGCAATTAAGCTTTAATAGCTTACTAATTTAAAGAATTTATAGCTTAGTCTTGCTTTCTTTTCTTTCTTCTTCTTTTTCTCATGGGGGAATCGGTTCCCCCCCCTGGGGGTATCGATTCCCCTCAAGCAATCTGGAATTTCATATACGATGAGGGGGTATCGGTTCCCCCCCCTGGGGGTACCGATTCCCCTCTAGAATTCTGGAAATTCATTTCATTGAGGGGGTATCGGTTCCCCTTGAATGGGTACCGATTCCCCTAACCCAGAAATCCTATTTTTAGCCCGAAAATCATCTAATTTCAACTCAAACATGCATATTTCAATCCCTTTACTACTCTTAGCTCTCATACACTTACTTAAACTAATTATTATCCATTAAATACCTCTAAAACTTAGAAATCTAATTCTCCATATAGCATTTAAGAATCCAACCCAAATTCCAATATGTTCTAATTTGAATTCTAACACCTCATATTTCTTAGTTAGCTTCTTGACAAGTCAAAAATCTGATTCAAACATCAAAAACTCATCCATATCAAAATTTCATCGAAAAATTCATTTTCCAAATCCTTCTCTAAATCACTTATCTTGTTGTTTTAATGTCCTGTAAGCTTTCCTTTAGCTTATATAACATCTAAACTTCCATTTCCAATCTTAAAACATCAAAGAAACTACCAAGTTCAGATTCTTACCTTAATTGCAAGCCACACGTTGAGAGAATGAAGAGAAGAAAATAAGGAAGAATGAAGAAGAAATGGGAGAGTTCTGGAACCAATGTCACACGTGGGTTCTCATATACCTCATAATATTTTATTTTAATTAAAATTCCTTACAAATGACCATTTGGTCCCCACCTTAATTTCATATTTACTAACCTTACTTTTTAAACTATATAATTATTCTACTTTAATCACCAAATGTTGAAACTTTGCAAATTAATCACTAACCCGGCATAGAGGATGTTACAGCTACCTATTATATTAAACTACCTACCAGTTTTTTTGAAGGTTGATAATAATATAAACGGTAAAAAAAATAGGTGATACCTATTACATTAAACTACCTACCGGTTTTTTTGAAGGTTGCTAATAATGTAAATGGTAAAAAAATAGGCGCTACCTATTACATTAAAATACCTACCGGTTTTTTTTAAGGTTGCTAATAATGTAAAAGATAAAAAAAATAGGTGCTACCTATTACATTAAACTATCTACCGAATTTTTTGAAGGTTGCTAATAATGTAAATGGTAAAAAAAAATAGGCGCTACCTATTACATTAAAATACATACCAGTTTGTTTAAAGATTACTTGTAACCCCCTCAGACCGATGCGGGTAACCCAATCCGATCTGGAGTGTCACATTAGGGCCACCGGAGCGACCCACTGTAAAAATAGCGAAAAATTTAAAACTTTTATTAAAATATGTAACTTATATAATGATTTATCAGTGTGTAGAAATAAAACGGATTTTCAGACTCGTATATAAAACAAAATACAATTACATGCCCCCTAATCATATGTACCGTACTCTGCAAAGAACACCGGAAGAACTTCCTTACTGAAGTCGATAGCTGCACTGGTACAATTCTTTTAACCTGCAATGTTGAGTAATAGAGTGAGCTTCGGAAAGCTCAGTAATACAGAACTACCAGATGATGCTGATGAACGTGCAGATACATATAAATATATATTTCCTTATTGTTTCTAAACATTTACAGATTTTTATGCTGAGCAGAGATCCTACTGATATTTCAGATGGTAACAGACAATGAGCTTTCAATTCAGAGAAATATTTCGGATGACTGAGTTCAAGAGATCAGAATAGGTATTCTAGTGTGTTCCCGTAAAACCAGTAAAAAGATACAGATCTTTTAAAACATATATATATATATATATATATATATATACCCCCATTCTTTCACAATCTGTTGGGTGTATGTTTGTGTAGGTTCCCCAGAACCATACACCCAACCCACACAACCTGTAAGGCCCTGAGCACAAAGCCGAGGAACATGCAGAAATACTTCCTTCAATAATCCCCCAATTAAAACATTTTTCGTCCGTACACAGAGATATCATAAATCAAAACAGAATTCAGAACAGATATCAGAACAGAATCCATATCAGAAATCAGAACAGAATTCAGGTCATGTATCAGAATAGAATTCAAGTCAGAAATCAGATAAAATATTTATATGATTAGGGAACACACCAGAGTTTACAGATATTATTCAGAGGTACTGGATAATCTTATCAGGCAGAGAAACGCGGATCTTTAGTATACCGATAAAATGTCAGAATTTAGAATCACTATTGGAAAAGTTCATTAACTGACGAAATCATCAGTTATTCAGAATGTGAATTATCAGGATCATATCTTATTCGGACATTTTTCAGAAGTTGTACGTAATCAGAAGGGTATTCAAAATCCTTTACATCCATGTCAATTGATCGGATAATCGAACAACTTGAGAACGAAGATTCAGAATCTTAATAATCTATGTCGACTGGTCAATTCATTTTCCTTCGAGGGTATTTACTCTTTAATACCACAAATTCTTGTCCATAGATCATCTTCAGAATCATCGCTGAATAGATCTTCCAATGGTCTTTATTTCATTTCCAAGCTTCCACGATATCATGAAATATTGCATGCTTGATTTGTAGTTCATGTTCCATAAGGACAATACATCTTATAAACTCATCAGTATTTCTAGACTTATCCAATTTACTTACTTAATCCTCAGTCATTGAGGTTACCTAGTTCATTTAACAGTCATGTCCATTCCAGTTACTTCGGGATTTTCCAGAGTAATTCAAACGTTCCTGAATTTTAGACACATGGTGTTCTTCTGTTCCATTCAATTTGGTCTTTGTGGTTGATTTGTCGAACAAACGTCCAATTCTTAATACTAAATGTGATCCAGAGTTGAGCTAAGCTGAATACTTCCAAAATTTATCATCGAGTCACACTTGAGAAGACGAATACACATTCCAGTAATATCTATGCCATTCAGGTATTAACATAGCTTTAGGGTTAATCTACTCACTTAAATTGTGTTCTATTACTTTTAAAGGTAGTCCAACACCCATGCTTATTTGGATTACTTAATTAATCCAAGACAATTACTTAGTAAAGGCCACAAGGGTATTTTTGTCATTTTGGTGTTCAGTTTTATTCCAATCATTACAGAGCTCAAGGATATCCCATCATTCTTGAGCTTGGTGATATTCTTGGGTCATTTCTATTACAGGGGTATTTTGGTCATTTTATAGATTTAGTGTATTTAAATCCTTTTCTTCCGTCCGATCTTACTATTAAATTCAATCTTATCATTTATTTCGGTCTTTTCGAACAATTCTGACAACAGAATACCCCGATATATTATTCTTCAAGTATTTACTTATTACTCGGATATTTTCGGGTCAAGTGCATTCTAAGATTTTACAAACGAAATATCATAAATTTTTCTTTACAAAGACATGATCTTAATAATTAAATTCGTACTTAATCGAGTTAAGTATAAATCCTCAAAGTATTTTTTCATTCAGGGTCAACTCAGACTATTTTACCTCTCAAGGGCATTTTTCGTAATTTCTTAACCAGATAATTTCGATATTAGCTCTTAATGAAAATAATATAATATAGAGATCCTATGATTAATTGCTTCCTCGAACATTCTTTGATCTTGAAATGTTTCCTTAAAATACTTATAGTATCTAGCACAAACCCTCTTAGGGTTAAAAACCGGTTATCCATAATTTCCAAGTAAAACTAACATTTCTTATGCACATCAATAGTTTTATCAGATTAATAATTCTTTTCAGATTTATTAATCCACTTCCAGGGAAAATTCTTGTCATTTTCCAACATAAGGGTAATTTCATAATTTTACCTAATCGAAATATTCTCATAATTTATCATCTAAGTACCTTTAATGAGATAAATTATAATCTACATATCCATGGCTGATTCTTTTATCACTTAAATCTACATATTCATGGTTGATTCTTTTATCACTTAATTCCAAAACTTGTAATTTAATTTCAACTGTCCTTCAATTTCTTATAATAGTCATCTGAGCCATATTCAGTTACCTACTTTCTACCGTATTCGTATCGAGTGTAGATCTTCATTAATTATACATATGAGACCAAACATTTTCATTCATGCATTTACCAATACCAACATGTTCTATAAAGCATAAAGAGATAGTAAAGTATTACCTCGATTTCCGTGCAATATTGATCGACCATAAAATTCCAATATTTCCTCTGATCCATACCAACAGAAATTACATCAAAAACAGAGCTTAATTCTAAAAAACGGATCGAATCGGATGATAAATCAGTGAAAAACAGCTTACCGGGTTCTAATTTGGCGAAACAGACTTTGGATTCGTATTCAGGACGTCGAAAGCATAAAATATGACTTTTAAAAAATTTGGAATTTTCGGTCAAAATCAAAGTCAACGGGGTTGATTGGCAATTGCGAGGCCTTCGGGTCTGAATTTCGAAAAACGGACTGCGGAATCGGATTTGGAACGTCAAAAAATATCAGGATAGGTATACTTGGTCAAAGTCAAAGGTCGTTTAATGCCTGGTCAAAGCCCGTCAAAGTTTTGGTCAACACCGGTCAACGGTCAATGGTCGACGGGTCGGGTCGGGTTGGATCCGGTCAAATCGGCCATTTTTCCCTTCCCCACGCGCAGTGGCGGCGTGTGGGACGTCTTCCGGCAGCCTATAAATCACGAAAAAATTTCTAAAAATTATTTTGAGTGATTTCGAGGTACTTACAAAGCTCGGTTCAAATTTTTGAACGGCGGAGAGCTCGATTTCAACAAATCGAAAACTTTGACCATTTCACCTCCTCACGCGCCGCCATCGACGGAGACCAAGAATGACACCGGCGAACTCGGAACGACACAAGGAACACGATGGTGCGGGAGGTGTCGTAAACGGATGATCGGATTGTCGTGAATCGACGAAAAACCAAGTGAAATCGAGTTATTATGACGATACTTCCGACTGAAATTAACGACGAACGGTGATGATTCACAACGAAAGGTTTGAGGGTTTTGTTCCTCGGTTGACAACAAACACGATGGTGGTTTCGGTTCATCGATCGGAGGTCGGACGACGAGTAGATCAGAGATCGAAGTAGGGTGAACGGGGGAGAGAAATGGGGGAAATCTGGAAACTGAGCATGGGTGGGGGAGTTATATTTCAAAATATATAAAAAATGGCTAAATCATGGGTTTAGTCACTGAACTTCCTGCACTTCTTAAAACGGTCTGCCAACTTTGAAATTTTACAATTTAATACACTGTTTCTTTCAAAATGCCAATTAAATCCAATACTTTATCATTTCTAAAATTTAGCCCCTAAATCGGGGTGTTACATTACTAATAATGTAAACGGTAAAATAAAATAAACTCTACCTATTACATTAAACTACCTCCCAGTTATTACCATTAATATTACCAACACAAATAACATTTTCGGTGAAAACATATAACATTTCTGGTAGCGCTTTTAGCCGGTCATCTATTTAACTAGTCACGCCTTTTTTAGCCATATATTAATCCGCCTCACAGCAGAACCTCCCGTTCATATGAATTCTTAATTGTTTTGTATTATGCTCAATTTATGATATTAAATATTTATACAATTATTTTCATTAAATTTATAATATATTAATAATAGATAATATTTTAATTTGAATTAATTTAAGTTTTAAAATCAATTCCAAACATTTTTAATTATTAAGTATGTAATATGATTATAACATGTTTATTTTCAATTAATTCTCTTTAAATTTTATCAAAATTAAAATATAGATAAATTAAAAGAAACGTTTTTTATAGAAAAACTTAAACATTTTTAAATAAAATTATATTTATAATATATGAGTAATTTAAAATTACAAAAAATCTCATTAAAATTGAATATCATTAAATGATATTGTACACACTTATATGTGGTGTGCTCATGAAAAACTTAAAATAATAGTCTCTTAATAAACATATAATCATAAAGTGGTATATCAACATGCTCTACAAATATGTTTTTATTATAACATATCAAATCATAATCTGACAAGTTCCGACGAAATTGATATTCCTATTTATAACTGTAGTCACTAATTTTTTTTTCAGTAACTAAAACAAAAATTTACTAAAATTGGATGAGTATCCATGTAATTTACGATAACATAAATTATAAGTTTGATTATGTGAGTTGTTTCTTGTCTTATTAAGATCAACAATTTTATAAAATAAAATATTTTCATTCAAAATGATTAATTACATAAATTAATATATAATAATAACAAAAATTTTTGACGTTTGATTGAATAGTTACTTTAATCCCTATTTTATGGAGTATTTTAACCCTAATATTTTAATTTGAGGCAATATAACCCCTGATTAAATGAAAATCACTAGTTAATTAACAGTTAACGCTTATCGCTGATATGAAAAATTCTATGTATGTATAAAGTTAGGCAGGGTCGTGGCTAGGTTTTCGGGGGCCTGTACAAATTCTTATAAAGGGGTCCTATTTTTTAGATATATTCGATTTCGGGGCAACAATAGTGGCGTTTTTTTTTAAAAAAACGTCGCAATAAGTCCATCTATAGTGGTGTTTATTGGAAAAACACCACTATATATATACTTTTTGGGGCATTTTTTTGGGGGCTGCACTATAATAGTGGTGTTTTTTGAAAAAACGTCGTAATAGGTCAATTTATAGTGGCGTTTATTGGGAAAATGCCACTATATATATATATACTTTTTTGGGCCCCCATTTTTTGGGGCCCTATGCGGTCGCGCAGTTCGCGCCGCCCCAGCCACGCCCCTGAAGTTAGGGGTGTGCAAATCCGGGTACCCGAAACATCCAGGTCAACGATTTCTTAGCCCGTCTCTCGGCCCGGATGTTCCGGGTACCCGGTTTTCGGCTACCCGAATACCCGGATTTTTTTTCTTCAAATTATTAAATCAAAGGTATGAAGCACTTGTCACTGGGATTATGTTGAGAAACAAACTGGTTATTTGTCATATTGGACCTGATAATGCAGAGTATGCAAAGAAAGTACTAGCTGAAGAAACATGGGGCAAGCACAAGGATGTATGTGCATCTTTTTAATTTGAAAACTTTTAACCCTCACGTGTTCTTTTTCATATTGGACCTGATTTGATTTGCGTGATGCAGGCTGAGAAGGCGGCATTTGAGAGAGAGGAGGTATTTTCTCTTTGACTGGAAAGATTCCTTCGTATTTCTATTTTATTTTGTACCTGTTTAATCTCGCAATCTAACTGTCGAAACATGATCTTCAGGAATCAAAGGATGACCCAGCCGATTCTGATGTAAGCCTGAGATATCCCTTAAGAACATAAAATAAACGCTTTCTTTGCTGCTGCTGAAGGCATGGTTGCAGGTAGAAAAGGGCCAAACCAGAGTGCATCTGCAAAGGGTGGAAAAACTTAACCGGGTATTCGGGTAACCGGGTACCCGGAAAAATCAATTTTTGTGATCCGGGCCGACCCGGAAAGTGTCGGGTCGGTTACCCGACCCGGCCGAGTATATTTTTAAAGAAAATTACCTGGTTTTTTTTATTCGGGTCGGGTAATTTTGCACACCCCTAGATAAAGTGATGACCTAATACATGTCATATTACATAAATGATGATGTGTCACATGTCATATAGACATAAGTGATGATATGTTATGTATCATTTAATAAGTGACAGGCATAACATTATTAACATATATCACACATTACTTTCCATATTGTCGCAACCGTCTTTCGGTTGTGCCCCGGAATTGGGCTTCGACGTGAAAAATGGATTGGGAGTCGCCACCGATCATTTACTTTACGAAAAGTGGGTTGATCGGATACCTTATTTCTTACATGATCTGCGTCTTACCAGTGATATGTCGGATCTGGGAGTCGGTTACGGTCAAGGAAGGATTAGCACCCTTGAACCGCCCTTTCGGTACTATGTAATTTCCAGTTGTCTTTAATTAAGAAAGTTGAAAGTTTAAATTGAAAGGTAAAATAACGATCCAAAACTTACATTTGATTGATTGAAAATGTACCCTTAAGAAAGTAAAAAATCCATGTTAGATAAAATGGTAAGAAATTAATTAATTAAATTAAAATGAAAAGAAAACAAATTAAGTAAAATGATAAAATGAAGAAAGCAAAGATAAAATAGTAAGTAAAAAAAAATAATAAAATATATATAAAAAAGAAAAAGAAAAAGAAAATAAATAAAACAAATAAATAAAATAATAATAACAAGGTACGAATAATATATATATATATATATATATATATAATAAATAAAAAAGTAAATATATGTAAATTAATAAATTAAATGACGAAAAGAACATATACACATATAATGGTAAAAAAACCAAATAAAGATAATTACAATATATATATATATAGTAACAATACTAATAATAATAATAAGTAGTTAAAAAAGACAATCACACCGAAAAGGGAAGAAAAGAAAGTAAGGTTTGGTGAAGTATAATTGATAGGGATGACAAAAAAACCCGAACCCGACGGGGAAAACCGAAAACCGAATTAAACGGGTCGGGTTCGGGGATGATAAACGGGGACGGGGACGAGGACGGGGAAAACCCATTTATTTTAAACGGGGACGGGGACGGGGACGGGGACGGGTTTGGTAATCCCCGCCCCGATTACCCGCCCCGAATACCCGCCCCGATACCCGACCCGATAAATATTAAAAATAATTATTTATATATATATATATAATATTAATAAATTTAATTTAAATAAAAAATATATATTTATATATTTAATTTAAATATATATATATACCCGGCCCGATTCTCGGCCCAATACCCGACCCAATACCCAGCCCAATACCCGTTTAAATAACCGTTTATGCTAAACGGGGATACCCGTTTCCTCGCGGTTTTCCCCGATTACCCGACGGGGATCCCCGTTTAAATCCCCGCGGTTTTTTAAACGGGGATGGGTACCGGTTTTTTAAACGGGGACGGGGACGGGAGGACCAATACCCGGCCCGAACCCGGCCCGTTGCCATCCCTAATAATTGACAAGAAGAAAAAAATGATGAGGGGTGGGGACAAAGTAGGTAGATATAATTAACTTGTGTAGAATATATATATATAATAATAATAATAATAGTAAAATGTATATATAACAACAATATTATCAATAAAAAAAGAAAATAAATATAATATAATGATAATAAAAAATATAGAAAATTAATAGAAAAATATATGTATAATATTATAAAATATAGCACTTAAAATAATAAAAAAAACAAATATATATTAATAATAGGTATAAAAACTAAAATATTTAAAAAGAACATACGCATATATATATATAACAAAATAAATAATATAAAAATAATACAAGAATAATACAAGAATAATAAAAAGAAAGAGAAAGTAAACAAATATAATAATAAAAATAAAATATAAAAAATATACATATATAATATAAATAAGTAGAATAAAAGGAAAATATAATAGTAAAAATAATAATAAATATAATAGTAATAATAAAAATGCAAAGAAAATAAATATATATATATGGGTAATAACGTATATAAATAGAGAAAAATTAAAAAAAGTGATAAATTAAAAATAAAATTAGCAAGTATGTATATATATATATATATAAAACTAATTAAGGGATTAAAATGAAAGGAATGCAAATTAATTGGGTAAATGTCAAAGAACATTGGAGATTAAAACCGGAAAAAATAAAAAAAGTTTTCATTTTTTGATAGATTTTCGTACTCTTATTCCAAAAATGTAATTTGTTTTTGCGAAATAGCCTCTAGGGAGCGTAGATCTGAAATCAAAGTTTCGAAAAAACTCCCTCTGGGTCATCGGCTAAAACATTTGTCTTTGGGGTTCTCCAAAGAAAACACGATTAACAACGCATGCAAGTGAAGAGTAAAGAGAAACAAACGAAAGATAAAAAAAGCTTTCACCTTTATTACTTCGAATCGTTTACAATAGCTTTGCCTTTGTACTTTCCGTGTTTTCCTCTGTATTTTGTCTCTAAATCGTGTCTTACAATAGTGAGTTACAATGGCTATTTATAGTGCTTGTGGATCCTATCTTTAGGAGTCTAAATCATAGTAGAACTCTATCCTATTTTTAGGAGTTTAAATCCTAGCAAAATTCTATCCTATTTTTAGGAGTTTGAATCCTAGTAGGACGAAAAGGTGTGTTGACAGCTGCCCCTCTTTGCCCATAGTCGTGTAACGGGGATAGGGCAAAGATTAAAAGACACACTTTTCGTTCGGTGGAGTTGAAAATTGACTCTGATGTTTCAATAACTCCCTGTCGAATTGAGTTACGGATGACTCCTCCGTCGTGAAGCCGAGTTCATCTTGAAATGATATGAAATTGAAGCCGTAGTTCGAAATTTGAATCAGCACGTGTCTTCTCGTTGCCCTTCAGTCTTCTTCTCGGTTTAAAGACCTTGGATCAGAATCAAACTCAGAAATCTTCATTGACAGATAGTTTTTGCTTGAATATGGTTGCTTGTCACTAAAGCACGGTTAACCCAGGTCCTCTTCTCGACTTGAAAACCTCGACTGCAACCGAAAAGTAGTTCGATTGATGTGTCATCGAGCTGAATGGAATCGAACTCGACAATTTTGATGGCAGATAACCCTTCTAGCCTTGAGTTATGCTATAAATGATGTGTCTTGGAGCTAAGCGTAGTCGAACTCGAAGGTCTTTGTTGACAGATACTCCTTCTTTGAGTTGGATATCCTTCGTCGTGAAGTTGAAATCCAATCTAAAGATGGATGATGCTTGTGTGCACGATTCCCTTCGTCGTGAAGTTGAAATCGTTTCGTCCTGAAGTTGAGCTTGAAATTGGATATCCTTCGTCGTGACGTTGAAATCCAAGTAAGTAGCATTGTTCTGAGTCCAATATCCTCCGTCTTGAAGTTGAAATTGGCTCTGGAACCGGGAAATTGTTTGTTGACAACCAGCCGTCCCTTCGTTGTGAAGTTGAACTTGTGTTGTCTCGAGTCCAATATCTTTCGTTGTGAAGTTGAAATTGACTCTGAATAAAATTTTGTTGACAATTAGCCGCCTCTTCATCGCGAAGTTGAGCTTGTGTTGCCTTGGGTTCAAGATCCTTCGCTGAGAAGTTGAAATTGGCTCTGAAATTGGGAAGTTATTTATTGACAACCAGCGGTCCTTTCGTCGTGAAGTTGAACTTGCGTTGTCTTGAGTCCAATATCCTACACTGTGAAGTTGAAATTGGCTCTGAAATTGGGAAATTGTTTATTGACAACCAGCGGTCGTGAAGTTAAACTTGCGTTGTCTGGAGTCCAATATCCTTCGTTGTGAAGTTGAAATTTGCTCTAAAATTGAGAAGTTGTTGGTAGACAACTAGCGGTCCCTTCGTCGTGAAGTTGAACTTGCGTTGTCTGGAGTCCAATATCCTTTGCTGTGAAGTTGAAATGGGCTCTGAAATTGGGAAGTTGTTTATTGACAACCAGCGGTCCCTTCGTCGTGAAGTTGAACTTGCGTTGTCTTGAGTCCAATATCCTTCGCTGTGAAGTTGAAATTGGCTCTGAAATTGGGAAATTGTTTGTTGACAACCAGCGGTCCCTTCGTCGTGAAGTTGAACTTGCGTTGTCTGGAGTCCAATATCATTCGTTGTGAAGTTGAAATTGGCTCTGAAATTGAGAAGTTGTTTGTTGACAATCAGCTGTCCCTTCGTCGTGATGTTGAACTTGCGTTGTCTGGAGTCCAATATCCTTCGTTGTGAAGTTGAAATTGGCTCTGAAATTGAGAAGTTGTTTGTTGACAACCAACGGTCTCTTCATTTTGAAGTTGAACTTGCGTTGTCTGGAGTCCAATATCCTTCGCTGTGAAGTTGAAATTGGCTCTGAAATTGGGAAGTTGTTTATTGACAACCAGCGGTCCCTTCGTCGTGAAGTTGAACTTGCGTTGTCTGGAGTCCAATATCCTTCGTTGTGAAGTTGAAATTGGCTCTGAAATTGAGAAGTTGTTTGTTGAAAACCAGAGGTCCCTTCGTCGTGAAGTTGAACTTGCGTTGTCTGGAGTCCAATATCCTTCGCTGTGAAGTTGAAATTGGCTCTGAAATTGGAAAGTTGTTTATTGACAACCAGCGGTCCCTTCGTCGTGAAGTTGAACTTGTGTTGTCTGGAGTCCAATATCCTTCGCTGTGAAGTTGAAATTGGATCTGAAATTGGGAAATTGTTTATTGACAACCAGCGTTCCCTTCGTCGTGAAGTTGAACTTGCGTTGTCTGGAGTCCAATATCCTTCGCTGTGAAGTTGAAATTGGCTCCGAAATTGGAAAATTGTTGTTGACAACCAGCCGTCCCTTCGTTGTGAAGTTGAACTTGTGTTGTCTTGAGTGGCACGATATCCTCCGTCGTGGATTTGAAATCGTGGATGTTTGGCTTCGAGCTAGATATCCTTCGTTGTGAAGTTGAAATCTACTCTCGAGCAAATTGTGAGTTCGAGAGAAACTTTAAATCTGTCGAGTTGGTCGAAGTGTAGCTTCTTGCTGCTGAGTTATGCAACCAACATGAATCTTTAAAGGTGCTTTTGAATCGAGTATTCTTCGTCTTGAATTCGAAACTTGACTCTGAAAGATGCAAAAAATTATGTATGTGGAAAATGATAAATATGATGCTCTAAAATGTATGCATAAGATGCATGTAACATGAATTGATTATATTTTATCTCCTGAAAAAGGTCTGATAATTTGCATTAGGATGTTGAATCCCCAAATGATGCCCCAATATCCAAAAATGCCCCAATTTTGATGTTGAATCTTCAAAAATGCCCCAAATGTTCCTTATTTCTTGCTTCAGCATTGATTCTGAGCATGAGTTTTGTGTCTAAAAGTCACATGTCATTTACCAAGATCCACTCTAGAGAGACTGTTTTGTTTGAAAAAAAATGTTTTTCTTTCTCTTTTATTTTCAAAGTTATAAAAATATCAATAAAAGAGTTTTGAAAAATGTTTGATCCAAAGTTTTGAAAATATTGTTACTTTCACGGTTTTACAATTGAGACGAATCATAAACTAGAGTTCATCGGATATCAAAGAATTAATTATACTGTTAATCCTTTAATGAATTATAGCTATTTGACAAGTGCCAAGATCAAAGCTATTTTTGGGAAGTGGTTAAGTAAGGAAAGGATAAAAAAAAATCTCAGGTTATTATGTTTGGTCAAAGGTTTGGCATTTATTCTCAAAGGTTTGGCATTTGATGCTCAAAGGTTTGGCATGTGATGCTCATAGGTTTGGAATTTGATGCTCAACGGTTTGATGGGGTAGCTTGCATGCTCCTCTACTGGAAGTGTTCTCTAACTCCCAACCTTCGTGGTCACACTCGGGTTGTGTGATGCCGTATCAAAGAATTTGTATGATCGCCTCAGTTGCACAATTTTTATATTCGAGCCCCCTTTTTAAGTTTTCAACTTGAATCATTCTTTGGTTTCAAGACGTTATTCAGGATTTACGTCTTGAACCCCCCTTTGTTATTTTTCTCTACCATGCATTAATTACATTGTTTTTTGCAAACAAATATTAATCCTGATGGGCGGGATGAAATCTGAAGATATTCTCTTTTGTTTAGAAATCCATGTATGATTAGAAGAGACTTTTAAGGCACGTAATGTAGTCCAAGGTTCATGATTATGAAAGAAAATGATAAATAGGCCCAAACAAGTGTTTCAGGGTGTTGAACCAAGGATCAATTCATTCTGATGCCTTCAATCTTGCTCAAAATGTTTCTCTCTCTTGATGCTCTATGATCTTCGAGTGAAGTGATTTAGTGATTCGAGAATGATTGTGCTTGATCAATCTCATAGTTTGAAGCTTGATGTACCATTTGTCTTTAGAGAATCTTTGCATGTGCTTTTTTGTCCCTTTTTCTTTTTGATTTTTGTTCTTTCTTTTTTTCTTCTTCTGTTTTGCTTCTTTTCTTTTTTGTTTTTGCCCTTTTTGTTCTGATTGAATCTTCGCACTTGGCATTTGGTTCACCTTTTGGTATCTCATCTGAATCAATGTGTTCGCTCATGTGAGCATATTTCTTCCACCTTGCCCCCCAGTGTGGAGGGTGATCCTTGGTTAGGGTTGAATAAAAAAAATACTACAGGCTCAAAAGGGGACACAAGGGATAAATTTTTTTCTCCTGTTGTGAAGGGATAAAGAAAGAAAGTCGTTCATCATTTCATACATGTAAATCTTCACAGAAGATGTATCCCTAGGGGGATAGATTTTAAAGATTAATTCTATTCACATGAAAACAGTGAAATTAATGTATGATAGAATTATTTCGAATGAATTCTTCTTCTTTTTCCAGATGTCTCAATGTTCAGGCTCCCCGCGAGATGCCCCAAGTTGGTTCTTTAGAAGAATGCTCATGTTAAAATGAACAACTCAATGCCTTGGGTTTTAATGGTAAGAAAGGTTATTTTTGAGTCTAAAAAAGACAGTGGTGTGATCTTATTGACTCAAAGAAAGGTATGAGTGTATCAAAAAGATAAAGGCAATGTTCAAGAATTTCAAAAGGAGGTAATGTCAAAATTTCGTCTTTTGGTAATGACCACGAGTTGTTTTGGGCAAAGAATTAAGGTATTTTATTCCGGGGTTTGAGACAGGGTAAGAAAGGTTTAATCTTTCCATATGTCAAAAATCTATAATTCTTGAAGAATTAAAAGAATCATTAATTCATTTAATATTCGAAGAACTAAAGATTAAAATTTGTTCAATTGCTCCACCTTAGAAAGAAATATAAATTCAATCATTTAAAAGATTAAGCAAACATGAAAGATCAAAGATGTGTTCAAACAAAATAATCCTCTAAGTGCAAATGGTATATGCCATGCCCCCTTCTTCGGCAAGCGCCTTACAGTTTTTAGAGGAATGTTTGGGGCTTCTTATGTGGTAACAGCTAACAGTTTCAACATCGTAGCTCTTAGGATATGGGGATTCTTTTCTTAGATCATCCTGGCAGGCTTTGTCCTACAATCAGCTGTTCAGGCTCCCACTGTATTGTTTTCAATTTTTTCTTTTGATGTTACAATCTTGCTTCCATGTGGTGTCATGTGGTTAAAACCACTTCATCGAATCCTCCATGAATAAATTTCATGTTTATGAAAAAAATGAAATGTAGATGCACAACGCAAAATGAAAAAAAAAATGCATGAAATGTTCGAGGCATTGATCCAGAAAAATGTCCATTATTATAAATAATCCTTATTTTGACAAAAATGTTTTATCTTGTAAGAGACATAAAAACAATCAAAGGTACATTCGGACTAAATCCTCTAGACCCCGAACAGTTTCCAGCAGGTTGACAAGTCTTCTGTTTTCATCTGTCACTATTTGTATGCCTTGTCGAACCACTCCAGCTTCCCTTGTCAGGCCATGTAGATGGCGAGCTGCCTTCTGTACTTGATCCAGGAAGTCTCGGATGACTGCGTCTCTAGCCTTCACCCTTTGTTGTGCTTGCTCCCAACGGAAACGCCACTGCAAACCCCCGTCGAAGGGCATTATCTGAAGCTCGCTCACTTGCTTTTTGAATCCATCTACAATAGCTTCTAACTCAGCTATTGTTTTACCGTCTCTCTCATGTTGTTTCTCCAGATTAGCCATTTGGATTATTAGGCGTTGGTTTTGATGCTGACTGCCTGCTAAGCGCCTCTGGGCAGTCTTCATCTGTTCCTTCCAAGTTCTCTCATCAGGCCCCTCGAATTTTCTTTTCAAACTATGGGCTTCATCTTTCCAGTACTCAGAGGACACTTTCAACTTGGAGTTATCCTTGACAGCATCTTGATACCCCTTTCTCAAATCTTCAAGCTTAAAACGATCTCTTTTCTTCTCTCTTTCCAGTTTATCTGCTCGATCTTTCTGAGAGTCGGCATCTAGCTTCCACTGATAGCTCTCGGCTTCAAGTTCTCTGACCTTCTGCTTTAACTCATTTTTCACAGCTTCAAACTCCGCCTTAGCTATCTCAAGTTCAGAAGAGACATGCCTGAGATGCTCCTTCGTGGTCCGTGTGTCCTCACATTCTGGCACCGGGATGTTATCATTCTTTCTCAATCTTCGTCATTCCACATAACCCGGAGTGAGCAAATCTCTAGCAGCCACGACATCCATCTGGGATACTTTCTTCCATGACTCGGCTACCTCTTTGATCCTTTTCTTATAACTGTCACCATGATACACAAACTCTGATGTAGATAATCCGTATGTTGCTGGGATAAACTGACGTGCCCCATACTATCTAAATGCCAACAACGGAGCATACCCAACTATACCCTAAAGTCCAAGTAAGATCATAGTGTCAGAATCCCCAAATCAAAAAAGAACATCACTGAGGAACAACCAGGGGGCTCTCCAAGTAATATCCCGGTCCTGAAGATGAGTGAAGACCTTCATCCATTCTTCATTCGAAGCGCCTTTATGCCATTTCATAATGATGAACTCTCCCAATGGTGAATAGGTAGTGCTGAATCGGTGGTAGGCAACCCCGTTAGTCTTCCAGAAGTAGATATGAATCCAAACTTGAAGGAGCTAAACACATCCAATAAACCTTCCTCTACCATTTCTTATGCAATGATTAAGAGACCGAAAGGTCTTGACTAAGATGGTCGGCGCTGGGTTGACTCGCCTTGGAAGTTGTTCAAATAGTTCTACTACAGCTACGTCGATGCACCCCAAGGTCTTCGGAAAGATAATCAAACTGACAGACCCAGTGCAAAAAGATCTATAGTCTTCCATTCATCAGGGTGGTTCTTCATTAGTTGCTTTATATGGATCCACTCGATTCCTTCCCCGCTACCTTTGTGTTGGAGTCGATCAGTCTCCCACTTTTCATCAACCCCTACAATCTTGGCCAGTCCGTTCTTAAAAGGCTGACCCTTGATATGTTTGATATATGCCTTCTCTAGTCTGATGCTTTCGCAGTGCAGTAGTGTGGTATACTCTTCGATAGTGGGCACCATGTCCTCCCGGTTAAAGGTGAAGCAACTATATCCCGGGTTCCAGAATTGAATCAGTGCTCGGAGTAGGGGCTCATCAGTCTTGACAAGAAGTAAGAGGGCAATATCACCATATCGTTGGCTGAACTTCTGCTTTCTGTCATTCTTCCAACTGTCCCAAATGTTTCGCAACTCTTGGACATCATTCTGTTTCAGGCTGACAGAGGCATAACTAACCAGCTCTGACACGTAGTTCCCCTGAAGACTGTCTCCCTTCTCTTTCTGAGTCATCTCGGACCATAGTCGTGCATCGGCGTTCTTAATCTCTTGTATTACAACACCTTTGTCCATTAATTCAGATTATTTTGTGTGTAACAAACTCTTTTTAAGGATCAATAGCCTCTTGTTATGATGCAAATGCTAAAAAAACAAACACAAAGGCAGAAATGTTAGTAAAATAAATAAATAAATAAATGACGAAAGGAAAAAAAGACATGGTTAAGGTAAAAATATCCTAGGTTTCGGAAATATGGTTTCGGGGTAGGCTCTAATTCTCCATGGTCTCCCAGTTTAGGTTCTAAAAACGGTACCCGAGTTCTCCTTGTCGGTGCCCCCTTGGGCTTGCCATACCCTTAGTCCTAAACCCATCACAGGCTTGTGTGGACTAAGTTAAACTCGAGGGGACACATTCCCTTATGCCCGCACGGTGAATAAATTCACACGAAGACATAAGGTATATGAATCCCGAAGGCTACTTGCTAGGCCCGCACGGTGAATAAATTCACACGAAGGCGTCACTTTCACCCTCACTTAAAGCATGGTTTGAAGCTCGGGTTTAGAGCCTTAGATGAAAAATCTTTAAGGGTTGAAATCATTAAAAAACGACCAGTACAACTATTTACTCGAAAATATAATCAAAAGTAAGTAATAAGGATCGAAATGTTACCTTAAAATTTAAACTTACCCTTTTCATTAAAAAGACAACTGGAAATTACCTTAGCCTGACTCACTTACCTGTCTCCCCAGCGGAGTCGCCAAGCTGTCGCAACCGCCTTTCGGTTGTGCCCCGGAATTGGGCTTCGACGTGAAAAATGGATTGGGAGTCGCCACCGATCATTTACTTTACGAAAAGTGGGTTGATCGGATACCTTATTTCTTACCTGATCTGCGTCTTACCAATGATATGTCAGATCCGGGAGTCGGTTACGGTCAAGGAAGAATTAGCACCCTTGAACCGCCCTTTCGGTACTATGTAATTTCCAGTTGTCTTTAATTAAGAAAGTTGAAAGTTTAAATTGAAAGGTAAAATAACGATCTAAAACTTACATTTGATTGATTGAAAATGTACCCTTAAGAAAGTAAAAAAGCCATGTTAGATAAAATGGTAAGAAATTAATTAATTAAATTAAAATGAAAAGAAAACAAATTAAGTAAAATGATAAAATGAAGAAAGCAAAGATAAAATAGTAAGTAAAAAAATAAATAATAAAATATATATAAAAAAGAAAAAGAAAATAAATAAAACAAATAAACAAAATAATAATAACAAATTACGAATAATATATATATATATATATATATATATATATAAATAAATAAGTAAATATATATAAATTAATAAATTAAATGACGAAAAGAACATATACACATATAATGGTAAAAAAACCAAATAAAGATAATTACAATATATATATATATAGTAACAATACTAATAATGATAATAAGTAGTTAAAAAAGACAATCACACCGAAAAGGGAAGAAAAGAAAGTAAGGTTTGGTGAAGTATAATTGACAAGAAGAAAAAATGATGAGGGGTGGGGACAAAGTAGGTAGATATAATTAACTTGTGTAGAATATATATATATATATATATATATATATATATATATATATATATATATATATATATATATATATATATATATATATATATATAATAGTAAAATGTATATATAACAACAATAATATCAATAAAAAAGAAAATAAATATAATATAATGATAATAAAAAATATAGAAAATTAATAGAAAAATATATGTATAATATTATAAAATATAGCACTTAAAATAAAAAAAACCAAATATATATTAATAATAGGTATAAAAACTAAAATATTTAAAAAGAACATACGCATATATATATATATATATATATATATAACAAAATAAATAATATAAAAATAATACAAGTAATAATACAAGAATAATAAAAAGAAAGAGAAAGTAAAAAAATATAATAATAATAAAATATAAAGAAATATACATATATAATATAAATAAGTAGAATAAAAGGAAAATATAATAGTAAAAATAATAATAAATATAATAGTAATAATAAAAATAAAAATGCAAAGAAAATAAATATATATATATGGGTAATAACGTATATAAAAAGAGAAAAATTAAAAAAAATGATAAATTAAAAATAAAATTAGCAAGTATGTATATATATATATATATATATATATATATATATATATATATATATATATATATATATATATATATATATATAAACTAATTAAGGGATTAAAATGAAATGAATGCAAATTAAGTGAGTAAATGTCAAAGAACATTGAAGATTAAAATCGGCAAAAATAAAAAAGTTTTCATTTTTTGATAGATTTTCGTACTCTCATTCCAAAAATATAATTTGTTTTTGCGAAATAACCTCTAGGGAGCGTAGATCTGAAATCAAAGTTTCGAAAAAACTCCCTCTGGGTCATCGGCTAAAACATTTGTCTTTGGGGTTCTCCAAAGAAAACACGATTAACAACGCATGCAAGTGAAGAGTAAAGAGAAACAAAAGAAAGATAAAAAAAACTTTCACCTTTATTACTTCGAATCGTTTACAATAGATTTGCCTTTGTATTTTCCGTGTTTTCCTTTGTATTTTGTCTGTAAATCGTGTCTTACAATAGTGAGTTACAATGACTATTTATAGTGCTTGTGGATCCTATCTTTAGGAGTTTCAATCATAGTAGAACTCTATCATATTTTTAGGAGTTTAAATCCTAGCAAAATTCTATCATATTTTTAGGAGTTTGAATCCTAGTAGGACGAAAAGGTGTGTTGACACATACATAAGATTTATTATGCTAGCGTTAATTATTGATTATTAGTCAACTAACAGTTTTCATCAAATTAATAGGATTATACTTCAAAATAATTGGAGTTAAAGTGCTTAAAATATAGAAATCAAAGTGATTTTTTTAATCTAAGGTAAGTACAAAATAATATATGTTTAAAGATAACTCTCAATCATTTAACATTAAAGACTCGTACCCCTGACATTCCTGATACTCGAACTCGAGACCTTAAAGAATAACAATAATTATTTAGAATCGAAGTCACTAACATTCATGCAAAAGTCAAAGTGATTTTTTATTAAATATTAGAGGTAAATTTTAATATTATATAATAATTTAATCCCTAATACAATATAAAATATTCTATCCTCTAAATATATGAAAAAAAATAATTTTATACATTAAATATGTTTTTATTATTTGTATATTTGATAATTCAATATTTATGGGAATCCGAATAACCTAAAACAGCACCGACGAAGAGGGTAAAACCGCGTTAATACTAAAACCTGTACCTTTCTTTCTTGGCTTTGGCACCATGTGAGTGGCTGGCTCCATCTTCTTCCAATTCTCCATTAAAGTCTTCACTTTCATTTATTTCATGCCAGTAATCAATGCACACATTATATAACACTCTACGTTCTTTCAATTCATTCATCCCTCTCTTTTGTTTCATGCAATGGCTCCACCAATGTACTTTTGGTTCTTTAAGCTACTTGTTTTGTTTTTCTTGATTTCTATGTGTCTTTGTGCCTCCGTTGAATGCCATGAGCTTCAGACCCACCGGTTTGGTCCTAAACGAAGGTTGCTAGAGCTTGACGAAGAAGCCATGAAAAACCAAACCAACCTTATTAAATCAACCCTGTCCGCCATTTAAAACCATAGGAAGCTTTCTAAACCCTACAATTCAAAAGCCTCCAACTCCTCCAAGAACAAAACAAATACCACAAAAACACTGACAGACAAAAAGGTCAGTCACCATGAATCCGATTTAATGTCGGAGTTCCTTGGTTTTCCGACCAAGTTCCGGCAAACCCTTATCCCTGACCTTGAAAAATGTCGACAACCTCAAAAGCTTACATTACCAAGTCAATGTTATCAAAACCGGACCAGATCGGCCGGTTCAACCAGTTGAACCGGAAATCGGTTGTCTATCCGGTCCGATCAGTCTTCAAAACTAGTTTTGCAATGAACCGTTAAAGAATCGGTTCTTTTTTTAAAATTAAACCAAATGACGTCGTTTGTTATGATTTTTTTCAACCCAAATTTATTTTCTGATTTTGTATCTGAGTTAAACCATTTTCACGAACGTTTGCAAGCGGTGAATCCTATCTCTTTTTCACGTACATCGTTGATTTAAATCATTTTATTTCACTTGATATTATGGTATTTAACTTATATATGTTATGAATTGTGATATTTTTACCTTTTAATATTATGAACTTAAAAAAAGTGTTATATATATATTGCTTTGAATATTATGTAAAAATTTTTAAAAAATATTATTTTATATAAATCGGTTCAATCACGATTTAATCATGGTTGAATCAATGAATCAGTACTTTCACCGATTTAAGGTCCTGTCCAATTTCAAAAACATTATCAAATACAACAAACAATTCAAGAAGCAATTCAAACTATACGTCTGCAACAAGCATGCCCCTACAGTCGCCGCTGCAGTCTCATGTGCTTCCATTGTAATCATTTTAGTCCTAGTTTCCCATATTTTTAATCACATTAAATCATATTTTCCTCTCCAAAAGATCATCATTTTAATCCAAGTCGACTTCTGGATTTATTTATCTATCCTTTGCCTCACTTCCCTCGTTACTGGGCTCGAGCCATTGAAGTTCTTCTACGTCACTTCACCGTCCACCTACGTCGCTCTGCAGGCGGTTCAGACACTTGGATATGTGCTTTACTTATCCTGCCATTCTGATTAGTAAGGCAGCAAAGCCACTCTTCGGAACAATCAATTATAAACTCACACCATTTCGAGAATTTATATTTGGATATCATTCAAGGATGAGAAAAATTAAATAAAACATATGTACTCCTTTATTCGACATTCACATCTACGAACAATTTAGATTATTGTTGAACTGAAAAATTTTATGCCGAAAAGGAAATCATGAAATGACTGAATTGCACAAGAACTCTTTCACGAGTGACAATGCTTAAAAACTTGGATTCCGAATGCTAAATGAATAAACATACCAACATATCATATACACTCGTTCCCCATGAATTAAACAACCTTTAAATGAATATGTAATATGTATCATGGTCGAGTACAATGCATGAGATCATAGATTAAGAAGAAGAAAAATTCTTGAAATGACTTCATTAGGGGTTATCAGTGGAGTAATTCACCCACTAGCCATGCTGAGGAAAGCTAAGAAAAAGTTAGATGGATATTTCTTTGGCATAAGGAGTTAATATTTTTTTCTTTAGTTATATTGATAACGTATACCCACCCTACAAGCTTAGTTGTTCGAACCCGGGTTCTCTTAAATTTTCCATCCGACCACTGAATCATTGAGATCCGAAAATGGGATCTTAGATATATGGGGTGAAACGATACAAGCTTCATAGTTTCTTCTAGTCCTAGATCTTTTGATGTACCACCACTAAAGCCTGCAATTCCCTTTCTTTTTCTACAATCTCTTGAAATCCAGCTTCGTTGGTTGTAAAGATATGAACAAAAGCTGGGAAATCAGCACGTGGTTAAGGTAATGGATTTAGATGAAATGAATGTCAAGGGGAAATCTAAGTAGCAGCAGTCTAATTTAAGGTTAAAAAACAATAAATTTCAGGCGTAATAAAAAATGTGATAAAAATTATAACACTTTAGGTTGCGCTCAATCTAAAATGTTACATTTATTAATATTTTCGGTTAAACTGAAAATGTTAATTCTTCATAATATTTTTAACATTTTCGGTTGGCATAAAAAATGTTCAACCTAACATATTATGATTTTTATCATATTTTCGATTGTGCCATAAATTACTTTTTTTAGCCTTAAATTATGTTGTCGCACAGCAAAACTAACGACTCAGATTCAGAATTAGATCATAATAATATTGTGATCTAAAGTTTTTGGTGTCTAATGATCATAGCGAAGGTAGTCGACACAATAGTCGATCATGACAAACTGTGGTTAGAATTTGAACTGGTGCTTACGTGGTTCAAAATTAACTAAAAAAATTCAAATCAATATATAGTTAGAGAAATAAACGGTCAAGTGACTAAAACATATGAATAAGATATATGTATTATCCTAATTTTGATATAATCATTTAAAGAAAAAAGTTTATACGAATAAAAACAACTTTTATCTTGTTTTAATTGAACAAATTAATTTTGGAGAACAAAGGAAAAGAAATTAGCGTAGTTTAAACAAACAAGAGTACAATATATACTTTTTTTATCATAAACGAGTAAAAGAAATACGTGATAGAGGATATGATAATATTATTCTATAAATATGACACCTTGCCATCCTTGTTGCAGTGTACTGATGCATGGCAAATTCGGTCATTTGGTTGATCGATGCTGGCATCGTTATGATGAAGAGTTTATGTGTGTTACATCTGAGTCGCAAACTCATAAAGGGCAGTCTGCCAATGCACACTACTCTGCTACTGAAACTTCAAACCTGGGATGTGAACGCTGTAAAGGCCATTCTCAGACAACATGTAATTTGCAAGCTAATACGGCCTCCAGATCCAGTGATCATTGGGTGGTGGATTCTGGAGCTACGCATCATATCACACCAGATGCTGCGAATGTCTCGAATCCTGCTGAGTTTAGAGGTCCAGGTAAACTTACTGTTGGCAATGGAGTCTCTGTTGATATTCATAATGTTGGTACTGCAATTGTTTCCTCTGCTTCTTCAAGAACTTTAGTCTTGACAGAATTATTGCATGTGCCTCACATAACCAAGAATTTGCTTTCGGTCTCTAAGCTTGCTAGGGATAACAAGGTTTATCTTGAATTTCATGCTGAGAAGTGCTTTGTTCGTGATGAATTCTCTAAGGCGATTCTTCTGCAAGGTGAAGAGAAATGAGGACTTTATACTTTTTCGCTTAGTGATCTGACTTCACAAGGCTGTGGTGCTGCAGTTCATCTTGCAACTACAGATGTGACTCAGTCTGTGCTTTGGCATCAACGGTTGGGACATCCAGCTAGTTTTGCTTTAAGTAAAATTGCAAAAGAACTTGATGTAATACTGGATATTGATGTTAATAAAACATGTGTGGCTTGCTTTATGGGCAAAAGTCATAAACTCCCTTTTTCTGCATCAAATACGGAGTATACTGCACCCTTTGAACTTGTATTTTCAGACTTGTGGGGACCTCCTCACATTGCTTCCAATGGATTTCGCTATTATGTAACCTTTGTGGATGCGTTTACCCGATTTACTTGGCTTTACCTACTGAAAGATAAAGCGCAAGCTGTTGATGCGTTTCACCTGTTCAAAAAATTGGTAGCAAATCAATTCGACAGTACAATCAAAGCTTTTCAGTCAGATTGGGGTGGTGAGTACCGAGTGTTTTCTGCGTTGCTTGCCAGATCAGGGATAGTGCATCAACTGACCTGCCCTCACACGTCTGAATAGAACGGAGTCGTTGAGCGTAAGCATCGCCATATTGTTGAGTTAGGACTTGTTCTGCTAGCTCAAGCATTCATACCTATGCAGTACTGGTCATATGCATTTGTGACTGCTGTTCATTTGATCAATCGTCTTCCCACGGTGGTGCTTGGAGGAATGACTCCATACGAGAAGCTGTACCAGAAGAAACCAGAGTATGATTCATTGAAGGTCTTTGGATGCCAGTGTTTCCCGCACCTAAGACCCTTTCAGAATCACAAGTTGTGCTTTCGATCTCAGCCTTGTACATACCTTGGGCTTAGTCCTCAGCACAAGGGCTATCAATGTCTGGCAGGAAATGGCAGAGTTTATATCTCTAGACATGTTGTTTTTAATGAAAAAGCTTTTCCTTTTGCAGATAAATCTACAGCTTGCTCCCCACATGCAAAAGTTGATCGTTCACGTGATATTCCAGTTGTTGCAGATGTGAGGAAGTGGATTAGTGATGTTACACCAACCGTTATTCAAGACAATGCGCAGAATGTGGTGGGACAAGAAGATGTGTCTAGTACTCATAGACATGCTGTTATCGAGGCCACTCCACATTCCACTTCGACCGACTACCGAGATAATGCACATGATATTGCGCATGGGACCAATGTGCACGTTAATCGTGGAGTCACACCGGTTGGAATAATTTCTGCTCACGATACTACACATGGGGACAGTGCACGTGATGACAACCATGGATCAATTCCATTTGGAATATTACACGCTCATGATGCACATAATAATGCACATGGGTCCAATGGTCATTATAATAATCAAGGTGCCCTGCCGCTTGGAACAATTCACGCCCACAACGATATGCATGAGGATGGGACCACGGGTGATGACGCGCATGGTGGTGTGTATAACCCAAGGAATGAAATTGTTGAAGCTTCACATGATAATGCTTTGGATGGCTCCATGCGTGAAAATGATGTAGTTGGGGCCATAGGTGCACATAATCCAAGCAATGAAATTGTTGAAAGTGCGCATGATAGTGCGCCTGAAAGTGGAGCCCGTGATAGTGCCATTGGGACTCATAGTCAAAGCAATGAGGTTATTGAAGCCATGCATTATAATAATATATTGGGAGTCACACCGCTTGGACTTGGAGCAGTCACACCGTTTGAATTGGAAGCAATGTCCACTTCACAAGGCGACAATGATGTTGGGGTCGCACCGCTCGGCGTGATGGACACTACTGGGGCCGCACATGATGACTCCACATTGCATCCGTTGGAGAACAATGACAATTATAATATTGTTGGGGCCACAAATTCTGGTGCAAACAATTTTAATAATGGGAGTACTAGTCAGGTTGTTGAAGAATTGGAATTACTCAATAATGCACCGACTGCATCTACTACTCTATCAACTAGAGGAAATCATCACCCAATGAAGACACGCAGCAAATGTGGAGTCTTTAAGCCTAAAGCGTACTCCACTCATTTCAACAATGATACTCCTTCCACAATTCAAGAGGCGCTGCAATCACCTAATTGGAAGGAGGCAGTTCAAGATGAGGTAGATGCGCTTCAAAGGAACGGCACGTGGAGATTGGTGAAATTACCAGAAGGGCGTACTCCGATTGGGTGTAAGTGGCTGTTTAAACTGAAACGAAATCCAGATGGCTCCATACATCGCTATAAGGCGCGACTGGTTGCAAAAGGTTACTCGCAAGTTCCAGGGTATGATTTCCTTGATACGTTCAGCCCAGTTGTTAAGTTTTCTTCGCTTAATGTTGTGTTGACACTAGCGGTTTCAAATGACTGGGAGTTGAGGCACGTTGACATTAATAATGCGTTCCTTAATGGAGACCTCTCTGAAGATGTGTTCATGCAACAACCGCCAGGGTTTGTGCAACTTGCTGAAGATGGATCTGTCCTCGTCTGCAAGCTTCAGAAGGCGTTATATGGATTGCGTCAGGCACCTAGGAACTGGCATGCCAAGCTCCGAGATAGCCTTGTGCAGATTGGATTTACAGCATCTCGAGCTGATTCGTCTCTTTTTGTAGGTAAACGAGGCGCTGGTGACATATATGTATTGGTCTATGTTGATGACATAGTCATCACTGGACACTCATCTTGTGATATTCAAGAAGTGGTGAGGCTGTTTAGTGAAAAATTTTCTCTCAAAGACCTTGGTGCACTTCGTTTTTTCTTGGGGATTGAAGTGCATCGCTCTCGTGGCTCTCTATTTTTAAATCAGAAAAATTTTTTGTTGGAACTACTTGAGAAAACTGGTATGGCAGGTGCAGCTGCATGTTCCACACCGATGATACTAGCATCAAAATTGTCAAAAGATGCTGGGGAGCTGCTGTCAAATGAAAGTGAGTATCGCAGCATAGTTGGCTCCTTGCTCTATTTGTGCCATACACGTCCTGATTTAGCCTACAGTGTTGGCAAGGTGGCACAATTCATGCATGCACCACGTGAACCACATTGGCTTGCAGTCAAGCGTATACTTCGATACTTGGTTGGAACTATGAATTATGGGTTAATGTTCCAAGCAAGTGAGGCAGAATTGTCTGTGTCAGCTTTTGAAGATGCAGATTGGGGCGCAAACATTAATGATCGACGGTCAATTTCCGGTTATGGTGTGTTCGTTGGGAAATGCCTTGTTGCGTGGAGCTCAAAGAAATAGAAAACGGTGTCCCGTTCTACTATGGAGGAAGAATACAAGTGTCTTGCTGATGCTGTTGCTGAAGTTACATGGACAAGTTCTTTGCTGGCAGACCTAGGGATTCAACAACGGAGGGAGCCGGTGATTTGGTGTGACAACACCGGAGCAGTGGCTATGAGTGCTAATCCTGTGTACCATGCACAGTCAAAGCATATAGACCTGGACATTCACTTTGTCCGAGAGAAAGTGGCTGCAGGTCTTCTAAAAATCAACTACATACCAGCTGCACATCACACAGCAGATGGTTTTACTAAGCCCCTCTCAAAATCTGCGTTTGAAGAGTTTCGTCGCAGTATATGTGTAATGCCAGGAGTGTAGTAGATTTGCTCGAAAAAAATGAGAAGAGTAGGGAGAATGTTAGGCTATAGCAAGACTTACTATGCTCTTGCTAGCATTATAGTATAACCATCAGACAGTTATCATTGGGCGCCAAAGTTAGTTAGTCTGTTATAATTGGTTAAGCTTGATAGCCCTGCATTGTTCACTATAAAAGTGATGTATCAGAAAATGTACAAACCACGTATTCAATATATCCCTTTCATATACAGTCTCATATTCAGTTTCTTAATAAAGGGAAGAGCCATCATTACGAAAGAGCAAAAAGCAAGAAATGCTAGTCGGTAGGTATGGGCAACTTTGATGGCTAAATCAAAGTGTTATTGGTCACAACACACACCCTATCTCTCCTGCTGTCCCCTGATTCTTTGACTTTTGTTCTTTTATATATATATATATATGATGAGAAAAAGATTAAAACAAATAAAAGACAAACAATACAAGATTTTAATGTAGGCACAATTCTAAAATTAGCCTATAAAGTTTATCAGAATGATTACTTTTGGTCTATATTATTTTTTTAGATTATTTTGACTCACAATGTCTTATTTTAAGGTAAAAAGACTTCTAACGTTTGATAAAATTATCACTTTTACTTTTATTCTTTTATTTTAGAGCATTTTAACCTTCAACGTTTCATTTTAGGATACAAAAAACATATATTTTGAAACATTAATTGTTTGTTAGTTAAGGATTTCCATTAATAGAATGATCTTTTTGTCTCAAAATAAAACTCAACACGAATTTAAGAAAGTTTATGTGTTGTTTAGTGATACATCATTAAACGACCTTAAATGTGTTCACATGTAAGAAGAGAAAGTGGTCATCCCCTTCGCCACCGCTCCCCCTTCTCTTCCTCGAAAATATAATTTGAAACTCTTAAATTAACTAATCTTACAAAGTTACTTCAATCTTACATTTTATCTCATAAAAAAACTTCAAAAAATCAATAATGAAACATTCATCAATCTTCAATTTTGCTGCCATTACCTTCAGTCTTCATCAACAATTGCTGAAAGTTAGAGAGATAATCGGAAAATTGTTGGAAAATGGAAACTGAAACTTCAAAGAGAAAGAATAAATGGTAAAATATACAGTTAGTCCACTAGTTTAGAATAAAGGGTTAATTTTTATAATTTAGGCCAAATTAATATGATGTAAAATTTGAGACCTAAATTTATTATCATATAATTTTTTATTAATTATCACGTTATTTTTTATTAATTTTTTAACAAAAATATATATTAAACTATTACTTTTTAAAAATTAAACGATCATTTTATAATTTCTATAATAAGGAATCATAACAAAAATTATCTTGCAATCGAAAGGCTACTACCAACGACCAGTTGGTCTAGTGAGATGAGGTAATGAATTCCTTAAGTAATGTTAAAATTTTGAATCCTGACATTTGTTGGACGGGTCACCTCCATAATGGATCTTTGTAAAATCTGATATAATTAGTCGATCAATAGTTCGGAGATTAGTGATTAATTTTAAAAAGAAAACTATTAACATATTTTATTCAATAAAAATAAGTAACTAATATAAATGGATTTTATTGATTAGTAGTAATAATATCAAAATCATTTTGATTTACACAATTATTTTAATTTTGTTATTAATTTTGCATATTTTCAAATAAAGTATACTCAAAAAATATATTTTGACACTCCGACATATTATTACTTTTTAATAAAAAATTAACATTTTTTTATAATAAATAATATTATTTTAAATTTAAATTACTTAATAATAACTTATACTAATAAATATATTATAAACAATTAAAATACAATTATAGTCTATCGAATAAAACATGTATAAAAATTAAAATTTATTATAATTTGACCCTCATGTAATCATCAAATCATTGGTGACTCAATTGATCACATCTTTCAAAAAGATTCAAAAAATTGAAACCAGACACCCCCTTTCTCATCATTCAAAATTTGAACCATCAATGTGAAAGTTTGTATAAATGATAGTAAAAAAAAAAGTCAAAATCTATCAATCAATAACATGAAAAAGATGAGCAACTTTTTAGAAATAAGACCCTTTAATGCAATCATATTTCCCCATACTTCGTGATAATCTTAAACAGTTTTCCGATTTACTTGCTTATTTTCTCTGGGATTTGAATGTCTCCAAAATATTCTAACCCCTTAGCGGGAAACTCTGAATTTTTTGAATTAATTTCTGATATCTGATATATTAATCGATTAATTAAGATTAAATTTTAATTTATCAATTTAGTTTTTTTATTAATTTGGAGTAAGTAGAAGACAATATTTGTTCAAGGTAACTCTCAACCATTTGACGCCAAACGCTTACATCCCCATACATTTATAGTACTCGAACATAAGACCTTAACCAATAACAATAATTTCTTTACCATCTAAATCGTGTTTTTGCATCAATTTAATATTTTATATTAACATATTTGAATTATAAATGATTACTATAAATTATAACTAAAAAATAATAAAATAGTTACATGAATCAAACGAGTAGTTAGAGAGATAATTGTTATACCTAGAGTCTAGAGGTCTTAAGTTAAAACACGACATTTGCATAAATATTTAAGTGTTTATTATCAAATAATTGAGAATTTTTCAAATAGATAATGTCTTATAAAAGATATCAAATAATATAATATATAAACGAAGCACAAACTCAAAGAGGAGGGTAGTTCTGTTATACGACATTCTTAATATACGGTCAATGAAATACCCTACCGAAAATTTTAATATTTTTTTAACATTTCCGGTAAAGTGATACCTAAAATATTATTTTTTACCGGAAATTTTAATTTCACTAGCTAATTTCTAGTAGAACTCAATATTAACATTTTTTATAGAAAAATAATATTTTAAGTAACATTTTACTATAAATATTAAATATTTTTGGTAGCGTCCAATATTAATATTTATGGTAAAAATAATATTTTAAATAATATTTACCGAAAATATTAAAAAAATATTAATATTTTTTATAACATGTTATTTAGCCGTATAAATCGATCTGCAAAGAGGAAGGAGAGATTTGTTGCGACTTTAAAACTGATGTTTCGGCGGGTAACGATTCCCCAAATCTCGCCGCTAGTCACTCCAGGCCATTATATAAATTGATTTTTAAAGAAAAATGAAAATAATTTCAAAATACTCTCTCTCTAATATTTTATTTTTTAAAATTCAATAGGGTTTCTTTACAATGAATTGTTAGGACAAATATAATAGGGTTTAATTTGTCTTCCTTTATTTTCTCACATAACTAAGTTCACATAACTATGTTCACAGAAACTAAAACCAAAAGGATTTCACAAAGACAGAACACAGATTTTCATGGGTTTGTTGTTCCATTTACATTCATATTCTCATCCTTACAGTACCCATCCATTTCAAACCCCAAATTATATATATTTCTGTCTTTTTTCCTTTTAGATGTAATGTAAAAATTTGCCTTCGATATTTATCAAAATATTATTTTAATTATTATTTTTAAGGTGATTTGACTCTAAATATTTTATTTTAAGATAAAAAGGCTCACATTGACCTTTATTATTATTTTTTTGAGTATTTTGACTTTCAAAGTTTCATTTTAGGATAAAAAATCATAATTTTGAAGTATTATTAATTTGTTAAGTGATAGTTCCATCCATAAAAGGATATTTTTGTCTCAAAATAAAACATTAAGGGTCAAAATACTCAAAAAAATAAGGACCAAAGCGATTTTTTTTTGCCCTATCGATTCCAAGGTTTCACCTTCATTAATCTGGACCGACCCTCGTAGCACATCTAACTTTGATGGATGAGTCTCACAGCAATGATTTTTTGCGTACACAAGGATTCGAACTCAAGACCTTGCTTAAGCGATATCAAACAACTATCTGATTATGCGTCATATGTATTTTTTTATATTATGCCTTTTTATGTATCTCAAAAATTCCTATTTTTCGATATTTTATACCCTTATTTTTTGTTTTTAATTAAAAATAAAACGGAAAAAAGTAATAGAAGACACAATGCTAATTAGTACCATATACTACTTGTTATATTGATATTAATAAAAGATTATGATTAATTCGTTGATTCTTTTATTTCAGAAAAACATTGTATTAAACATGATTTTCATTTAAATAAGAGAATATAGATAAGGAATGCCATAATAATCTGAGTATGATGAAAACAATAATACGATGGGAAAATTAATATGAAATCGAGAGAGTATTATTTACATAGCCATATAATCAAATTAAAAGTAGAGGGTTAAACCTAAAAGATCAGAAAGGAAGACAAAATAGGGTTGAATTTTTAAAATATTTCATCGTTAATATGGGAATCAACAAGAAAGATTCCATCTCTTTCGTGCATCATTGTGAAAAATATTCACCATCATTTCCTTGAATTCTTTGTTCAGATTTTCTCAGTTTTGAAAACTTTTTTTTTCTTTGATGAAATTATTTAGATACTCCTAATCTGATGAACATATCCATGATTCCACCATACCTTCACTTCTGGAACCCACATGTTCCGGCCCTTTATCCCCATGAAAATCCGACGGAGACGACGACAAGTTGCTCACTTTCCCATTCATGGAACGTAGGAGATTCTGATCATGTTCTTGTGAAGATACCATGTTTTGAAGGTCGGCGAGGCTGGCATCGGCATGGCCTTGGCTCGATCCAAACTCTTCTAAAGCACCCATTTTGAGAGAGAATTCCAATGACTCGCGTGACTTTGTTCCGAGAATGTTTGAACCGGAAAGTGAGTATTTTTGAGGGGTTTGAAGGAGAGGTTGAAAGTTAAGAATCGGGTTTTGCATGTTGATGTTGAGTAGATTCTGAGTCTTCTTTAAATGGCCTAACTCGAACGGTAGTTGGTAGTTAATGGAAGTTGAACTAGAACTAGTGTTTCTGTTGTTGTTGTTGTTGTTAGTTCTTGGATTAGAAACTATAGCGTCAGCCATTGATGAGCTAAGAAGAGGTGGAGGACTGATTTTTTCAGAAAATGGTCGTAAAAGATAATGAGGAGCTGGTGAAGGATCGAAATGGGTTGATCTAAAAGTGGAAGAAGGTGGATCAAATAGATCGAGCCTGGCTCTCGGGAAAGGTGAGAAGGTGAAGGGTGGCTCGGGGATCCCGGTGAATTCTTGAACCATGGCCCGGAAATTGCTGGTATCTGTGATCATAACAGTTGTTGCTGCACGCCTAGAAACTCTGGTTCTCTTCTTCGGATTACGCACCGTCTTGCTCTTGTTGTTTGGTTGGCTATTTGTGGCGGAAACCGAGCATTGGTTCGAACTTTCTGGTCCTTGAGGGACCTGCAACAATGGAGAAGTGGCTCTACTCTGTGCTTGTTGGTTGGCAAACAGTTGTTGAGTCATTAGTGCCGCCGATGACGCAGTCATGTACCTACTAAGGTCAGTGCAATTGGGCTCAGATCTTAGATCTTTTGACCAAATCGCATCGAGATTAAGGACCGACCTCGGATTCCCCGTTGTTGCTGAAAGTTGCAGTGATCTTGATAAAGGATGATAATCTAAGTATGATGAAGGGTCGAACATAGTCGATGAAGAGTGGCTCTGCGGTTGCTGTAGCACCGGCGGCGGCGTCTGGTTACCCAAAGGATCATGACCGATATGGCTCAATGGGCTATGGTTCAAAAAAGCTGAGATTGACTCCACGCGTGAATCATACTCTTCGCTGCCACCACTTGATGATTGCAAACTACCACTATTACCGGAATCCATGGGAAGAAGAAAAAGAGAAGACGTAAAAGAAAAGAAGAAAGAATGTTTCGGTCAAGAGATTTTTTTAGCTTACTTCACCATACTCAGAGTCATTTAAGAAGGAAAAAACAAAGCACAGAACACGTAGCTAAAGCATGAGGTAATAGTAATACGATCGAAAGAGAGAAAAAAAAAGAGTAAGATCTTCTGGAAGAAACGCTATCTCAGAAATCATCGGAAAATACCCATAAATATGCTGTCTTTAGAGCTCTAAACTGCAAAACCAAGACACTGGTTTGCTTGCTTGCTTTATCTTTGAGCAAAAAGAGCATAAAAGCTCAGGGATTATCAATGGCTGAAGAAGAGATGAAAAATCAAAGTTCAATCTCCCCCCCCCCTAAAGAGATGTTTGGTTTTGGATGAAAGCAACTAGTCAAAGTATATCTGAGTTGTGGTTTTGAATTTTATTTTTATATTTAAAAGATAAAAATAACGTTTTTCTGATTTTTTTATTAATTTAGATGATTATAAAATAGCATCGATTCGAAAGATTATTTAATAATAAATATATGTAAATATCATACTCAAACTAAAAACCTTTAAAGAAAAACAATATCCCGATTGTTTGATTCATATTGTGTAATTTAAATATGTTATGAGAAAATAAAATAATTTTATCAATATTATTTTCTCAATTTAATAAATATATTAAAGTAATAATCAAAGTTAAATTAATTTAATTCAAATAAACAAATTATTTATTCTAAGAGGAAGAAAAACTTCATATTCAATCAAATATTTTATATTTTAATATATATATATATATTAAAACAATTCCCTTTTGTTTGGGGAATAATGTGGTAGCCATTGAAGCAAACAAATTGAAGAAAAATGGTAGTCGAAGTAGAATGGTATAAGAGGGGAAAAATATTTAATAAAAGATAAGGGTAAAGTATACAAATGATCCCCAACTAAAAAAAGATATTATTTTATTAAATTCCCGACTATTAAAAGTTACAAAATAGACTCTTGATTATAGGGTGTTGCTTTGTTAAGTTCATCGACTACTAAAAGTTACAAAATGATCATCCGACTATTTATTGTGTTTTAAACTCGTCATTTTCTATTAAAAAAATGGTTCGATGCAAAAATAAGTGCTCAAACTATATCCTAAGTTAACTTTAGGTACCTAAAGTATTTTTCGTTAAAAATATGTGTATAAGGTTTTTTCTATTACACTTTTAGGTGCCTAATGTTTTCTTCATTACACTTTTAGGTGCCTACGTAGTAACAGTCCTTAAAAAAGTCGTTAAGTGACTCATGTCATGTTTATATTTTGGCTTAATGCAGAAATATGTGCTCAAACTATATCTTAAGTTAACTTTAGGTGCTTAAAGAATTTTTCACTAAGAATATGTGCCAAATGTTTTCAACATTACACTTTTAGGTGCCTACGCAGTAATAGTCATTAAAAAAAGTCGTTAAGTGACCCATGTCATGTTTATATTTTGGTTTAATAAAAAAATAAGTTCCCAAACTATATCTCAAGTTAACTTTAGGTGCATAAAGAATTTTTCGCTAAGAATATGTGTCTAATGTTTTCGACGTTATATTTTTTGGTGCCTAAGCTGTAACGACCATTATTTGACATTTGTCGCGTTTATATATTTTTTAAGAATATAAAATTATATATTCTTAAAAAGTTAAAATATTATTTAAAAAATATTTGTTTAAGGGAAAAAATTATTTCTTCCCGCCAACGCAAAAATTCTCCCCCTTCCCTAGTTGCATTCAAATCACCCCTCTATCGTCCTCATAAATCTCTAAAGTTAATTTAAGGTGATAATAATAAATTTGAGATTAGGGTTTGAGATTTGAGTATTATGTATAGGGATTTAAGTTTGATTTATGGATTTAAGGGGATTGAGACGACAACAAGAGGGATGGTTAGCAATGGAGGTCCGACAACATGTGAGTGGTTGTTCGACGATGACAAAAGCTACCGATGATGACCGACGACAACTAGTAATGGGGATAAAATTAGAGATTTTAGGGTTGCAAGTTTCTTTTGTAATTTTAGAGAATTATGGTTTAAAAATAATAATATTATTAAGTTTTTTAAAAAATAAAAATTCAAAAAATATAAAATGACACGTTTCACTGAATGGTTTTTTAACGACCATTACTGCAAATGCACTTAAAAATATAACATTGAAAATGTTATGCACCTATTTTAACGAAAAATTCTTTAGGCACCTAAAGTTAACTTAGAGTATAGTTTGTGCATTTTGTTGAAAACATTTTGATGTTTCGATGTAACAAATTAAATACGAAAGTCTTAATATACGGTCAATGAAATATCCTACTGAAAATTTTAATATTTTTCTAACATTTCCGGTAAAGTGATACTTAAAACATTATTTTTTTACCGGAAATTTTAATTTCACTAACTAATTTCCAGTAGAACTCAATATTAACATTTTTTATAAAAAAATAATATTTTAATTAATATTTATCAAAAATATTAAAAAAATATTAACATTTTTTATAACATGTTATTTAGCCGTATAAATCGATCAGCAAAGAGGAAGGAGAGATTTGTTGCGACTTTAAAACTGATGTTTCGGCGGGTAACGATTCCCCAAATCTCGCCGCTAGTCACTCCAGGCCATTATATAAATTGATTTTTAAAGAAAAATGAAAATAATTTCAAAATACTCTCTCTCTAATATTTTATTTTTTAAAATTCAATAGGGTTTCTTTACAATGAATTGTTAGGGCAAATATAATAGGGTTTAATTTGTCTTCCTTTATTTTCTCACATAACTAAGTTCACATAACTATGTTCACAGAAACTAAAACCAAAAGGATTTCACAAAGACAGAACACAGATTTTCATGGGTTTGTTGTTCCATTTACATTCATATTCTCATCCTTACAGTACCCATCCGTTTCAAACCCCAAATTATATATATTTCTGTCTTTTTTCCTTTTAGATGTAATGTAAAAATTTGCCTTCGATATTTATCAAAATATTATTTTAATTATTATTTTTGAGGTGATTTGACTCTAAATATTTTATTTTAAGATAAAAAGGCTCACATTGACCTTTATTATTTTTTTGAGTATTTTGACTCTCAAAGTTTTATTTTAGGATAAAAAATCATAATTTTGAAGTATTATTAATTTGTTAAGTGATAGTTCCATCCATAAAAGGATATTTTTGTCTCAAAACAAAACATTAAGGGTCAAAATACTCAAAAAAATAAGGACCAAAGCGATTTTTTTTTGCCCTATCGATTCCAAGGTTTCACCTTCATTAATCTGGACCGACCCTCGTAGCACATCTAACTTTGATGGATGAGTCTCACAACAAGGATTTTTTGCATACACAAGGATTCGAACTCAAGATCTTGCTTAAACGATATCAAACAACTATATGATTAAGCGTCATATGTATTTTTTTATATTATGCCTTTTTATGTATCTCAAAAATTCCTATTTTTCGATATTTTATACCCTTATTTTTTGTTTTTGTTTTTAATTAAAAATAAAACGGAAAAAAGTAATAGAAGACACAATGCTAATTAGTACCATATACTACTTGTTATATTGATATTAATAAAAGATTATGATTAATTCGTTGATTCTTTTATTTCAGAAAAACATTGTATTAAAGATGATTTTTGAAGATACTCATTTTTTTCATTTGAATATTATTATTATTATTATAATTATTATTATTATTATTTTATTTTATTATTAATAAATATTATTACAAAGCCCAAATCACGGCCCAATTACAAACAAAACAGAACCGGCCCAGACCAGATAGAAACCCTAAACATTTGGGGTTTTAGCTAGGGTTTCTAAACCCTAGCTCCAGCCACCGCCTCAAGCTTCCAGAAGCCTCAGCCGCCGCTCATTGCCGACACTCCACTGCCAGGTGACCCAACCAGATGCTGCCGACGGTCTACTCTGCGACGACGCCTCAACAGAAGGCTCCAGAAGACCCAACTACCCCTCAACGTCGCTTGCTCTATGGCGAGTCATCACCATAGTCTGATGACTCACCGAGGTACCCCCTTTGGACTGGTCCGAGAGCCACACCGTCGATGGCTATAAAAGCCATCGACCACACCTACAACAAAGAAAGGGAGGAGACAGAGAACCAAAAACAACAAAAAGACAGAGAGCAAAAACAACACAAAACCGAGAACCAACACCAACAACAAACCAACAATGAAAAATAAACTGAGAGAGGAGAGAAACTTACCACGACCATCGGAGGCCTCCAAAACGTCGTCGAACCGTTAAAATACCGAAGGTATTATCTTTAGATCTAGGAAATACTATGAGGTTTTAGGAGAAAAGAATACCAGATTTGGCTTTAGGGTTAAAAGAGCTTTGATTTGGTATGGTTTTGTAAATTCCGGCCGCCGTTCACGGTGGCCGGCGGCGGTGCTTGGCGACGGATCATGGCTGCTGGCCGGTGGTCAGCTCTCTCTCCGGGGAGAAGTCTAGAGAGAACAGAGAGAGTTTTCTCTCTCAGAGAAAGAAAGAGAGGAAAGAAATGAAAAAAAATCGCCCATAAGGGCCGGTCGTTTGGGTATTTAAAACCCTCCCCAAACGACGTCGTTTTGGGGAGGGTACATGTGTAATTTCCCAAATAGGTAAACTATACCCGTAATCCCCATATATTTGTAATATTGCAATTTAGTCATTGGAACTATTTTCTGATCTTTTTAATTTAGTCTCATATTTTCATTTGATATTATTTTAATCCTTATCTGTATATATATATATATGTAGGGTAAATAACAGATTTAGTCCTTTAATTTTAATAATTAATATTTTAATCTGAATAGCATGTTTTAATTTATTTTAATTTGACATTTGAATTTAATATAATTTTATTTTAGTCCATAAATTAATAAATGAGTAAAACAACATGTTTAATCCTTGTAATTTTAAATAATTAATTATGAATTAGGTAGTTAATTCTATTAGGTTATAATTTAGTCACTATTTTCAATTTTTATTTATTTTTTTACAAATTTTATTTATTTTAAATATATAGTTTTAATTTTATTCATTGTTTAGTTATATGTTAATTTTATATGTTTACTTTTAATTATTATTACTATTATTATTTAGTCATAAATATATATATTTATAATATTTATTTTATTTATTAAAATCTTATTTAATTATTTTTAACTTATTTTAATCCTGTTTTAATATTTATTTATTTTTCAATATTAAGAAAGGACAGTCTTAAAACAACTGGATGTCTATTTTTTGATATTTTTAAATAAATAAATATCCTATTTTATAAATTATATATTAATTTTTTATTTATTTATTTTTTAATATCGAAGAAAAGAGCCGTCTTAAGGCACCTAGAAGTCCTTTTCTGATATTTCTAAATAAATAAATATTTTATTTATAAATATATATAAATTAATATTTTTTTCCATAATTATAATTTTGAAATAATAGGATTATAAATTAAATATACTTTTGAATTTTTAAATTTATGATAATAGAGACAATTTATAATTAATAAAGTACCAACTTTGGGCGTTGTAGGGGTGCTAATCCTTCCTTAAACGTAACCGACCACGAATCCCTTTTTATTATTAAAAAACAAATCTTTGGTTAAAACACATACCAGTTTATCTTTTAATCGATGTTTTCTTAAAAACTCTTTTAAATGATGATTTTTAGGTATTCGAACTACCTGACCCAAAAGGTCGATGGCGACTCCCAAAATATTTTAAAAAACATTTATTCACATCACTTTACCCACCAAGTAAAAAATTCGTGCCCGGACGAAAACCGGTTGCGACAGCTTGGCGACTCCGCTGGGGACGTCAAACTTTAAAATTAATTATAAATTGTCTCTATTAATTAGAAATTAAAAATTCATTTATTTAATTTTTAATTCTTTTCTTTCAAATTTTTTATTACTTATTATTTTTATATTATTTTATTAATATTTTTTATTTTATTTTATTCAGGTATTAATTATTTTATTTGTCTGTTAGAGGTTTTAACATTTCTCCTTACACACAACACTTGTATTGCATAACATAAAGCTCTATAATTGAGTTTGTCCCTTTTATGTAGGAGTGAAAGCGACGTCTTCGTGAGAATTTATTCTCCGTGTCAGACCTAGCAAGTAACTTTCGGGGTTCATATGCTCTATGTCTTCGTGAGAATTTATTCTCCTTGTCAAGCATAGAGAAGTGTATCCCCTCGAATTGAACTCAATCCACTTTAGTCTGTGATGGACTAGGATTGAGGGTTAACAGCCCAAGAGGGCACTAACAAGGACAATTCGGGTACCTTTACACCTAGAACTGAAAACCTGCATATAATAAACCCTAGAAACACTCTCGATCTGAAACCATGCCGAAATTTTGTCAGTAGGTATACACAAAAGAGAAATAAGCTCTAGCTTTTATTTCCTTTTCTATTTCCTGAATAAATGCATGCGAACTAGAAATCATGCAGTTAGGTTAAATTTTCCAAACAAAGCATGGAACTAGAAAGCACGAGGTTAAGATTTATACATTGATAGATAGAATTTTCATTTCTATTAATTGGTACTAACCAATTTATTTTCCTTTCTCATCATATTGTTTGCTCTAAACTTGTTTATATTTGAATTCTTTTGTTTGCATTGCATGATCATGGCATAATCAAAAGGTGTTGACTTGAAAGACTGTTCATCAAATTGAAAAGAAATCGTAAATGGACAAAAAGTTTTATGATCAAACAAAATATGATGCGTCCAAGGAAAGACATCCTGAAGAAACTCTGATGATAGAAATGAGCAATGCACACAGAGATCCTGTTATATTAACACCAAAAGTACTCCACAAAGATTCTGCCAGATTGATACCAAAAACAGTCTATGGTAAGAGCATCAGTCAGGGCATTCAGAGTGGAGGAGGTTTTTATGAAGCTCAAGCATGTTATTTGAAGGACTTGAACGACCAAAACAAGAAATTGAGCATATAAATGAAAACCATGCAGGAAGATTTTCAGAAGATCAGTCAAGCCTTTCAAAATACTAGCCTAGGAAGTACCCAGAATAGTGGATAACAGGGGTCACCAAGCTGAAAAAGAGTTGCAACATATATAAGGATCTTGTTCAAGAACTTCTTGGACATAAAGGTTCTCTTACAAAGGAAAATGAGCAACTCCGAGAAATGACACAGAAGATGAAATAGAATGTCATGGAAGAAGTTGCAGTCCAGACAAGCAATATGGTTCTTAAATGATAGATTTAGCTGACTTTACAAGGAGATGAAGCAGATTGAAAACTCAATGGAAGCTAACTGGGCTTTGGAGAAGTTAGAAGTGAAAGATATCCCTATATGTAAAGTTTTGTTTGATGTATCAAAACTTTTGTGTTCAATGAAATCTGTTCTAAGATGATCACTCTTGAGTAAACACCTTTTTCATACATGCATTTGCATTTTGCATCTTTGCATTTTTCATTGTGCATTTATACTCTTATATTTGTTTTTGTACTATACAATTTGCATTTTTATTGTTACATTCATATATTTACATTTGCATTTACATTTGCATTTTTACGTTTGTATTTACATTTGCATATTTCCATAATTACATTTTATTTCAAACTATTTTACATACATTCAATCATGACAACGTGGAATAATTCGTGGAGAATTCTATGACATAATCAAAGTGGAGTTAACTTGGTCTTCCTAAAGAAGGATAATAGCCATGAATGAGATTTTAGCAAGGGTTGGTAAAATTGAGAAACTACAAGAGCAATTTATCGAGACACAACAAAAGATGATTGATCAAGTGAAAAAATTCCAGAATGATTCAAAAGAACAACTGACCAAATTGATGGACCTGATGAATATTGTAATCCATGGAAAGAAACCGTTAGAGGATCCTGTTATGAAAGATTTGAATGGGATTATGAATGATGTAGCTGATACAATAGAAACAAATGACCAAGAACTCGTCAAGAGATGTGAAAATCCAATAAAGCTCCCAGAAAAGGCAACAAAGATCAAGCTAAAGCGAAGCATAGAAGAGGTTCAAAAGCCATTGAAGAAAGCTAAGAAAGGCAAAAAGAAAATGATACCTCTCATTCCAATTCCAATCTCATATTCATATTTATTACCATTTCTTTTTGAAAATGACCTCATAACACCAATTGCTCCAAGGCCTAATACTTATTTGCGTCCAGATTGGCAAGGTGTCAAGAATTCATGCAATTATCATTCTGGAGAGTTTAGCCACTCTACGGAGAATTGTAGGATTGTGAATTTAAAGGTCCAAGATCTTATAACAGAAGGATTGCTATGTTTTGAAGATGGGAAACCTAAGATTCTAAAAAGCTAAAAACTGGTCGAGAAAGAGAAATTTTTGAATTATTATCCGTCTCATGATGTTCAAGAGTCAAACATTCAAAGCAAACATTTTGATCATCATTCACATGGTCTTCAAGAAAGCAAAGTAAGCAATTGTAAGGAGACAATGATGTCAAGGGAAATTCTACCCAAGTTTCCTTCAATTTCGTGCAGCAAGTTATATCTTGAGTTACTCAAAGCCCAGATTATTACTCCATGTCAAGCTAAGCCTTTGTGGCTTCCATACCCGAGTTGGTATAATGAGAAACTCTATTGTGATTATCATGCTGGAGCCCGAGGATACTCTATTGAGAATTGTGGTCGCTTCAAACGACGAGTTCAAGACCTTTTGGTTTAGGGAATCATAGAAGTGGATGATCATTCTATTTTGGTTAAACAATCGAGAATCAAACCCCAAAGTAGAGTTAATAGTATCAAAACAAGTGAAGTACATGCTGTAGAGGAAGAAGAAAATAAAGTACTTGAGCCAAAAATAAAACGTTCAACTTTCAATACTCCTCTGATTATAAATGATAAAAAAGTAAAAGGAGAGGTAATTCGAGACTGGCCCACAGGTTTAAGAATGAATGGGAAAGATGAAAATCTGAATAAACCTCAAACGCATGTATCAGATTTTCTAAAGACTAGTGAAAAGAGTCTGGATACAAAGAGTCTGGTGAATATTACTCCAATTACAACCACAATATGTTTTCAGAATCAGGACAAGGCTGTCATCTTTAGTAAAAGTTGTTCTGAATCCAAAAATGAGCTCAATTACCAGCCAGAGAAGAAAAAGATGATGATGGAGACTGCTCAGAATAAAGTAAAGAGTTATGTATCTGAAGGCTTACCTAAAGAAGTTGACACAAAAGATAATCAAGAAATGGGGGGGGGCAAATGAGAAAAATCTTAGGCCAATTACACACCCAACATTATTGGAATGATGGGGTAGGCTAAATAAACAAGTGGAAGTTGTTATCTACCACTGTAGTACTTTTTTCAGCATCCTGTTTAAACTTGTTTTTTTTAATTTCTCCGCCTTTTGTGCAATAAATAAATTTGTGTTGCTTATTAAGGTTATGAGCATTCAGTCAATTTTGCAATCTTGCAGTTCTTTGAATATCAACTGGATTAAAAAGCTCTTCATGATTAGAGTTATAATCTTTGACAAAATATCAGGATTGAAAACCAGAAAAACAAGGACCATTAACCTTACCTCAGAAGAAATACACCCAAACACTATCCTATTACAAATATGAGATAGCCTACTCCTATTGAAAGGAATTACAAAAAGGCTTGGTATTTATATATAGGAGCATACAACATGGGGCATCATTGGTGTATTACATTACAAAACTGACTAGAGTATTTTTCTATTGATGACATTCGATTGTGAACATAATTTTTACAAATAGGTAAATCTAGTTTAAGTCAGTTGCTTGAGAATTGAACTCTAACAAAGAGATTTTCTGAATTCCACCAAAACACCTAGACTATAACAGATTATTCTTAACAAGCTTAAGAAATTGGATTTGGATAGCCATGTTATATTATTATATACAATAAAGCTTGAGTTGTCCCACTAGAGCAAATGGTTAATCGCCCCGACTTTATGGATAATATTCAGCCAACCCATTATATTATTATATATAATAAAGCTGTCCCTCTAGATCAATTGGTTAATAGCCCTGGCTTTATGGATAAGTTTCAATTAACCTGATAAATGTGATTATATTATTACAATAAAGTTGAATTCAGCTAGCCAAAGTGGCAAATGTGTTAACAAATGGACTAAGGGAGTTACGAAACACCTGTTATAGTCAACTTCACACAAGCACTCAGAAATTTCATTTTTAGACCGATATTTTTGCACTACTTTGATTAGATGAGTCTAAATGAAAGATTCCAGAGAATTGAAATGGAAGGATTCTAGAAGGTCTAGTGATTGGCAATCCTAGTTGCGTCATTTTGTACGCATCCGGTTAAAATACCAAGTCCTCAAAGTGAGACATGTGACAAAGTTCACAAAGAGCGAGAGATGAGTGACATCTTAAATAGATGTAACCATAGAAAATAGGAAGGCCATCCTGAAACCAAACCAAATCTTGATACTTGTCAAAAAATTATAATTCTCAAACATTACAGAGTTGTTGATTCTTTGGATATTCTTTGAATTCATGCTTATGATTTGATTTTATTGTGAACCTATGATAGGCAATACTTTGCAAAATTCTTTCATAAAAGAAAGGAGAAAAAAACATTTTCAAACAGGACAGTCTCAAATGAAGAAGGTCCTTGAAGCAACTGTTACTTATTCTACCTCTGTTGTAGAAAAAGAATGAACGAGGCCAGAATAATGAAGCACTTCACATTTTTGAAGGCAAGTGGTCCAAAAAGCCAGAAAGTCTGGAGAATTGAACTTGTGACACTCTCATATGACATTATTAGTAGCTCATCAAGAAAGATTATCGTTTATCTCATGCTGAGGGCAATAAGCATCACCAGACAAATTATTTTCCCCAGTCATCAATCCTTGTTCTCTAGAAGATTACATCACAGAGTTATAAGTCCCATTAAGGTATATTATGGGAATGAATAAGTCCACCATCTGCACTCTGGTTATACTGTGATACTGGTTCAAGTCTTGATGCATAATTGCTACCTCTTCCATGCCGATTATTTTTCTTGTCAGGATTATATCCATTATGTCTTTCAGAAAATTGTTGAATTTGAATTTGAGGACTTATGGCACAGAATTAGACATTGGAACAGAATCTACCCTTATAGGCCTTTTATATAGGGTAACATTGGTTACAGGATTCCAAAAGTTGAAGATGACCAGTTTTACTGTCAAATAAACCGTTCCATAATTCGAAAAGAGTGGGATATATTGGAGCAGCAGAAGAGACAGTTGTCGTAGCAGTCATTGTAAGAAAATGCACCAACAAAAATCTTCTAGTTTATCATGATGATGCTTATTTCTTCCAGTAAGGTTGTTACGCTGGATGCCACTAACAACAAGGTCGAATTCGACAAATCTACTCATCAATTACTCCAACCGATCATCATTCAGTTCTTGCACATCTGTTTTCAAAAGTATGCCAAGACAGTAAAAGGCAACTTATGCATCATTGATCCCAGAGAAAAGAGACAGGACATTGATGCCACCATGGAACATGTCTCTATACAGATCATCGTGTATAGTTTTTAGGGAAACCTAGAAGTATTTTCACCTCATCAGATTCAAGTGGAATAACTTTATTCCTTTCAACCCATACTAGATTCCATTTTCAGCACTCATCAAGAACATACTTCTGGACACTCGAAGGTAGCTCATCGCCATAAGCTTCAAGAGCCTTACAGATCCTTTCTGTCAATTTGGCACTTCCTGTACATGTTTGTAAACAGTTCAACTTTGTTCTTGGATCCCAGGAAGGCCATCATTTCTTTTTCAATGGAAAAATATCACGTATAGTGCGTGGAGAAAACAAGATAAGAGAAAATTTGTTCTCAATTGGCAGATTATAAATATATTCCCTTTTAAGTGTAGTAGCATGAAAATGCTTCGAATCTACAAATTTTGGCTCTACATCGAATAAGTACTGTGATATTCCAGTCCAAACATTAACTGTAGCAAGTGTCATGTTCTCGTAGTAGAAATAAGGAGCCCCAATAGCATCTTCTGAAAGTGTTCTTTGAGTTATCTGATCTGGTTTGGTATAAACCCCAAAACCAATCATTGGATTTGAAAGATGAATTTGCTCATAGTAGAAATAAGAAGACCCAATAGCATCTTCTGGAAGTGTTCTTTGAGTGATCTGATTTGGTTTGGTATGAACCTCAAAACCAATCATTGGATTTGAAAGATAAATTTGCTCATAGTAGAAATAAGAAGACCCAATAGCATCTTATGGAAGTGTTCTTTGAGTTATCTGATCTGGTTTGGTATGAACCCCAAAACCAATCATTGGATTTGAAAGATAAATTTGCTCATAATAGAAATAAAAAGACCCAGTAGCATCTTCTAGAAGTGTTCTTTGAGTTATCTGATCTGGTTTGGTATAAACCCTAAAACCAATCATTAGATTTGAAAGATGAATTTGCTCATAGTAGAAATAAGAAGACCCAATAGCATCTTCTGGAAGTATTCTTTGAGTTATCTGATCTGGTTCGGTAGGAACCCCAGAACCAATCATTGGAATTAAAAGATGAACTGCATGATCGTCTTCATTAAGAAGCTTCTTTTCAAGCTTCCTCTGCTTCTTCCTTTTCAAAAATCATAGCCCAAGTTTCGCCTTTGCTTGTAATTGGGATCATTGCATAATGACTTCCTATCTTCTACCATAAGAAGTGCGTCAGTAGCCTTAGCCATTTGAGCAGCACATATAAAATCTGTCAACTTTGCAATTGATGAATCCGGACCACATCTCTCCATGGCTATTGAAGCCTCAGCCTCTGAGAATCCCATTTTTTGTCAAGTATAACAGTTTATTCTCCTCATCAGAACCAGAATTCAGGATTTCCTCGGTATCAGAAAGAACTATCAATATCTGTGAAATCATCCTGAAAGATCGTTTCATAATCAGATGAGTTGTTATCAGAATCAACATGTTGCATGGGTGTGGATTTTTCAAGAGCTTGTACCACTGTATATGTAGTCTTGCTATTGCACCAAATTACTGTTCACATAAATTGGTTTATCTCCCACAGAAAAGTATATTTCAGAGATGGCTTTCACTGAAAGATGATAAGCCACTGTGTCAGCCTGGAACGGATCACCAAGCTATTTATATTACTCTGTCTGACTAAATCTCTCCAGATACATAAAAAGGTCACCTCATTCAGAAGACACATATCTCAGACGTTTATGTCATAATGATTGAGTACTTCTTAAGTTTGTGACAACATGAAGAGAATTTCTCCAGTTACTTGACAATACTACTGTTTAGTAACACCAGAATGAGAATATTCAAGATAAATAGATTTGGGGCACGAATAAAGTTACAAATACCTACAACAGTTCATTGTCAAAATTGGACCTCGTGGGGATCATGACATTTCAGTCAAACAGACATTGAGAGTGAATCAGACAAATCTAGAGGGGCATGCTGAAAGCCCATTTCAATCAGAATCAAGAATGTTGATGTATTTTGAACGTTCGTATCAGCAATTGTTGGGGCATGCTGAAGGCCCATATCATCCTGTGTAAAAATCATTGATTTAAGAAAATATTTCCAATGAGACAGAAAGATATAAAGAATGAAAATGGTGAAACAGTAACAGTCGATTTAACCATACATAATTGCTTCGTTCATCAGGCAGTTGCATTAGAATCTTGTTGTTGTTGAAAAAATATCTACTCAGCAAATATGATTTCAAATACCCAATCTTCTTAAACCATGTGTCACATGACAGTGTGTTCTTTGATAAACTACATCATGATTGCATGGATAAAGAAACCCAGGCAGACTACTCGATCCAGGGATCAGTTCCTCAAGATCTCAACCTTGAATTTTGCATTCTTTGTATTGGTGATGATTAGAAATATTTCTTTGAGATTCCTGACAGTTAGTTTCAATCATGTTGTTGAGATCACGAAGCTGTTTTTCATATCAGTGTTTGTTTACTTGTTGATATTGAACAAATAAAGAGGCTCAACTTATGTTATTCTTATTTCCATTGTTACCGGGATTATTATTACCAGCCAGGGTGAACTGAGTTTTCATCTATTTTGGTTTTATCATGTGCGTTTCATCCCCAGCGGCAAAAATTCCATGGATATCGTTCTGTACATGGCTCCTATAGATGATGTGTTTCTAATTCCTACAACACTTGTTATGGAAGAAAATGTGATCAATATCACACTTACCCTTGCCTGAGAGAATATCGAGATCAATTGGTATCTCTTATTCAATTCATCACTAGCCTATCTTGCGAATTTGACCAACTTTTTGGTTATACTAACATCACACTTGAATCCCCACTGAGTTTTGTTCTCAAATGGTCTTTTGACATCATACAAAAATTTTGAACACCATGCAAAGAGCTTCAATGATTGAGAAATCTGAGCAGAAGCCACATGAAAGGATGAATGTGTTGTCAAATGTTTTACGAACATCTAAGCAGAAACCACAGGAAAGGATGAATGCGCTGTCAAATGTTTTACGAACCTGCTATTGTGATGTTGAACCAATGTTGTGATCATATAGTTTCCATTTTTTATCCAAGATGAAGTTTGTCTTCTTCAACTTCAATATTATAAGATGATATATGATGAAGATTTCTTTCCGCAGATGGAGAGCTGAAATTTTAAACACAAGAAACTAGTTAAACGATAGGTTATGGTTAATCATCTCGACATGATATGGTCCAAGTTACTTTGTTCGAGAACCAACTAAATGTGGAGACATGAAATGAATTGAGATAAATTCTCCTTATGATGTGTTTCAAGAGTCAAATCAGAACAGACTCTACTCTCCTAATTAATCCCTGCTGAGTCAGGCATATCTACATCTACACTCTTCAAAGAGGCTATATTCCCTTTTTAAAGATGACAGATTCTCTTTTCAAAGATGAAAGCTTTATCGGATTTCTGCACAACTCCAAGCAAAGAAAGTTGGTTTTATCCAAGACAAAATGGGGCATCAAGGTCATAGTTCTAACTACGACAAGAGTTCCACAAATGAAACAATTCTTCTAAGATTTTCATGAAGCAAAGAAGGCATAAAGATACAAGTTGATCAGATGGTTCTTCAGAAATGCAAGCTTGATAGCATAAGTTGCTACACTGATATCCAGAGGTGACCCTGGCAATAAATGATGAAGTGGAGGAAAATCGAGTTCACCATTTTGAAGTCAAATGAAGATTGCATCAACATTCATGCATCATATTTAGACATTGCAAAATAGGAGCATTTTCATTCATTTTATCCATGTTGAATATTTGACAGGAATTTCAAAGATTTTAGCAAATATTCAAATCCATCGCAATGGATCAATATTTCCAGAAAGAGTTCATAATGAGAATAACTCATCTGAAGAAGGAAGAAGAAGTTCATAATGAGAAGAACTTGTTCAACTTTTCGCTTGAATTCATCATTCGATGGATCAACATTACCAGGTCGAGTTCATAATGAGAAGAACTCATCTGAAGAAGGAAGAAGAAGTTCATAATGAGAAGAACTTGTTCAACTTTTTGCTTGAATTCATCATTCGATGGATCAGCATTACCGGGTCGAGTTCATAATGAGAAGAACTCATCTGAAGAAGAAAGAAGAAGTTCATAATAAGAAGAATTTGTTCAACCTTTAGATTGAATTCATCACTCGATGTATCAACGTTTCCAGAGAAAGTTCATAATGAGAAGAACTCATCTGAAGAAGGAAGAAGAAGTTCATAATGAGAAGAGTTTGTTCGACCTTTTGCATGACTCTATCACAGAAGGAGATATATCATCATCAGCATTTCCAGAAGGAGTTCATAATGAGAAGAATTCATCTGAAGAAGAAGAAGTTCACAATGAGAAGAGCTTGTTCAACCTTTGCTAGATTACATCATAAAAGGAGATGAGTTGTCATCCCCAGTGGAAAAGTTCATAATGAGAAGAACTAATCCCAAAGAAGAATTAGTTCAACATTTCCATCATAATCAAGTGAAGTCAAATGAAAAAAAACTTATTATCTTTTCGTCTTTGCTCTATTCTTGTTAACACAAGAATAAGCAAAGAGGGGCAGCTGAAGATACTCATTTTTTTTCATTTGAATATTATTTATATTATTATTATTATTATAATTATTATTATTATTATTATTATTTTATTTTATTATTAATAAATATTATTACAAAGCCCAAATCACGGCCCAGTTACAAACAAAACAGAATCGGCCCAGACCAGATAGAAACCCTAAACATTTGGGGTTTCAGCTAGGGTTTCTAAACCCTAGCTCCAGCCGCCGCCTCAAGCTTCCAGAAGCCACAGCCGCCGCTCATTACCGACACTCCACTGCCAGGTGACCCAACCAGATGCTGCCGACGGTCTACTCTGCCACGACGCCTCAACAGAATGCTCCAGAAGACCCAACTACCCCTCTACGTCGCTTGCTCTATGGTGAGTCATCACCATAGTCTGATGACTCACCGAGGTGCCCCCTTTGGACTGGTCCGAGAGCCACACCGTCGATGGCTATAAAAGCCATCGACCACACCTACAACAAAGAAAGGGAGGAGACAGAGAACCAAAAACAACAAAAATACAGAGAGCAAAAACAACACAAAACTGAGAACCAACACCAACAACAAACCAACAACGAAAAATAAACTGATAGAGGAGAGAAACTTACCACGACCATCGGAGCCCTCCAAAACGTCGTCGAACCGTTAAAATACCGAAGGTATTATCTTTAGATCTAGGAAATACTGTGAGGTTTTAGGAGAAAAGAATACCAGATTTGGCTTTAGGGTTAAAAAAGCTTTGATTTGGTATGGTTTTGTAAATTCCGGCCGCCGTTCACGGTGGTCGGCGGCGGTGCTTGGCGACGGATCATGGTTGCCAGCCGATGGTCAGCTCTCTCTCCGGGGAGAGAGTCTAGAGAGAACAGAGAGAGTTTTCTCTCTCAGAGAAAGAAAGAGAGGAAAGAAATGAAAAAAAATGGCCCATAAGGGCCGGCCGTTTGGGTATTTAAAACCCTCCCCAAACGACGTCATTTTGGGGAGGGTACATGTGTAATTTCCCAAATAGGTAAACTATACCCGCAATCCCCATATATTTGTAACATTGCAATTTAGTCACTGGAACTATTTTCTGATCTTTTTAATTTAGTCTCATATTTTCATTTGATATTATTGTAATCCTTATCTGTATATATATATATTTAGGGTAAATAACATATTTAGTCCTTTAATTTTAATAATTAATATTTTAATCTGAATAGCATGTTTTAATTTATTTTAATTTGACATTCGAATTTAATATAATTTTATTTTAGTCCATAAATTAATAAATGAGTAAAATAACATGTTTAATCCTTGTAATTTTAAATAATTAATTATGAATTAGGTAGTTAATTCTATTAGGTTATAATTTAGTCACTATTTTCAATTTTTATTTATTTATTTACAAATTTTATTTATTTTAAATATATAGTTTTAATTTTATTCATTGTTTAGTTATATGTTAATTTTATATGTTTACTTTTAATTATTATTACTATTATTATTTAGTCATAAATATATATATATTTATAATATTTATTTTATTTATTAAAATCTTATTTAATTATTTTTAACTTATTTTAATCCTGTTTTAATATTTATTTATTTTTCAATATTAAGAAAGGACAGTCTTAAAAAAACTGGATGTCCATTTTCTGATATTTTTAAATAAATAAATATCATATTTTATAAATTATATATTAATTTTTCATTTTTTTTAATATCGAAGAAAAGAGCTGTCTTAAGGCACCTAGAAGTCATTTTCTGATATTTCTAAATAAATAAATATTTTATTTATAAATATATAAAAATTAATATTTTTTTCCATAATTATAATTTTGAAATAATAGGATTATAAATTAAATATACTTTTGAATTTTTAAATTTATGATAATAGAGACAATTTATAATTAATAAAGTACCAATTTTGGGCGTTGTAGGGGTGCTAATCCTTCCCTAAACGTAACCGACCACGAATCCCTTTTTATTATTAAAAAACGAATCTTTGGTTAAAACGCAGACTAGTTTATCTTTTAATCGATGTTTTCTTAAAAACTCTTTTAAAGGATGATTTTTAGGTATTCAACCTACCTGACCCAAAAGGTCGATGGTGACTACCAAAATATTTTAAAAACTATTTATTCACATCACTTTACCCACCAAGTAAAAAATTCGTACCCGGACGAAAATCGGTTACGACAATTTTCATTTAAAAAAAGAGAACATAGATAAGGAATGCCATAATAATCTGAGTATGATGAAAACAATAATACGATGGGAAAATTAATATGAAATCGAGAGAGTATTATTTAAATAGCCATATAATCAAATTAAAAGTAGAGGGTTAAACCTAAAAGATCAGAAAGGAAGACAAAATAGGGTTGAATTTTTAAAATATTTCATCGTTAATATGGGAATCAACAAGAAAGATTCCATCTCTTTCGTGCATCATTGTGAAAAATATTCACCATCATTTCCTTGAATTCTTTGTTCAGATTTTCTCAGTTTTGAAAACTTATTTTTTCTTTGATGAAATTATTTAGATACTCCTAATCTGATGAACATATCCATGATTCCACCATACCTTCACTTCTGGAACCCACATGTTCCGGCCCTTTATCCCCATGAAAATCCGACGGAGACGACGACAAGTTGCTCACTTTCCCATTCATGGAACGTAGGAGATTCTGATCATGTTCTTGTGAAGATACCATGTTTTGAAGGTCGGCGAGGCTGGCATCGGCATGGCCTTGGCTCGATCCAAACTCTTCTAAAGCACCCATTTTGAGAGAGAATTCCAATGACTCGCGTGACTTTGTTCCGAGAATGTTTGAACCGGAAAGTGGGTATTTTTGAGGGGTTTGAAGGAGAGGTTGAAAGTTAAGAATCGGGTTTTGCATGTTGATGTTGAGTAGATTCTGAGTCTTCTTTAAATGGCCTAACTCGAACGGTAGTTGGTAGTTAATGGAAGTTGAACTAGAACTAGTGTTTCTGTTGTTGTTGTTGTTGTTAGTTCTTGGATTAGAAACTATAGCGTCAGCCATTGATGAGCTAAGAAGAGGTGGAGGACTGATTTTTTCAGAAAATGGTCGTAAAAGATAATGAGGAGCTGGTGAAGGATCGAAATGGGTTGATCTAAAAGTGGAAGAAGGTGGATCAAATAGATCGAGCCTGGCTCTCGGGAAAGGTGACAAGGTGAAGGGTGGCTCGGGGATCCCGGTGAATTCTTGAACCATGGCCCGGAAATTGCTGGTATCTGTGGTCATAACAGTTGTTGCTGCACGCCTAGAAACTCTGGTTCTCTTCTTCGGATTACGCACCGTCTTGCTCTTGTTGTTTGGTTGGCTATTTGTGGCGGAAACCGAGCATTGGTTCGAACTTTCTGGTCCTTGAGGGACCTGCAACAATGGAGAAGTGGCTCTACTCTGTGCTTGTTGGTTGGCAAACAGTTGTTGAGTCATTAGTGCCGCCGATGACGCAGTCATGTACCTACTAAGGTCAGTGCAATTGGGCTCAGATCTTAGATTTTTTGACCAAATCGCATCGAGATTAAGGACCGACCTCGGATTCCCCGTTGTTGCTGAAAGTTGCAGTGATCTTGATAAAGGATGATAATCTAAGTATGATGAAGGGTCGAACATAGTCGATGAAGAGTGGCTCTGCGGTTGCTGTAGCACCGGCGGCGGCGTCTGGTTACCCAAAGGATCATGACCGATATGGCTCAATGGGCTATGGTTCAAAAAAGCTGAGATTGACTCCACGCGTGAATCATACTCTTCGCTGCCACCACTTGATGATTGCAAACTACCACTATTACCGGAATCCATGGGAAGAAGAAAAAGAGAAGACGTAAAAGAAAAGAAGAAAGAATGTTTCGGTCAAGAGATTTTTTTAGCTTACTTCACCATACTCAGAGTCATTTAAGAAGGAAAAAACAAAGCACTGAACACGAAGCTAAAGCATGAGGTAATAGTAATACGATCGAAAGAGAGAAAAAGAAAGAGTAAGATCTTCTGGAAGAAACGCTATCTCAGAAATCATCGGAAAATACCCATAAATATGCTGTCTTTAGAGCTCTAAACTGCAAAACCAAGACACTGGTTTGCTTGCTTGCTTTATCTTTGAGCAAAAAGAGCATAAAAGCTCAGGGATTATCAATGGCTGAAGAAGAGATGAAAAATCAAAGTTCAATCTCCACCCCCCCCCCCTAAAGAGATGTTTGGTTTTGGATGAAAGCAACTAGTCAAAGTATATCTGAGTTGTGGTTTTGAATTTTATTTTTATATTTAAAAGATAAAAATAACCTTTTTCTGTTTTTTTATTAATTTAGATGATTATAAAATAGCATCGATTCGAAAGATTTTTAATTATTTAATAATAAATATATGTAAATATCATATTCAAACTGAAAACCTTTAAAGAAAAACAATATCCCGATTGTTTGATTCATGTTGTGTAATTTAAATATGTTATGATAAAATAAAATAATTTTATCAATATTATTTTCTCAATTTAATAAATATATTAAAGTAATAATCAAAGTTAAATTAATTTAATTCAAATAAACAAATTATTTATTCTAAGAGGAAGAAAAACTTCATATTCAATCAAATATTTTATATTTTAATATATATATTAAAATAATTCCCTTTTGTTTGGGGAATAATGTGTTAGCCATTGAAGCAAACAAATTGAAGAAAAATGGTAGTCGAAGTAGAATGGTATAAGAGGGGAAAAATATTTAATAAAAGATAAGGGTAAAGTATACAAATGATCCCTAACTAAAAAAAGATATTATTTTATTAAGTTCCCGACTATTAAAAGTTACAAAATAGACTCTTGATTATAGGGTGTTGCGTTGTTGAGTTCATCGACTACTAAAAGTTACAAAATGATCATCCGACTATTTATTGTGTTTTAAACTCGTCATTTTCTATTAAAAAATGGTTCGATGCAAAAATAAGTGCTCAAACTATACCCTAAGTTAACTTTAGGTACCTAAAGTATTTTTCGTTAAAAATATGTGTATAAGGTTTTTTCTATTACACTTTTAGGTGCCTAATGTTTTCTTCATTACACTTTTAGGTGCATACGTAGTAACAGTCCTTAAAAAAGTCGTTAAGTGACTCATGTCATGTTTATATTTTGGCTTAATGCAGAAATATGTGCTCAAACTATATCTTAAGTTAACTTTAGGTGCTTAAAGAATTTTTCACTAAGAATATGTGCCAAATGTTTTCAACATTACACTTTTAGGTGCCTACGCAGTAATAGTCATTAAAAAAAGTCGTTAAGTGACCCATGTCATGTTTATATTTTGGTTTAATACAAAAATAAGTGCCCAAACTATATTTCAAGTTAACTTTAGGTGCCTAAAGAATTTTTCGCTAAGAATTTGTGTCTAATGTTTTCGACGTTACATTTTTTGATGCCTAAGCTGTAACGACCATTATTTGACATTTGTCGCGTTTATATATTTTTTAAGAATATAAAATTATATATTCTTAAAAAGTTAAAATATTATTTAAAAAACATTTGTTTAAAGGAAAAAATTATTTCTTCCCGCCAACGCAAAAATTCTCCCCCTTCCCTAGTTGCATTCAAATCACCCCTCTATCGTCCCCATAAATCTCTAAAGTTAATTTAAGGTGATAATAATAAATTTGAGATTAGGGTTTGAGATTTGAGTATTATGTATAGGGATTTAAGTTTGATTTATGGATTTAAGGGGATTGAGATGACAACAAGAGGGATGGTTAGCAATGGAGGTCCGACAACATGTGAGTGGTTGTTCGACGATGACAAAAGCTACCGGTGATGGTCGACGACAACTAGTAATGGGGATAAAATTAGAGATTTTAGGGTTGCAAGTTTCTTTTGTAATTTTAGAGAATTCTGGTTTTAAAAAAATAATATTACTAAGTTTTTTAAAAAATAAAAATTCAAAAAATATAAAATGACACGTTTCACTTAATGGTTTTTTAACGACCATTACTGCAAATGCACTTAAAAATGTAACATTGAAAATGTTATGCACTTATTTTTAACGAAAAATTCTTTAGGCACCTAAAGTTAACTTAGAGTATAGTTTGTGCACTTTGTTGAAAACATTTTGATCTTTCGATATAACAAATTAAATATAAATGAATTTTAAGATTTTACAAATGATTTTCTAAGTATATTCGATTTAATTACTCGAATATCAAAATATTACTCCAAGTCTTTCAAAGATCAAATTCAATCCTTACTAAAGTGTAAAATTGTGTTTTAATCTTAAAATATTTTTTAAACAATTTTCACAAAGTATTTCGAACCAAAAACGAGCATAAAATCAATTTTTCAAAGGAGTGTACCGATGCACCAATCCATGCATCGATGCACCATTGAATAAATTGAACATCGAATGCATTTTATGCATCGATGCACATACCATGCATCGATGCACTCAGTGTTTTATGAAAACATCGAATGCATTTTATGCGTCGATGCACTCTGGCTTATTTGAAACATCGAATGCACTTTATGTATCGATGCACTCTTAGTGCACCGATGCACTAAGGGTCCAACGGTCGAAATATTTTAATTTTACACATAGTGTACCGATGCACTAGCCTTATGCATCGATGCAACAAACGCTCCCAACTGTTTTATTAATTGTTTTCACACTTAAACAGCTCTATTGACTCCACTAATCATCCCCAATGTTCAGAATCAATTGAAGGAGTATTTAAACAAGCTTAGAAGCTATTGATCAATAACAAGAAATAACAATAATCAAGAATCAAGAGAGAATCAAAGAGAAAGCATCAAACCTCAAGTTTGAGCATTTCAAGCCTATTTTTCATTCAATATTCATTTTGCTTTCAAGAACACTACTTGTACTCAATTGTATTAATTCTTGAGTGTTCTTTTCTTTGTTCTAGAATTGTGCAAACACATTTACCTTGTGAGGTTTTTCATTAAGTTTGCAAACTTGTAATCTTCTTTTTGAGAAAGAGTGTTCTCAAGAATTGGGGTATATTCTTGAGGGAATTGTAAGGTTATCTCTTTGGCCTCAAAAGAAAGAAAAAATTAGTGACTTTGTTGGAAAATCCTTAGTGTGGATAGATAAGGTAGTGGACGTAGACTTTGGTAAAGAAAGTCGAACCACTCTAAATCGCTGTGCAAATCTTTTCAATTTTCTGCAAAAGCTTCCATCGAATTTTTAATTGTCAATTCACCCCCTTCTTGGCCGATTCCATCGATCGATTAACTAAACAATTGGTACTAGAGCCTCACTCATTTGAAGGTTTAATTGTCTCTTGAGTCGATTCGGGAAGAGTTACATCGATAATCAAGTTATCAATGGCCTTCACTTCAAACTTCGACTCCAGTATCTATTCGATGCCCATCAACAAGCCTCCTTTCTTCAATGGAGCTAAATATGCCTATTGTAAGAATAGGATGATGTATTCCATTCAAGCAAGTGACATGGGAGCATGGAATATTGTAGAAGACAGATATATCAAGCCTCTTACTCATCCAAGATTGTGGAGTGAAGGAGAGATAAGAATGTTCCAGCTCAACTCCAAAGCCATCCATATCATATTTTGTGCTCTTGGACCAGATGAATATGGAAGAGTTTCATCTTCTACAACCGCTAAATAAATATGGGATAAACCACAAGTCACTCATGAAGGCATCGACGAGGTAAAAGAATCTAAAATTAGTCTTCTAACACATAGCTATGAAAATTTCAGGATGAAACCAAATGAAGATATCAAAGCTATGACGGATAGATTTTCAACGATTGTCAATGGTCTCAAATCATATGGAGAGATCATTTCAAATGAAAAACTTGTAAGGAAGTTAGTTTACTCACTTCCAAAATCGTGGCAATCAAAGAATACGAAAATCATCGAGGATAAGAACCTAAAGTCCTTAACTCTTGAAGAGCTAATCGGTTCCCTCCTCACTCATGAAATGATGCTTGAAGATGAGGTGGACCTCGATAAGATTGACGAGACACCAAATGAGAAGGAGAAGAAGAAAAACATTGGAGTTTCTCTCAAATCAACAAAAGATGAGAGTGATTCGGATGAAGATAACGATGACGATGACGAGGAAATGACATTGTTTGCCAAATGGTTCAGAAAAATGATGAGACCTTATCGAGGAAGAAAATTCAAACGAAATGAAGACTTCAAAAATGAACTGAAAGAGAAGGACCCGATCATTTGCTATGAATGCAAAAAGCCGGGGCATGTCAAATATGATTGCCCACAATTGAAGAGAAATGGTCAATCAAAGAATAAGCACAAGGCTCATGTGGCTACATGGAGTGATGAAGAAGGTTTCGATGAAGAGGAGCAAGAAGTAGCAAACTTGTTCTTGATGGAATCCGGGGAAGATTCTAAGGTAACCTTTAACTCATTTGATTTAGATGATTTATCTTATGATGAGTTATTAGAGGAATATACTGGGTTGGCTTCGGATTATGATAAATTATTTTTAAAATATAAACATGATATTTCAAAATTGAAAAATGAAAATAATCTCATATCCAAGACCAACAATGATCTTGAAAGTAAAATAAAAAATGTATAAATCAAACTAGAAGAGTTTGAAAAGAAAAATTCTGATTTGCATAATTTACTTTCAAAGGTCAATGATGATCATCAAAACAAAATTGATGATCTTAAAGCTTCTTTTAATAAAGTTGGAACAAAACGTTTTGAAAATGGAGAAAATTCAAAATCCAGCTTTGTTAGAAAAAGTTTTAAAAACTACAATCATAGAGGTCCTCAACGAACCTTAAATGGAAAATTGTTAGAAGTATATGGGTTCCTAAAGAACTCATTACTACTAAAGATAAGGATATCCTACACAAATGGATACCTAAGGGGACTAGAATTTTGGAAACTAATGAATATGGACTCAAAAGAATTTGGGTACCAAAAATCAAAAATTAATCTATGTTTGTAGGAAAAGAAGCATGCTACAAGGCACGGAAAACAAACTCAAACTCATGGTACCTTGATAGTGGATTATCAAGACACATGATCGGAGACAAAAGCTGGTTCATAGAGCTCAACGCCAAAAAATGGAGGAGATGTAACTTTTGGTGATAACTCAAAATGTCACATTGAAGATATAGACACTATAGGTAATACCTCTTCCATACAAATTAAGAATGTTTTATATGTGAATGGATTAGAGCATAATCTATTGAGTATTAGTCAATTGTGCGATAAAGGATTCAATGTCATGTTTGATATTAATGGTTGTAAAGTCATTGACATTGCATCTAATCAGATTATGCTTGTTGGTCATAGAATAGGAAACATTTACATGGTGCATTTAGATTCTATAGATATGGCTAATTTTTGCCTAGTTGCTAATGATGAGCATGACAGTTGGTTATGGCATAGGAGACTAGGACATGCTAGTATGAGTGTTTTGCAACGGTTAATTCAAGGAGATTTAGTTCGAGGGTTGCCAAAACTAAAATTTGATAATAATAAAATCTGTTATGCTTGTGCTAAAGGAAAACAAAAGCGAATTTCTTTTAAATCCATTAATGATGTATCAACTAGTAGAGTATTACAATTGATCCATATAGATCTTTTTGGGCTAACTAGGACTACTAGCTTGGGTGGAAAACAATATGCATTTGTCTTGGTAGATGACTATTCTAGATATACTTGGGTTCTATTTTTAAGTACTAAAGATGAAGCATTAGAACATTTTATCACTTTTTCAAAAATAATCCAAAACGAAAAAGGTTACTCTATCACTAGTGTTAGAAGTGATCATGGCACTGAATTTGAAAATCTTGGATTTACTGAGTTTTGTAATTCTAATGGTATCAGCCATAATTTTTCAGCACCTAGAACCCCTCAACAAAATGGATTTGTTGAGAGGAAAAATCTAACTTTAGAGGAAATGGCTAGAACCATGCTTTGTGAAAATAATTTGCCAAAATATTTTTGGGCGAAAGCCACAAATACCGCTTGTTAAGTTGTAAATCGAGTAATGATTAGGCCAATTTTAAAGAAAACTCCATATGAAATTTTCAAAAATAAAAAGCCTAACATTAGCTATTTTCATCATTTTGGATGTAAATGTTTTGTTTTAAACAATGGTAAAGAAAACCTTGGCAAATTTGATGCTAAAAGTGATGAAGGATTTCTTTTGGGTTATTCCTTAAATTCTAAAGCTTATCGAGTATTTAATAAAAGAACTTTAGTTGTATAAGAGTCTATACATGTTGTTTTCGATGATAATCCTCTTCCGAGGAAGGATTCTTGTTTGAATGATGATGTAGGTATTATAAATACAAATTACGTTAGACATGACATTGGAGAACCATCATCAAAGAAAGATGAGGAAACTTATGATCCTCTTGAGAATCCAACCATTGAAGAAAGGGAAGTATCTTACCCAAGAGAGTAAAACTATATCAAGGATGGTGAAATAATAGGTGATCCATCCAAATGTGTAACTACTGGATCTTCTCTTAGAAATATTTGTAATTACGTTGCATTTATCTCATACATAGAGCCTAAGAATATTAAAGAAGCTTTAAATGATGAACATTGGATTATGGCTAATCAAGAAGAGTTAAATCAATTTGAGAGAAGTAAAGTATGGGCATTAGTTGAAAGGCCTAGTAATAAATCTATTGTAGGTACTAGATGGGTATTTAGGAATAAGCTTGATGAAAGCGGAAATATAGTGAGAAACAAGGCTAGACTTGTTGCTCAAGGGTACACTCAAGAAGGGGGCTTAGACTATGATGAAACATACGCTCCCGTAGCTAGGATAGAAGCAATTAGAATGTTATTAGCATTTGCATGTTTTCATGAATTTAAATTATATCAAATGGATGATAAAAGTGCATTTTTAAATGGTTTTATAAAAGAATAAGTGTATGTGGAACAACCTCCTGGTTTTGAAGATTCAAAATTTCCAAATCATGTTCTTAAATTGACAAAAGCGCTTTATGGTTTAAAACAAGCTCCTAGAGCTTGGTATGAAAGATTGTCAAATTTTTTAATTGAAAAAGGTTTTTCAAAAGGGAAGGTTGACACTACATTGTTTTTAAAGCATAAAGGTAAAGATTTATTAGTAGTTCAAATTTATGTTGATGATATAATTTTTGGTTCTACTAATGATGTTCTTTGCCAAGAATTTTCTAAGCTAATGCAAAGTGAATTCGAGATGAGCATGATAGGGGAGCTCTCATTTTTCTTGGGACTCCAAATCAAGCAAAGAAAAGATGGCATCTTCATCAATCAAGCTAAGTACGTCAAAGATATGCTCAAGAAGTTTAGACTAGAAAATGGGAAACCTCATAACACTCCAATGAGCTCATCAACAATGCTTGACATAGATGAATGAGGTAAATGTGTGGATGTTAAATTATATAGGTCAATGATTGGCTCTTTGCTTTATTTAACTGCAAGTAGACTAGACATTATGTTTAGTGTTTTCTTATGTGCAGATTTCAATCATGTCCTAAGGAATCACATTTACTAGCTGTTAAGAGAATCTTTAGATACCTTAAGGACACTCCTAGTTTAGGACTTTGGTATCCTAGAGACTTTAGCTTTAGCTTGCATGCCTTCTCTGATGCGGATTATGGAGGATGCAAATTAGATAGGAAAAACACCCCCGATACTTTCCAATTCCTTGGAAATATGTTGATTTCTTGGTTTTCAAAGAAACAAAATTGTGTTGCATTATCTACCACTGAAGCAGAATATATTTCAGCTGGTAGTTGTTGTGCACAAGTTTTATGGATGAAACAACAACTTTTTGATTATGGAATTGAAGTAGGCATCATTCCTATCAAGTGTGACAATACTAGTGCTATTTGTCTCGCTAAAAATCCCATCCAACACTCTAGAACTAAACATATTGAAATTAGACATCACTTCATTAGAGACCATGTCGCTAAGGAAGTTGTAGTTCTAGAATTTGTTGATACTTTGCATCAATTAGCATATATCTTTACAAAACCTTTAGAAAAAGAAATATTTTGGACACTTAGGAGATAATTAGGTTTAACTGACCTATCTTCACTTAGTGTTTAAATTAATTTTAGCACTTTTAAGAATAAATGAAAAATGCTTATAATAATAATAATTTTTGATTGCATTCTTTGCTATTAGTTAGGGGGAGTTTATGATTCTTAGTGAAAATTAATTTTATGTTCAAATGTAGTTTAAGGATTAAATTGATTGATTGAACATGATTAATTTTCAATATATAAGTTGCCAAATACCACTAGAGCTTATTAATTTAGCATTTTGAATGTTTAAAATGGATTTTTGACATTTTTGTGATTAATGCATCGATCCACTGAACAGTGCATCGATGCATCCCTTTGAATGTGCATCGATACACCATGAAGGTGCACCGATGCACTCCTTGAATGTGCATCGATGCACAAAGCCATGCATCGATGCATCCATCGGGTTTTTGGATAAAAACCCTGTTTTTCTCTTTATTTTCTCAAACCCTTAAAACACTCTCAAAACCGTCGTTCACCCTCTCTCTCTAATCTCTCCTTTCGTTTCAAATCAACGTAATTTTGACGGATTTCAATCGTTCTTCATCTCCTAACCTTGCTTTTATCATCAAATCGTGCAAAACAACATCACATTCTTCTCAATCCGAAATTTTCAAGGTAATATTTCAAAACCTTTGTTTTATTGATTTTTGAACTTAGAACTAGTTTTGATTAGTTCTAGGATGAACATTATATCGGGCATTGAGTATATTATGATTCTAAATTAGATTTTACAATCAATTTCGTTAAAAACAAACAAATTTTCAACATTGTCTTTGAATTTTTGAAATAAAAAAATGATATTTTCAAAAATTATTGTTTTTGATTTAATTGTATTGTTTTCACGAAAACTATATGTATTATGATATTTCTAATGTTATTTTCAAATAGTTTTCAAAATCATGCCCATTAGGATTTAGTTTAGAGAATCTTGAATTATTGTGGACTCAATTGAGTTTTGGGATTGATTATTTTGCATACATGTGTTTCAAAATTGCAGGTTACTTTTCTAATTTCGTTTTCTAAATCATGTCAAACCCAAAACACCCTATGTCCTCTTCGAGTCGTTCTAACTGACCCCTAATCCTATTCCTTCTCAACCTCAAAATCCAAACCTGAATGACCAAAACATGAACATTATAAGTTCCTGATTTAATATGCCTGAGCTTCGTAGGGATGAACTCTACCATAGGTATATGAACTCCTTCCAATCTTACAAAATCCGAGAAGAACGTATTCCCTCTTTTCAAGCCATGGTAGACATCAACTTTCAATACCTACCGACTCTCAAGTCTCGGAAGTTTGATAAACTATTTCACCTTAAACCAATTGTCTATCATCAGTTAGTCAGCATTTTTTACTCTAATGCGGTATGTATTCAAAACCAGACTCAATGTGGGACTATAGGAATTAGATCCTAAATTTTAAGATAATATATTCATATTGACTCCGAGTCTATCGCTAGGCAATTTGGGCTAGATGACAATGGTTTATACAATGAGAAAGAAAATATGGCATATCCCTATATTCCTAATGCTAGTGTTAGTATCTTACGTACTCATCATGATCGTTTTCTACATTTAATGATCTCTTGGTGGTTTCGATCATCCGGAGGAAGGTACTTCACTCTCCATGTCAGGGATTTATGGTGGATGCATTGCATCCAACATAATAGAAAGATCAATTTGCCACATATTATTTTTAGTGAATTAGTATATACCATTAATGTTGTCCCTTCTAAAAATGTTGAAACTTTAGTTTATGGGTGTCTACTTAGCAATCGTTTTATCAAACTTGGTCTTAACGTCTCTCTCGACAATCCCATCCCTCTCCAAAACCAAATCAATCTCACCTCGTTGAAGAAAGTTGATTGGAAACAGGACGAAAAAATTGGTCTATGGGTCTTTCGACCCAATAAGCAAACTCCGGGAGCTAGTTCCTCACGGGCTGCTCATAGCCTTCTCGTGCTCCTCCTCCGACACTGGCTGCAGATGATGATCCCGAACTTCAAGGGCTATTTCAAGATATTGACGATCCCGACAATACACCGGAACCAGCACAACAAGAGGATCAAGTGCCTCCATATTTCCGTTCGTTTTTTGAGACATTTGATCTACGGGTTGCTTCCATCGAATCCCATTTAACTGCAAACAACGAAGCGGTGAATTATCACTTAGACACTTTGGAAGCTCAACAAATAGAGTTTTAAAGGGAGATGCTTGCACGTATGGATGCTCTTACTCTTGATATGCAATCACGATTTCTTCCTCCTCCCGATCCTTCTATGGACGAGTAGACCTTGCTTTGTTTTTGTTTTGGATCAACTTAGAACTTTACTTGTTAAAACATTTTGAATGCTTTCGGATTGTTTTACTTTATTTGTTTGGATTTATATTTTGGTTACTTTGGATATTTGAACTTATTATATATATATTTGGTTTGGTTTTCTTTTTGAGCTTAATGATTATTAATTTTTGCATCATTTACATATTAGTTGCATTATGACCAATTTTTACCATTTCACATTTTTATTATAAATATTGATGGACTAATGGCTAATATCTCTTTTGATTGTGATCTTAGTAGCTTAATCTTTCAATTAATAAATCAATTGGCTAAGTTTTTCAAAACCTTTTTTAAAAACGTTTAGAGTCTTTTTGATTTAACAAAAAAGGGGAGAATATAATAAGGGGGAGTAAATTAAATTTTCAAAATTGTTTATGTTCAAAGAAAATCTTAAAATTACTCAAATGTTTTGTTATATAAAAAAGGGGGAGATTGTTGAAAACATTTTGATGTTTCGATATAAAAAATTAAGTATAAATGAATTTTAAGATTTTACAAATGATTTTCTAAGTATATTCGATTTAATTACTCGAATATCAAAATATTACTCCAAGTCTTTCAAAGATCAAATTCAATCCTTACTAAAGTGTAAAATTGTGTTTTAATCTTAAAATATTTTTGAAACAAATTTCACAAAGTATTTCGAACCAAAAACGAGCCTAAAATCAATTTTTCAAAGGAGTGTACCGATGCACCATTCCAAGCATCGATGCACCATTGAATAAATTGAACATCGAATGCATTTTATGCATCGATGCACAGACCATGCATCGATGCACTCTGGCTTGTTTGAAACATCGAATGCACTTCATGCATCGCTGCACTCTTAGTGCACCGATGCACTAAGGGTCCAACGGTCGAAATATTTGAATTTTACACATAGTGTATCGATGCACTAGCCTTATGCATCGATGCACCATACGCTCCCAACTATTTTATTAATTGTTTTCACACTTAAACGGCTCTATTAACTCCACTAATCATCCCCAACTTTCAGAATCAATTGAAGGAGTATTTAAACAAGCTTAGAAGCCATTGATCAACAACAAGAAACAATAATAATCAAGAATCAAGAGAGAATCAAAGAGAAAGCATCAAACCTCAAGTTTGAGCATTTCAAGCCTATTTTTCATTCAATATTCATTTTGCTTTCAAGAACACTACTTGTACTCAATTGTATTCATTCTTGAGTGTTCTTTTCTTTGTTCTAGAATTGTGCAAACACATTTACCTTGTGAGGTTTTTCATTAAGTTTGCAAATTTGTAATCTTCTTTTTGAGAAAGAGTGTTCTCAAGAATTGGGGTATATTCTTTAGAGAATTGTAAGGTTATCTCTTTGGCCTCAAAAGAAAGAACAAATTAGTGATTTTGTTGGAAAATCCTTAGTGTGGATAGCTAAGGTAGTGGACGTAGACTTTGGTTAAGAAAGTCGAACCACTCTAAATCGCTATGCAAATCTTTTCAATTTTCTGCAAAAGCTTCCACCGAATTTTTAATTGCCAATTCACCACCCTCTTGGCCGATTCCATCGATCGATTAACTCAACACACTTATTTTTGTATTAAGCCAAAATATAAACATGGCACGTGTCACTTAATATTTTTTAATGGTCGTTACTACGTAGGCACCTAAAAGTGTAATAGAGAAAACGTTAGGCACCTAAAAGTGTAACATCGGAAATGTTAGACACATATGTTTAATGAAAAATTCTTTAGGCACCTAAAGTTAACTTAGGATATAGTTTTGGCACTTATTTTTGCATTAAACCTTAAAAAATTAACGGTTGTATGAGATGGACGTTAACATGTTAATTAAGATATGATAGTCATTTGAGATTATGAGATCATATTTTATAATATCTCAGTCGAGTGACCATTTTGTAACTTGTAATAGTTAGGGGACTTTGTAAAGCAATATCTTATAATAAGGGGACCGTTTGTGTACTTTACCGAAAAACAATTACATTTCATGACCGTACTATATAAATATCAATAAATCAAACAATATTATTTATTAAAAGTAAGTTTATTTACATTATTCAATATATAAAGCATTCACATAGTGAGTTTCTCATAATCTAACTAATATACAAAGCATCAAATATAAGTTATTTGAAATATTAAATAAATTTTTCACGAACCAGCTTATCTTAGTAGTTAAATGAATCATTGTTGTTCCTGGAGGTTACGGGTTCGAGTACTAGCAACTGCAATAGTGACTGAACATTCATTGTTAAATGGTTGAGAGTACTTAGAACATATACTACTTTGTAATCACATTTAGCTTAATAAAGAAAATATTAAATTACTTTTTATTAAAAAAAAACTCTTATATGTATTGTTTAAAATTTTATTATGCTAAATGGTTAGGTAACTTAGATTTAATAATTTGGGGGGGGGGGAGTAAGTATAGTGTTTCAACCTATTTCTTTACTTTTTATTTGGTATAACTAACAAATTAATAAAACATAAAAAATTAAAAGTTTCTTAGCTACGGCCTTTGACTAGGTCATGGATTAAATTTCAAGGAAAATAAATAAATGATATTCAAATGTTAAATATAAATAAAGGATGCATCCATAATAAGTCAAAAACTTTAACAATATAAGCATTAAAATTTCTACTAAATGTTAAAATAAAATAATATATATAAGGTAATTAAAAATGAAAAATCAGAATAGGTTGGTCTGGACCTGCTATAGGCCCAACCAGAACATGTCCTGGTCCATTTGATTTGGGTTAAGATTAATAAGTTTGTACATGACAATTTTGATAATATTTTGTCACAAGTAAAATTTTAATTGCTTGAATAAAATAATAATGATAAATTTAATTTAAAAATAATTTTTAAAAAAATCTTGAATGAAAGTTTATATAATGAATCCTTTTCAAATTAATGAAAAGTATTAATTTTATTTCAGCAATTTGAATTAAGTTTGAGTAACTGTTAAATTATAGACTAAATAAACATAAAATAAGAGTTAATTGCATCATATGTCCTCAAATTATAATCTTCATTTTCAATTGATCCTTAAACTTTTGAATATTTTAATTTAATCCCCAAACTACGACTCTCATTTTAAATTGGTCCTTAAAGTTTTGAACATTCTAATTTCATCCCTTTACAATGACCCTCTTTCTAAATTGGTCCCCAAACTTTTGAATGTTCCAATTTCATTCATAAATTCATCCAAATATATAATTGGTTTCAACCATAATTTAATCTAAATTTTGTTTTTTTTTCAAACATATAATAATATAACTTGGTCTAACGATTTTATTAACAATGGATGTGATTAATATATACGTATAGTTTGGGATGAAATTGGAATGCTTAAAAAGTTTAGGGACCAATTTAGAATGATGTTTATAGTTTGGGGATGAAATATCCAAACGTTCTTGAACGCTCTTTGTCGCAATATCCAGAATCCGAGTATGAACTAGTAATAATACTTCCATAGCTACATTGGCCGACAAGGGTAAAGAACCTCTCTATTTGATTCATAATTGTCTAGGCCAAGTATTTTTCATTCGAACAACAATTTGTGGATGCCTTCGATTGACTACTACTAATATGACTAGAAATCATCTTTCTTTTAATCTGTGCATGACAGCATGATGTTTAAATCTTATTAAGAAAGTCTCAAATCATGTTGTTCGTTTACCAAGGACAACATTGGAACCATATGAAAGTTGACACTCTTCGACCCTCTAACTCTGAAATTATAATCTTTTAGTACATCGGTTTCCTTCAGACAATACAACTTAACATGTCTTGTTGACTACGTTGGTACGACAATCAATTGATACAACATACCTTATTACAGCCTCACCTGACTTGTTTACGTATCTTAATCCTGATTATATGTCAATCCACTAATACCACATGGTCCAAAAGACACCAAATATATGAGGAACTCCTCATCCCTGCTAAAACTGCCCTCCTCAGAATACTCGGACCTTTTCTTTTTCTTTCTTCTATTCTCTCTTAAACTTAAACCATATAACGTACGGATACACTCTGATTTTATCTCCAACAACTGTAAATTACAATTTTTCGTTAAAAAAAATCGCCGTCCACAACTTTATCATCATCCTCAAATATTGTACATCAACAAAAATCCTAACCGAAAATCCAAAACAAAGTAGTGGCCAATATGAAATATACACATATGTTGTTTTAGATTTGCTTTATGGATTAAGGAAAAAGATAAAACTTTTGTACATTTAGTTTTGAAAAATAATTTTTTTTTTTTTGGATTTGAATCGAGAAAGAATTGTATTTTAACGAAATCTGTTTTTAAAACTCAAAGATTTCCAAACATGATTTATTTTTCGAATGAATTGAAAAAAGCAAAAAAAATATGAAAACTTTAAATTTTAAAGTATAATATTAAAAAATATCTTTAATGTTTGATTAAATAATTATTTTGATCCTAGTTTCAATGTTTTATTTTTTCAAAGAGTACTTTAGCTTTAATGTTCAAAGTAATGATGTGGTACATGTCACATACCTAAAATATTGATGTGGTACATGTTATGTGTCTAAAGTATTAATATGAAACATATCACATACCTAAAGTGATATTATCATATGTATAAAGTGATGATGTAAAATATACAATATTATTATTTTAAACACATAAAATTTATAAGATTTATTGCAACAATAATAAATATTAATCAATATTATGTTTTAGAAAATAAGAGCTTGGAGATGACTATTACGTAAAAGGACATTCACGTCGTTGGGACCACCTTAAAATACCCCTGGCCCTGGTGGACCAAAGACAATGAAGTCTTAACACCGCTACTCTGCCCAAAAGCTTTATTCATTCGGTGTATTCAAATCTAAATTCAAAGGGTGTGTTTGGTTGGGGGAATGTGAGATTCCTATGAAAATGAAATCGATATTCTCCCGTTTAGTTGGCCGGGAATGACAATTACCAATAGTGGATTTTTTGGAGTATATTATCGGGAATGTCATTACTTCCATTTCCTTAAGTATTGTTGGATTACCAACGTTTTGGACTAAAATGCCCTTAAAAAAAATTTCTTTCAAAAATATCTTTATTCTTTCATTGAATTATAAAAATTCTACGAATGTTAAATTACAAGTTTATCCTTAAACTATTTTAGATTTACAAAAAAAAAATCTATAATTAAAATTTTATATGAAGTTCAAGGGTTAAAATAAAATTTTACCATTTCATTAAACCTTTTTATATTTTCAATTTTGTAAAAAAATTATATAAATTTTATGAATTTAATTTTTTTAAAGAAAATATATAAATATTTTCCAACTTGTTAAAAAAATAAATATATAATAAGAACAATTTGGTCAAATATACATTCCAATAATATTTTATTCCTTTAACCAAAACACAGTAATCTTACATTCCTGCTAAACCAACCAAACACAAAATACAACATTCCCAGTAATCATATTCCCTGATAATCTTTTATTCCCACTGGTAATATTACATTCTGTGAACCAAACGCATCCAAAAGATCAAATCCCACACTTAATCTCAAAACCTACCACGTCCTCACTTATCCATTTCCCGCGACAACTTAACGACTTTTCTTGTTGCCAATTATTAAGTGTCACGTCATCTAAATTACTCAGTCCTCTCTATTTCCCCAAGTAAAGAAGACAAACCACCGCCCAAAATCCCTCCTTTTTTTAGGAAATGAATCCAAATCATACTGTCGAGGATGAATCACATCCATCCATCACCACCATGACCCTCCGTATCTAGCGGTTGTCCCTCCATCTGACTCCACTTCCACCCCTTCAACTATCACCCCAGCTCCACATGCTCACATGCGCCAAGGCGGTCAATAAACTCGAGGTTGACAACATAGTATCAAATAGCATTTCGAAAACGCTATAGCGGCCGTGATATTGCGATCGCGCCACCGTCCAAAACCGTTATTCATGGTTTTTGCGGTGGGTCACAGATTCACACCGTTCGCGGTCTGTTGCGCCCGTAATTTAATGAGAAACAGACGATTGTGTCGATCACGAGATGCAATAAGCGTTATTTCAACCGTGATTTCAATTTTCAACGGTAATTTTTTCTTTGTTTCAGAAAATGAGAGATCGGGGAGGAGGAAAGGGGAGTTGAAAATGAAAACAGATTTTTGTTCTGTTTTAGAAAATGAAATCGGGGAGAAAGGGGAGGAGTATAAGAAATTTGAGAGTATCGACCAATATAAGGAAGCGACTCGAAGGAAAGCAACTGAGCTAGACTGCTGATCTTTTGGAGTAATCTTCTCCTGGAAAACATAGTGTAATCGCCGACAAGAATAAATATGCAGGAGAAAGGGGGAAGAGGGAGAGTAAAAACATAAAGGTGAAGGGGGAAGAGGAAGGTGGAGGGTCAAAGAAGAAAGATCGAGGGGAAGGGGTTTAATTTCTTTTTTTTTTAAATAATTTTTAAAATATAATTTTAAATGATATATTTATTTGACATCCTCTAACTTTTAGAATTTATAATTGAATTTCTACATTAAAATGTAAACTTTATTTTTTATTTAATTTAGTCTTAATTTCAGTAATCTAAATTTCTGTAAATTTTACAATTTTATTTTAACTATATTTAATTTAGTCATTTTAGGATAAGTTGTGCGACATTTTAAAAAAATCACAACCGTAATATCCACAATGACATCCGTTATGTCAACAACCGTAATAAATGCGACGCGATCGAAAACATGACCGCGAACGTTATTTAAAACCCGGGTCGACAAAGCCTCTCTCGAGAGCTACATGAGGGGGGGAAAACAGAGAAATACAAGGGAAAATCGTTGAATTTTTCGAGTCAACGCCCGATTTGCAATCCCCGGTTGGGATTTCGTTGGATGAACACAGGGAGCTTTGCATGAGACAGCTTGTTGCTTTGGTTAGAGTAGAAAAGATCAGGCCTTTTAGATACGTCGTTGACGATCCCGCTAAGTATTTCGCCATTACTGAAGTTGTTGGGAGTATTGATGTTTCTTTTTCGAGTTTGGGTATCTGACTTTATCAAGTTCCTTCAAATTTTGGATTGAATTTTAAGTTTCAGAATCTGGGTACTAAAGCTTTTTTGGAGTGGTGATAATGATATTCATCTTTCTGTGATCAAATTTGGTGTCCGTTTTAAGCTCTTTTGGCATCAAAGATACAATCTTGGTCGCTTGTTTTGGTTGAACTTTAAGTTTTGAAATCTGTGTTTATGATTGACAAAGAACATGATGTTAGCCTTTGAACGATGCATAATGATTTATGTTTTCTAGATAAACGATTTATTAGTTTTTGATTTAATGGTGAGTTGACTTTGAATACTTAAAATTATGCAGTCTTTGGGGAGGTTCAGTGCTGAAATTAGGAACCAAGAAGCACAGGGATAAGTATTTTAAGGGAATCGACAATGTGGATTATCCTGGGTGTTGCGCCATGACTGAACTACATCATGGTAAGTTCTCTGTTTCGAGGATCTGAATGCGGACATGTCTGTTTTCTACCGCCTGTTTATTTTAATTGTCAGTGCCGGATAAGATGATTATATTCCCGGTTGGATCAGAGTTGAATGATGATAATACCATACATATTTATGTCCAGAAAACTATCAATTTTTTGTGCTTTTTGAAGTCTCAAATGTTCAAGGTCTTCAAACCACGGCTACATTTGATCCAGTTACAGATGAATTCATCCTTGACACGCCAAATGATGGGGCTATCAAATGGTGGATTGGCAATGCTTCCGTTCACGGTAAGTTCGCAACAGTCTTTGCTAAGTTCGTATTACTGACTCATGACTCTCAAAAGTGTCCGACAAGGGAGTCCATGCCTTCATTGTCCCGATAAGGGATTTAAAAACTCACCAGACGCTTCCCGGAATCGAAATCCAAGATTGTGGCCACAAAATTGGCTTGAATGGGGTTGATAATGGAGCTCTGCGATTTCGTTCAGTTCGATTTCCCAGAGATAATCTTCTTAACAGGTTCGGTGATGTTTCTCGAGATGGAAAATACACAAGTAGTCTCCCTACAATAAACAAACGTTTTGCTGCTATGCTGGGTGAACTTGTAGGTGGGAGGGTTGGTCTTGCGTATTCTTCAGTTGGTTTCCTCAAGATTTCGGTTACTATTGCGGTTTGGTACTCGTTACTACGCCAGCAATTCAGTCCTCCGAAACAGCCTGAAGTCAGCATTCTCGATTATCAATCCCAGCAGCACAAGCTTATGCCGATGCTGGCTTCATCTTATGCATTTCATTTCGCTGCTCAGAATTTGGTAGAGAAATATGCAGAGATGAAGAAAACGCACGATGAACAACTTGTTGCCGATGTCCATGCACTTTCTGCAGGCCTGAAGTCCTACGTAACATCTATAGGTAGCTGTGGATCTATTGAAGCAATACAAAGACAAGTTCCAAGGTGGTAAGCTTTAGGTCATATGTAACTACTTGAGAGAATCTATGAATACATACTTGTCACAGCCGAACCCTATAATCGCTCGATAGGAAAGCACTGATCACTTACGAGACCCTAAATTCCAGTTAGATGCCTTCAGGGTAAGTGTTATATCAGTTATCGTACTTTGAGTTTTTTCGGTGTAAATCGTAAACTAAGATTCATACGATTTCGGTATTCAGTATCGAACCTCGAGACTGCTTCAAAGTGTAGCAGCACGGCTCCAGAAGCACTCAAAAACTCTTGGCAACTTTGGTGCTTGGAATAGATGCCTGAATCACCTTCTAACACTTGCCGAGTCTCACATCGAGTCTGTCATCCTCGCAAGGTTTATCGAAGCTGTACAGAAGTACTTCCTAAACTCCGAACTGAATTTGTTTTCTACTTGTCATATGCATACTTTCCGAGTTTCTAATTGAGCCTGAATATAAACTTCCAGATGTCCTAATGCAAGTAGTCGAGCTGCTCTAAAACTCGTATGCGATCTTTATGCGCTAGATCGGATATGGAACGACATAGGAACTTACCGTAATGTCGATTATGTTGCTCCTAACAAAGCTAAGGTAGATAGTTTTAATCAGAAGTATAGAACATATGTCCTATGTACATATGTTTCATTAATACAACCCTTTGTTATTTCTCCTTTATGCAGGCAATCCACAAGCTTACAGAATTGTAGACACTCATTTTCGTCCATATTTTTTTATTATATAGTTTCTTAAAAACGTTTTGAAAATACGTATAATATATAGTTTTTAAAAAAACATTTTAGAAATTTATATATTATATGTTTTTGAAAATATTTTTATATATAAGTATATTATTATTATTATTTTATATATTATAATTATTTTGCAGGCCTCGGTATATTTGAATGTGTGGCAACCCGAGGTTGTGCGTGGATGGTACAATAACAGATCAGGATTGAGTCATCAAGTCCGGGGAACTCAAGGCCGAAGATCACCCACCTAGGCGAAAACTCAATAACTTTTAATGGATAACTCAAGAAGCCACGTTCCCTTTGCGCAACGGGATTTCTTTCCTGTCATACAAGGACACGTCCCAAAATGGTGCCATGCATGAGGGACCCACGATGAATGGTTACAGGTTAATGAGTCTCTGAATGCTTGGAAAAAAAGGAGTTGGCTCCTAGTTTGTAGGAGAACGTTACTTGCAGTTGAAGACCACGATCCCGAGAATTCTTCTTCTCGTTGCCTTTTTATTTGTTTAAAATCTCCAAACATCAAGGGGAAAAAGGGGGGACGTGAATATTAACTTCTTCTCTCTTTGATTGTAAAAGGCTCTTAGCTTTTAATATCTGAAATGGTCGGGGTCGATGAAAGCGGTGGAAGCGAGAGCGAAGATCAAAGCACCGATTGAAAGATAAGGACGCGGTTTTAGAGGAAGAAAACTGGAAGGGGGCCGATCAAACCGTCGTATGATCAACATATTTCCCGATGGAGTTAGCTCGATCCGCGTATCGGAAGAGAACAATGGCACCGCTCTCATCAAACACCCTCAACACTGCTCGGTCATAACTCGACGACAAAGTTCCCCTTCGACCAGCTTCAACGACTGCCCAAGAAGTCTAAACGAGACACAGAAGCCTCAAAATCTCATTCTCCTTTCTTAGCCCCAACATGCCTCGATCCCTACTACTCACTCGTCGATAAAGTCAGCTTTGATGTGGGATCCAGACCACACTGGTAATATTTCTATTTTTGTTTTGCATGGATGCTGATCTGGATTTTATGACCTCGGTTGTTGGAATTCTCTAGAAACAGTTGAGCAAGAGAACGGACCTGATTTATTTTATGATGTTAAGTATTCCCTGCGCCTTTGCCTCAAGGAAAAATGGATGTGTGCCTGTGTTCATATATATAGCATGATGGCAATGTATGAGGAAGATGTTGCTCTTCCTTTGCAGAATAAATGTTTGCAGATTAAACATGTTATTTGTCCATGTGGCGTATAATGGTGATTGATCCAGAGCTAGTAATGATGATAGAGACTTGAGAAAGAAGCTTTTGACTAATGGTTGCCAAGCATGTCATTGAACAGGAAAAGAGCACTAACAAGGGAATGTTTTAAATTGAATTGCAAATGCAAAGGCTCTTGTACACGTGAAATAAAACAAAACCCCATGTGACCAAGGATTTGGGTAAATTCTCCATATGGTCATTCAATCATTATGTTTTTATTTTATTTTATTACTTTTATTTATTTTATTTTTTATGTTATTTTATTTTTTCCCTTTGATTTTTTTAATATTTATTTAATACTTCTTATCAAATATTTTCGACATTTTTAGAAGAATGTCAACCAATCAAAGATAAGTAATTGGAATCGGGTTTTTAATTTGTAATTTTTAATTTTCGCAATTAAGACAACCGACAAATTAATTGGTACCGAAAGGACGGTTCAAGGGTGCTAATCTTTCCTTGACCGTAACCGACTCCCGAGCCCGACATATTTCTGGTAAGACGCAGATCAGGTAAGAAATAGGGTATCCGATCAACCCATTTATTTTTAAATAAATGATCGGTGGCGACTCCAATCCATTTTCCTAAGTCGAAGCCCAATTCTGGGGCCCAACCCGAAAGACGGTTGCGACAGCTTGGCGACTCCGCTGGGGACAGGTAAGTGAGTCAGGTCGAAATTAATTTTCGGTTGTCTTTTTTAGCGAAAGTTATAAATTTTAATTTTAATTTATTTATTCGATTCTAATTAGTTACCTTTTATTATTTTTCAAGTAAATAGTTGTACTGACGTTTTTTTAATGATCTCAGAATTTTCAAATTTGTCATCTCTAGCTCTATACCCGAGCTCCGAACCCTATTTAAGTGGGGGTAAAAGCGACGTCTTCGTGTGAATTTATTCACCGTGCGGGCCTAGCAAGTAGCCTTCGGGATTCATATACCTTATGTCTTCGTGTGAATTTATTCTCCGTATGGGCATAAGGGAATGTTTCCTCTCGAGTTTAACTTAGTCCACACAAGCCTGTGATGGGTTTAGGACTAAGGGTCTGGTAAGCCTAAGGAGGCACCAGCAAGGAGAACTCGGGTACCGTTTTTTTAGAACCTAACTCGGGAGACTACAAGGAGTTAGAGCCCACCTCAAAACCTCATTTCAAACCCTAGGATGCCGAAATTATTTCCTGCTTTACTTTCTGTTCAAAGCATGCGAACTAGACAAATATGCGGTTAGGATTTGTGTGGAATTAGCATGAGGGATAGAGATCATGTCCGGGTAGGAATTAAAGCTTGCGGGGGTAGATATCATGTGGGGTAGGACTTTTCATTTTCATTTTTTTTATTTATCCTTATCTCACTAACTTTTTTCTCCTTTCATTTTTGTTCTTTTGCATTTTTTATCATTTGCATCATTAAAACGAGGTGTTGATCCACCAAAAACGTGTTTGTTAAACATGAATAATCTGCATTAATGGACAAATGGATTATAATAAAAAAGAGATAAAAAGCTCAGAAGCCCAGCTGTGGTCAAAGAATACTCGGAGGCAAAGGGTACAGGGGCAAGACGAGGAAAATGTTACTGACCCGGAGAGTCCTTTCGAAAACTGCGAGATCAAGATGACGAAACCATAACTAAGCTGGAGATCATTTGATAAATTCTAGAAACAAGTCGACAAACTTCGGATGGAGGGCTCCAATGACACTTTCGTTTGGAACAGACTCGGCACAGAGTGGAAGCCAGAGGTGCAGTCCTTCGAGACTCTTTTTGGGGCAAACAACTCATCATCTGCATAAGTCGGAGCGGTTCGACAGGTTATCCAACCGGTGACAGACGAACACAGAAGACTAGTCAACATGTCAGAAGTTGTCAGAATATTCTTGTCTCTTAAAAGATAAAACACTTTTGTCCCCAATAAGGATTATTTTTAATAACATACACATTTTTGGATCAATGCCTCGAACATTGCATGCATCATGCATTCCTGCATATTTCGCATTATTTTTCTCTTTTTTTATTACATTCACATGTCTCATAAAAAATGAGAACATTTCGATCCTATGACATATAAGGAGCTTTACCAACAGTTGTTTGACGCACATGTGATGTCACCATATCCAGAGAAATCCATGAAGCCCCTGTACCCTAGGTAGTATGATGAGAACATTCATTGTGAATATCATAGCGGTGTCCCAGGGTGCACTATCAAGAACTACTCCACATTCAAGAGAGTCGTACAGAAGATGTGTAACCATAACTGGATCGACTTCAACAACTTGGGGGCATCCAAGTGAGGAAGATCATTTCATCATTTGAGGCATTCTGTTTGAACTTGTTTTTTCTCACTTTTTCAAGTTTTGTAAGAACATTTATGTTATTTTACTGATGACGATCAATGAATCACATTTGCAAACTTGCAATTCTTTGAATATCATTTGAATTAAGAAACTATGTGAATGGTTCAAAGTTACGGATCTTTGACCAAGTAACATGTTTTAAAACAAGGACCTTGACTTTACCCAGAATATACACTCAAACACCGTACCCTGCTCTTGTAATTAACCAATATAACATTTTCCTTTCATAAGGTGCGGACAACATGGGGCATCCTTTTGCATATGACATTATTATACTTTTTATTTAAGACGTTCAGTGATGATAATGATCTTCACAGATGGAATAGTCGAGTAAGTGAATCTAGTTTAGGTCAGTTGCTTGAAAATTGAACTCTAAAGATGAAATTTTTTACTTTCAACAAACACCTAGACTATAACAGGTTCTTCTTGACAATCTTAAGAAATTAAAACCGTAAAGCTGAGCTATTCCACTAAGGTAATTGGTTATAGAGGAAACTTGAAAGCCCTGGTCTTATGAGTAGATTACGTTTAAACCATGACATTGCTCGGACACTTGGCAATTCGGTGTTTGCTCCACTGCTCTTGTCAGGCTGAAGACTCTGTGATGAAATGAACCCTTCAGTGAACTTGATAAAACTGATTATAATGTTAAGTGGTCCCTCTAAAGCAATTGGTTAAACGCCCTGGCTTTATGGATCCAGCTTGCCAGATAACGATAAATTAAATCAAATTTATCTGAGCAAGAAATTTTCGGTAATGTTGAACTAAGGGAGTTAAGGAACACCTGTTATAGTCGACTACACACGAGCACTCAAGAATTTCATTTTTAGACCGATATCTTTCGCACTGCCTTTGTTGGAGGAGCCTACAAAGCTTGAACAAATGGAAGATTTCAGAGGACCGAAATAAAATGTCTAGTAATTGGTCATTCTAGTTGCGTCATTATGTCCGCACCCAAATGAAATGCCAAAGCATATTTCGATATTTAAAAAAACAATGACATTTTGGGTTACCAAAACCTTAGAAAGGAGGCTAACCTAAAGCCAACTCATCCATTTGAACATTTGTCAAAGATTTGTAACTCTGAAAGCATTAAAAGAGCTCTTGATTCCTTTGATATTTTCTGAACTCACATTTACAATTTGATTCAATTGCGAACAATATTTTACAACATTTTTATCATGTCTCTCTCCTAAAACAAGAAAAAGGAGAAAAACATTTTCAAGCAGAACAGTCTCAGATATGAAAGGTCTGTAAAGCCAAAGCTCGGGAAGCAAATGGGGCACGATCCATTCCAAGAACCTGATTGACAGACAAAGCACGAGACTCCATCCAGAAGATAACACATAATTCATTCATATTGCATGCATCTTAAACATCCTTAGGTGCATCACATTCATCATTTTAGCATACACGTTTTTGCAGCTTTTAGAGTCAAGTTTTGACTTCAGGATGAAGGATACTCGATTCTCAAGCGCCTTCAAAGAAGGATGGTGGTTGATTAACTCGGCAGTAAGAAGCTACACCTCAACCGACTTGACATCTTAGAACCAATTTCAGATAGGTTCGAGAACCAGTTCAAAACAAATCCAGTTCGACACAAACTCAACCATGAGCAGTATGTTTCCAGTTAACACTTTCAAGCCATATTTCAATTCCACGACGAAAGATATCCGGCTCACAAAATTTGGCGAAAGGGGCCATTATTCATTTAAAGGAAATTTACAGCACAACTTAAGTCAAGAAAAGTTATCTGTCAACAAATAACTTTCCAATTTCATTCAGAGTCTATTTCAACTTCGCAACGAAGAAAATTGGACTCCAGACAACGCAAGTTCAACTTCACGACGAAGGGACCGCTGGTTGTCAATAAATAATTTTCCAATACTAGAGCCAATTTCAACTTCACAGCGAAGGATAGTGGACTCCAGACAACACAAGTTCAACTTCACGACGAAGGGATCGCTGGTTGTCAATAAACAACTTCCCAATTTCAGAGCCAATTTCAACTTCACAACGAAGGATATTGGACTCAAGACAACGCAAGTTCAACTTCACGACGAAGGGACCGCTGGTTGTCAAAAAAAACTTCCCAATTTCGGAGCCAATTTCAACTTCACAGCGAAGGATATTGGACTCCAGACGACGCAAGTTCAACTTCACGACGAAGGGACCGCTGGTTGTCAACAAACAATTTCCCAATTTCAGAGCCAATTTCAACTTCACAGCAAAGGATATTGGACTCCAGACAACGCAAGTTCAACTTCACGACGAAGGGACCGCTGGTTGTCAACAAACAATTTCCCAATTTCAGAGCCAATTTCAACTTCACATCGAAGGATATTGGACTCCAGACAACGCAAGTTCAACTTCACGACGAAGGGACCGCTGGTTGTCAACAAACAACTTCCCAATTTCAAAGCCAATTTCAACTTCACAGCGAAGGATATTGGACTCGAGACAACACAAGTTCAACTTCACAACGAAGGGACGGCTGGTTGTCAACAAACAATTTCCCGATTCCAGAGCCAATTTCAAATTCACGACAGAGGATATTGGACTCGGAACAATACTACTTACTTGGAAAGATATCCAATTCCAGGCTCAACTTCACGACGAAGGGGCCACCCGCGGTTTCAATTTCACGGCGAAGGGAATCGTGCACACAAGCATCATCCATCTTTAGATTGGATTTCAACCTCGCGACGAAGGATATCCAACTCAAAGAAGGATTATCTGTCAACAAAGACCTTCGAGTTCGACTACGCTCAGCTCCAAGGCACATCATTTACAGCATAACTCAAGGCTAGAAGGGTTATATGCCATCAAAATTGCCGAGTTCAATTACATTCACCTCAGAGGCAAACCAAATTTACAGCATAGCTCAAGGAAAGAAGGGTTATATGTCAATAAAATTGTCAAGTTCGGTTCCATGACACCTCAATCACACTACTGTTCGGCTGCAATCGAGGTTTTCAAGTCGAGAAGAAGACCTGAGTTAACCATGCCTTAGTGACAATAAGCCGTTTTTCCGGTAGCATAGCTTAGATCGAGAAAAGGTATCTGTCAGCGAAGATCTTTCGAGTTCGGTTTCATTCAGCTCGAGGGCCTATCAACCACATGGTGTAGTCAAATAAATATTTTTCCAGTCGAATTTTCAAACCAAGGTCTTTAAACCGAGGAAAAGACCGAGGCGAACTACAACGAAAAGCCACATTCCGATTCAAATTCCGGACTACGGCTTCATGTCATTTCGAGATGGACTCGACTTCGTGACAGAGGAGCCATCCGCAACTCAATTTGACAGGGAGTTATTCTTCAACTCCACCGAACGAAAATTTGTGTCTTTTTATCTTTGTCCTATTTTTCGTTCCACGAAAAGGACAAAGAGGGGCAGTTGTAGACACTCATTTTCGTCCATATTTTTTTATTATATAGTTTCTTAAAAACGTTTTGAAAATACGTATAATATATAGTTTTTAAAAAAACATTTTAGAAATTTATATATTATATGTTTTTGAAAATATTTTTATATATAAGTATATTATTATTATTATTTTATTAATTTATATATTATAATTATTTTACAGGCCTCAGTATATTTGAATGTGTGGCAACCCGAGGTTGTGCGTGGATGGTACAATAACAGATCAGGATTGAGTCATCAAGTCCGGGGAACTCAAGGCCGAAGATCACCCACCTAGGCGAAAACTCAATAACTTTTAATGGATAACTCAAGAAGCCACGTTCCCTTTGCGCAACGGGATTTCTTTCCTGTCATGCAAGGACACGTCCCAAAATGGTGCCATGCATGAGGGACCCACGATGAATGGTTACAGGTTAATGAGTCTCTGAATGCTTGGAAAAAAAGGAGTTGGCTCCTAGTTTGTAGGAGAACGTTACTTGCAGTTGAAGACCACGATCCCGAGAATTCTTCTTCTCGTTGCCTTTTTATTTGTTTAAAATCTCCAAACATCAAGGGGAAAAAGGGGGGACGTGAATATTAACTTCTTCTCTCTTTGATTGTAAAAGGCTCTTAGCTTTTAATATCTGAAATGGTCGGGGTCGATGAAAGCGGTGGAAGCGAGAGCGAAGATCAAAGCACCGATTGAAAGATAAGGACGCGGTTTTAGAGGAAGAAAACTGGAAGGGGGCCGATCAAACCGTCGTATGATCAACATATTTCCCGATGGAGTTAGCTCGATCCGCGTATCGGAAGAGAACAATGGCACCGCTCTCATCAAACACCCTCAACACTGCTCGGTCATAACTCGACGACAAAGTTCCCCTTCGACCAGCTTCAACGACTGCCCAAGAAGTCTAAACGAGACACAGAAACCTCAAAATCTCATTCTCCTTTCTTAGCCCCAACATGCCTCGATCCCTACTACTCACTCGTCGATAAAGTCAGCTTTGATGTGGGATCCAGACCACACTGGTAACATTTCTATTTTTGTTTTGCATGGATGCTGATCTGGATTTTATGACCTCGGTTGTTGGAATTCTCTAGAAACAGTTGAGCAAGAGAACGGACCTGATTTATTTTATGATGTTAAGTATTCCCTGCGCCTTTGCCTCAAGGAAAAATGGATGTGTGCCTGTGTTCATATATATAGCATGATGGCAATGTATGAGGAAGATGTTGCTCTTGCTCTGCAGAATAAATGTTTGCAGATTAAACATGTTATTTGTCCATGTGGCGTATAATGGTGATTGATTCAGAGCTAGTAATGATGATAGAGACTTGAGAAAGAAGCTTTTGACTAATGGTTGCCAAGCATGTCATTGAACAGGAAAAGAGCACTAACAAGGGAATGTTTTAAATTGAATTGCAAATGCAAAGGCTCCTGTACACGTGAAATAAAACAAAACCCCATGTGACCAAGGATTTGGGTAAATTCTCCATATGGTCCTTCAATCATTATGTTTTTATTTTATTTTATTACTTTTATTTATTTTATTTTTTTATGTTATTTTATTTTTTCCCTTTGATTTTTTTTAATATTTATTTAATACTTGTTATCAAATATTTTCGACATTTTTAGAAGAATGTCAACCAATCAAAGATAAGTAATTGGAATCGGGTTTTTAATTTGTAATTTTTAATTTTCGCAATTAAGACAACCGACAAATTAATTGGTACCGAAAGGACGGTTCAAGGGTGCTAATCCTTCCTTGACCGTAACCGACTCCCGAGCCCGACATATTTCTGGTAAGACGCAGATCAGGTAAGAAATAGGGTATCCTATCAACCCATTTATTTTTAAATAAATGATCGGTGGCGACTCCAATCCATTTTCCTAAGTCGAAGCCCAATTCCAGGGCCCAACCCGAAAGACGGTTGCGACAAGAATACATGTGTTTCCAAGTGAGAAACATTGCAGGGAACTTATCGACGCATTTGATATTCCGTCATCGGTTACACGAGCCCCGATCGCGAAGCAGTCGGAAGCATACTCTCAGTACACGCATCATGTTGGGTTCCAATGACTAGAAAATGCCAAAAGAAAATGCAATGTGAATGTCAGTTGTGATTAGCTTACGTAAAAAAATTGAAAGAGTGGTGGTTTCCATAGCTGATATTAATTATAGTGCGAGAAAAGGATAATCTATCAACTTCGAAAATATCTAATTTATATGATTAATATCTAAAATATAATATTTATGTTCCACGAAATTTTCCAAAGTTTTTTATAATTTGACTTCCTTTTATATGATAAATTTAGTAATACTTTTGGTTAAATTCTTTAAATATTAAAGGAGTTAATATTTTTAAAGTTTTCATAGTTTTGCAAAAGAATTCTTTTGTTTTGGAGCGGAATTGTATATGAGAAAGAATAGAGCTGGTGCCTTTTTAGATAGAAAATGTTAACTTTGTAAAAAGTATTATTTGATTTTTTAGGGTAAACTACACAAATGGTCATTAATTTTTGAGTAAATTTTTATTTTCCTCACTCAAATTTTAAAATTAACAAATCAGCCACTAATGTTATTTATTTATAACAAATGGTCGATAGAAAATTGACGTGGCGCATTAACTGCTGACCTGGCACGTTGGCCGTTTGATCTGCTATTTGACTCCGCTCTAACCCCTATTCCTGTCTCTTTCCTTCTTATTGTTTCATCTTCTTTCATTTCTCTTTTCATTGTTAATCAATATGAATTATTAAATGAGGGTTCTTTATTTCTACTGTAGAAAAAGAACGGAAGCAAGAAAGGCGAGGATGGAGAAAAGAAAGAAAAGAGATCCTCAACCCATCATGATGTAATAAATTAGCATCTTCATCCGGTTCATCATCTTCGTGCAGAATTGACGTATGTACTTGGTCTCCTATTCCTAGATTTTGAAGTCATTCTTTAACCTTAAATATAATAATATTCAGTGGGAAAATCACATCGAAATCCCAATCCATTCCGAAACCAAACAGTGATCAATAAACAAGAAATTTTCAAATAACAACGAAATACATGTAAATATTATCGTTATATCTACACAGACTTGTTCTTGCTTCTCATGAATTTCTTCGTTAAACAATCGCTTCTTCAAAACAAAGTGCAAGTAAAAAAAAAATGTGCGAAGCCTTCTTCAATAACCGCCACTTAAACTGAAACGACCAAAAGTAGAAAAAAGTTAATCGAAAAAAATGTAATTTGAATTTCAAAATTTCAAACAAATTTGAGAAATAAGAAAACTGATCAAAAAGGAAAACTTGCATGTTTGTATCGGAATTCGATGGTGTAAGACAAAAGTATGGAGCTGATATCGTCGACGTCGGGTCTAGGGACGAAAACAATGATTGCTTTAGGTTACTCGTCGAAAATACGAGTCGACTCGGGGGGGTTACACCTGAAGTGAACGAGAAGAATTGTGACATCATCGACGGTGCTGACTCATGCTGCTGCATTTGCCGTAGACCACCTTGATCCCGTGATACGACTACATTGAATTGGATTGGTTGGCAAATTAACTAAAGACCCGAGAATTTCTTTATTGTTGTTTTACTTTTTCCTTGTGGATTTGATCTGATAAATTTGAAACTCGAAGAACATGGGAGTATGTGTTGTTGGTCAAGTGATAGAAATAGCTTTCGCTGGGCTTGGCTTTTGTATGCTATTAGTTCTTTCTTCCTTCCTCCCTCCCCTCCCTTTTTTTTTTTTTTTTGATAACTTGCACTAGAGAGGTCATAATATTGTATTAAAATAATCTCTTTTCCTTTTTTTCTCCAACCCCGTTTTTTGTTGCGTCCATTCTTTTTTTCGGTAAAAACAAGGAAGAACCATCATTTAATAATTCATATCGATTAACCATAAAAAGAGAAATAAAAGAAGACGAGACGATAAGAAGGAAAGAGAGGGGAATGAGGTTAGAGAGGAATCAAATGACAAGTCAAACGGTCAACGTGTCAGGTCAACAGTTAACGCGCCACGTCAGTTTTCTATCACTCACAATAACGGCTATTAAAGATGAATGATCAATTTGGTACAAATCGATAACGTTCGTGACATATTTGTTACTTTTGAAACTTCAGTAGGAAAAACAAAAACTTACTCAAACATTAGTGACTTTTTTTATAATTTACCCTTCTCTTTACTATTACAGAAATTAAATGGGCTCATTTAATAGTCTAAGTACTAATTTGAATCAATATTCTCAATAAAGTAGTTAGATTGATTAATCTAATAATAGAATAATTAATTTATCCGTTTCTTATAATAAAAGGACCTAACAAGTACTTTCACCTATTTTTATTTCTTTTCATAAAATAAATACTTGTCTTTTGGCTTAGTTGTTTATTATAAAAGTAATTCGAGATATTAAATTTGCTAAATATAAATATTTATTAACTATTTCTTTTTGAAAAAAGCATTATGTGTGTATACGAATTTTATATCTAAATATTCAAATTTTCTGTTCATACGAATAAAGCATAATTAAATAATAAATATAATTATCTGAGTCAAAGTTGTAACTTATTAAAAAGGTCCGAAAGAACATATTATGCCTTGAGAAATACCTTTGAAAATGGTATCTGTCAGTGTCATCAATATAGTCCACTGCATTTGCCTGCTTTTTCAGGTCTTCCCCTCTAAGTATAGTGCTGCAAGCCCTCCAATCATTTGTTTTTAGGTAAATCTCTAAATTATTACTTTTATTATGTTATAGTATCTATTAAGTTTCTTATAATGAGCATTAAAATAAAATTTAAACTAAATATTATGTATTATATAAAAAAATAAAAATTTAGATATTACTACAGACATAACCACACATATCATATAGATGTAACCTAAATTATTGTCAAAGCACATATACAACCACTAAAACCCAAGAACTCTGAGGAAAATAAAATTTTTTTTACCACTAAGACCATTTGATGAATTCTTATTTTTATAATTTGTGAATGATATATAGGGATGGATTGAGATAGTTCCCTCTAAAAATGTTAAATTATTGTATTTTTTAAATATTTTCTATTAATAATCTATTTTCATCCTCTAAAATTTTAACTATTCTAATCTAGAAATGGCTCTCTTATTTTCTCCACTAATGTGTCATAGGGCAGTGATCTATCATCCCTTTCATTTTGCCATCTATAAATCTATGTCTTATCATGAAGTATAGGCTAAAAGCTAATCTGTTAAACTCCTGAAAATACAGAGGCTTTTTTGGGTTACCCCAAACACTTCAAACAAAAACCAATGGCTTCCCCACTGAATGAAACAACACCAACAACAGTTGATGAAGAAATGACAGACCTTGCGAGACATGACTGTGTCGAAAGGGTCCAGTGGGTGCTCAACACCCCAAAGCCGCCGGGGATTAGTCAAGAGCTCATCGGCACCGCCGTTTCCTGGAGGAACAAAGTCCCATTTCTCAACATGCAGTCCGGGTTCAAAGATGGACTCTTTTCCATGTTGAAAGCAACTTTCCCCATCCTTTCTTGGTGTCAAAACTACAAAGCAAATCAATTCAAGCACGATTTATTTGCTGGTCTAACTCTTGCAAGCCTCTGCATTCCTCAGGTACTTAAAATATCCATGATTTCGGATTATTCGATTCAAGTTCTTTTCGCCTTTCTGTTACTGGAATCATTGTATATTTCCTTACAGAGTATTGGATATGCAACATTGGCGAAACTTGATCCTCAATATGGCCTTTGTAAGCTGCTAGTTGGAATTCTTTTTATTATGTTTTTGGTGTCTGGAATTGGTTAGATCTCATGATTATATCAATGTATCAGACACGAGTGTCGTCCCGCCTCTCATTTATGCTGTGATGGGAACTTCGAGAGAGATTGCGATCGGACCGGTGGCCGTGGTTTCGTTGCTTCTATCATCAATGGTTCAGAAACTTCAGGATCCTATGGCTAATCCCATTGCTTACCAGAAACTTGTGCTCACAGTAACTTTCTTTGCGGGTGCTTTTCAAGCTGCCTTTGGACTCTTCAGGTTTGTCTCACTTTCAAGCTGCCTTTTTTTATTTTCTTTATCAGATGTCATGCATATATACTTGTCGTGAATTTTTACAGGTCAGGTTTCCTTGTCGATTTCCTTTCACATGCTGCTATTGTCGGATTCATGGCAGGCGCCGCCATTGTAATTGGCCTCCAACAACTTAAAGGTTTACTTGGAATCGCCCACTTCACGAACAAGACCGATGTTATCTCTGTCGTGAAAGCCCTTTGGAGTTCCTTCCATCACCCTGTACTGTTAAATTCACTTTACAAACTACAATAACTTCTTTGAATTTATTAAAATTAATTTCCATTTAAAATTCTTTGGCTTTTTTTCTGCAGTGGAATCCCCATAACTTCATACTCGGATGTTCTTTCCTCATTTTCATCTTAATCACAAGGTTTTTGGTAAGAAAATACATTTTCCCCCTCAAATATTTGATCTATTTAAGATAGAAAACAATGTTCAAATAATTTTATATATCAGGGTAAAAGGAACAGAAAACTCTTCTGGTTACCAGCCATTGCTCCTTTGGCATCTGTCGTTCTAGCAACTCTCATAGTTTTCCTTACAAAAGCCGATGAACACGGAGTTAAGATCCTCAAACACATCAAAGGGGGCTTAAATCCAAGTTCAGTTCATCAGTTGCAGTTCAACGGACCACATGTTGGGGAAGTGGCTAAGATTGGTCTGATTGTAGCCATAATTGCACTCACGGTGGGTGACTTGTCCAAATTCAGAACATCTTACATAGTTAGTCTTTACGAATTTTCTCACTTTTTTTTGTCAATCTTAGGAAGCAATCGCAGTTGGTCGATCTTTCGCAGCCATAAAAGGCTACCACCTTGATGGCAACAAAGAAATGGTCGCCATGGGGTTCATGAACATCATCGGTTCTTTCACTTCTTGCTATGTCGCAACCGGTAATTCATCTACGTTAATTTGTACTCGGACTCTTCAGTTTTCTTAAATCAACCCTTGTTAAGTAACGTAAACTCGAGTTCGAGTAAACTAATTGCAGGTTCGTTCTCGCGGACGGCAGTGAATTTCAGTGCTGGTTGTGAAACCGCAGTGTCAAATGTTGTGATGGTGATCACAGTGTTTATATCATTGGAATTGTTTACGAAGCTGTTGTACTACACTCCGGTGGCGATCCTAGCTTCGATCATCCTTTCGGCACTGCCGGGTCTTATCGACGTCAACGAAGCTTATAATATTTGGAAGGTCGATAAGCTAGATTTCCTAGCTTGCATTGGAGCCTTCCTGGGAGTGCTGTTCGCAACTGTGGAGATTGGCCTTCTTGTTGCGGTAATGTTTTACTTTCACATCACTCTAAACCACTCAAATACGATATAATTATAAGAAGCTGTAGGGTCATAAGATAATTCGACCCACAACGCCTTAATTTGACATGAATGGTGTTGAAACCTTTGAAAATGTCATGCCACTAAGCTATGTCATTGCAATGTTTATCCGTACACTATGGATACATTATAGATACGTAAGTGTATTAAACTTGTGGAAGTTTTAATATATGTGTGGTTGCAGGTAACAATTTCATTTGCAAAGATAATTCTGGTATCGATTCGACCAGGCACGGAAACACTTGGAAGGCTTCCTGGAAGTGATATGTTTGGTGATGTGAATCAATATCCAATGGCTGTCAAGACTCCGGGTGTCTTAGTCATGCGTCTCAAATCTGCTCTACTTTGTTTTGCAAACGCCAATTTTGTCAGGGAAAGGTACTTCCATCCCAATAATACTAAATATATTTCAACTTATTGTAATATATATTATGATATGGTAAAATAATGATTATTTTTGGAGTTATGATTTTCTTTCTCAGGATTATGAAATGGGTTATTGAGGAGGAAAAAGACTGCAAGCTGGGAAATGCAGAAAAGACTATCCAAATAGTAATTCTTGACATTTCCAGTAAGACTTTCAGACATCCAAATAGTAACTTTGTTTTGAAGAATATTTCAACAAATTAAATGGATTTTCCATTTTTTTTAATGAATGGTATAGATTTAATGGACATTGATACATCGGGAATCGCTTCGCTGGAGGAACTGCATAACAATCTCGATTCAAACGGCATCAAGGTATCGATATTCTGTTATATATTTAGAGATAATTACAAGATATTTATTAAATATAAAAGTAAATATTAGGACATATTGATATTTTGTACTTGCCCAAAATTGCAGCTGGCTATTGCAAACCCTAGGTGGCAAGTAATTCACAAGTTGAAGTTGGCCAACTTTGTGCCCAAAATTGGAGGAATGGTCTTCCTAAGCATTGGCGAAGCAATGACCTATTTCTCCATCTAAATAAAGCATATATTAAACAAAATCTAATAGTATATTACTTATAAGTTTGGAAAATGCAACTTGTGTTTTCTTTTAGTTGAGTCGTTTGGATTTTATGATGAATTTGATTATGTCTAATTTTGATATAATTAATGTGATGTACAATGATAAGAACGTATGAACTTTATAAAATAAAAGAAGTTTGGACAAACACAGGTTCTAATGTAACCTATTTCATTTTCTTTGATTTAGGGTTTTCAAGATTTAGTGGTGAGTTTTTTATTAAATAAATAAAGAACAAATACAACAAAATTACAATCTCAAAAGAGAAAATATATAAAAATTAGAATAGACTAATCAAATTAATAGGTTATCGTTCCTAAAACTATCAAAAAGTATAAATTAACCACTAAATAATGAAAATAGGAACATAAAACGAAAAAAAAATTATAAAATCTAACCAAACAACTCAAAGAAATAATAGATATAAATTGAGAATTTGACTTTATCACAACTTAAACGTGACATATTTGGGTTGATTGCTAGTACCTATCAATATGAGAGAATCGATTCAAGAGTTCAAAGTAAGATTAGACCAGTAAGATAACAAAATAAGCATCAATCTTGATAAAACAAGAAACATGATATAATAACAAACAAATAATGTGTTACAAGAGCAGACAAAAAAATCAAAAAAAATTATACGAAGATAAAAAATATTTAAACAAAATAAAATAACATAATTCATATATGTAAAATAAAAACATAACAAAAATTATGATAAAACCTACAGAAAGAAGGAATAAGGAAGAATGAAAGAATAAGAAAAGAAAAATTGATCGGCGGCCAGTTTAAAATTAATATCATAGTTAATAATTAAAGGTATAAAAATTAAAATGAAAGAGGCAAAAAAAGAGAGAAATCAGAACCTATCAAATGACCTCAAATGATAAAAATGAATGTTGTTCTTCCTAAAGGTCCTATGTTTGAGCAGTTGCTGCATATACATTATCAATCGGTTAAGAAATGTTAATAAAGTTCTAAAGATATAATCATCACAGAAAATTTTAAAAAAAAGGAAAATGAGAAAAGAGTGACAAACCCTAATCAATTAAAGATTACTTATTTTTTTTCATATATCATGAGAATCATACATACCCACATACTTGTATTTGAATTATTTTCCTGATAAATCCAAAATATTAGTGAAAATAGAGCAACAATTTGAATTTTGTCATTGTCTTCTTTGAACCCTAAGATCTATAGTGTCTAAATCTACCTCCCAAGAGTTGTTATATTTGCCACTCCTTAGAAATAGCATTAGTATTGAGTTGTTCAGAAAAGCGTCTAGGTTCAATGTATCAGGCTGAGTGGAGATCAGTGGGATGAATTAATTTCTGACCAAAGACTAAAGGAACATTGGGAATATTGGCTTTAAAGGTAAGTGCTTCACTTTGGGACATTGCTGTTGGTCCCTTTTCTTCTAGGGTTCATCACAATAACTCCACTTTTCACCTTTTTATTGTTTATTACTTGTTTTACTCCGTTAGCTTCCGAGTTGAGACTTGTCACTTGAGAGACCTAATTTTAGATGACAAACGTGTCCACATTCATTGTATCTTAAACCCAAGCAAATGTCCATGCCATATCAACCCAAATTCCACTTTCATCGCCTCTTTTCTTACTCAACACAACTATAAGGTAGGGTGAAAAATAACAGAACATTTGATGAATCATTCGTATAATGTTTGTTTATGTTCGTTTATTGAGTTAAATAAACAAAAATAAACAAAAATTTTATGTTCATTTAATAAACGAACAAACATGAACACAAGTTTATTCGACTCATTTATGTTTACAAATAAACTCGTTTATCGGTTCTCCTTTTCCTTTTGTTTTTTACATTTTAAATATTAATAAAGATGTGGATTAAATTGAATACATGATAAACATTGGAGCTCAAACGATAAAGCCTAAGGAGTTTAAGGACTAGTGGTGTAATATCACCATTTTTCTTTTTCTTTGTTTAGGTTGAAATGTAAGTTTTATTTAGTTGTATTTGTTTGTTTAGTTAATATTTATGAATGTATAAATTAATGTGTTAGTGGATGCTAAATAAATATGTTGGTGAATGTTAAACAAACATGTAACGTTAAATGAATATATTCACGAATATGTTTACGAACGCTAAACGAATCAAGTACAAACACTTAGAAAATAAACAAATGAATACAATTTTATTTGTTCAAGTTCGTTCATTTACACCCTACAACTAAGTTATTCGACCTTATATATTGGATAAGATCCTATTATACAATGTAAAACTCTAATAGTTTTATATAGATTAAGTATTGTTTGATGAGTGAAAATAGATGGTTGAGAATAACAGCAGGAAATGAGAAACTTTTCAATGAAAAAAAAACAATGAGTTAATCTCAAGCATCTATTTTCACTCATCCAACGGTCATAAATCTATGTAAAACTAAAAGAATTTTACATTGTCTACGTAGGTCCTAACTATATATATATGTAGACTTAGGATCCATTTACATCTAGTTTTACACTTTTTTATGATTGTTGAATTAGAAAAATCAAAGGTTGAGGTTAACGGTAAGAAATGAGAAGATATTCACTGGAAAAAAAAGAATTAATCTCAATCTTTGATTTTTTTCTCATCCAACGGTCATGTAAAAATGTAAAACAAAAAAATTGACATTGTATGTAAGTAGATCCTAACTAACTAACTATATATATATATATATATATATATTCAATTTTCAATTTTCAATTAATATCTCAAGTTAACTATTGTTTAAATAAGGGCAGTGGATGAGTTTGGATAGGAGGGACATATGCTCAGGGTATAAAATTTAGCCCATATAATTAAAAAGCGTAAATTACTAATCAGGCCACTCACTTGTTTACTTTATTTTATTTTGGTCACACAATTATTGTTTTTTTTTTCAAAATCATTAGTATATTAATGGAGAGACTTATATGGAATTTTTTAAATTTTTTCAATTTCAATATAATTATTCTTTTATTAAAAGAAGGTCATGTTTGTTTTGTGCGAGTAGTTTGGTATTTAATAAAATTTTTTGATGTTTTTTATTTAAAATTTAATGTATTTTTTTAGTGATTTCTACATAGGGGAAGAGGAATGGAAATTTTACTCCTAATGGGTATTGAATCCACAATCTAAAAGAGAGGAAATGGGTCAGCTGATAGCATTTAACCCTTGCTTTAGAGATTGTTGATAAAATTTAATGTATTTATTATATAGTTTGTTAACTGTAATAAAAAATTACAATTTACAAGAAAGTTATATTCTTATTCTTACAATTTAATTTTTTTTCAATACTTAGTAGTAGAGGTTTAGTTTCTATGTTTCTCCTAAAGTCACCAAAATCACAGAGTGCTCACTTTATAATTAAAGTTACTCTGATAAAATTCGACCCAAATGATTTTCAAGTACACGTGACTTGTATATACTCAAAGAAACTAAGTTAAAATCGAGTTAATTCAGTTAACCTACATAAGTTAATTCGTTCAGTTAATTTGGTTTCCACCGTTAGTTGATTTAAATATGTTAATTTGATCAATGATAAAAAAACATCATAATCCTAGTCGGATGCGAGGAATTGTTCTTGTAGTAACCGACGTGAATCTTGGAATAAAGATATGTTTCGATGATCTGAGGAATTTGAAGTAAAGCTGAAGTCTCACTATAAGTTTCTCTTTATCACAATCTATTTAGATTATTTATTTAATTATTTTTCTTTTATTTAATTTTTATCTTTTATTTTAAAAACAACTTTTAAAAACCTATTTTTTATCTTTACTATTATTATTTGTTATTTTATTATATTTCCCTTGTATTTTCTTTAAAATTTAACACTTCTTTTTTATTTTATTTTGTTTTATTTTTATATTCTCTTTTAACATTTTTATATTTTATATTTTTCTTTTATGAAATTTAATATTTTTTCATTTATTTTATTTTTTCTTTTAACATTTTTATATAACATTTTTTAAATTTAATATTTCCTTCTTTGATTTTTTTAAAATTTAATTTTTATTTGATATTTCTTTTATTTTATAATTTAACGTTTTTGTTGGGATTTGCGGAAGCTCGAATCGACAATCGAAAGAGTTCGCCAAGATGTGTCGGGACAGTTCTTGTGTTTAGGGAGTAAGGAGATTGAAAGATAGAAAATTTTCACAGCGATTTATAGTGGTTTGATTTCTCAACCAAGTCTACATCCACTACCTTAGCTCCTCACCAATGATTTTCTAACAAATTCACTAATTTGTTCTTTCTTTTTACAGGACAAAGAGATAACCTTTACACCTCCCTAGTTTTTCACGTGCTAAACTAGAACCTTATCCCTAGCTTTTCAATGGCTCAGCTAGAAACTTTCCTTTTACAAAAGGATAAAATAAGTAAACAAGAAAACCTCTCAAAGGTAGGGTGTTTACAAGATTTAAGCTCACATGAACACAATATTTACAAGAGAGATGAAAAATAAGAATGAAAAACTCTTCTATTGTGTTTGATTGCTTTGATAGGTGTTCTCTTGCTTCTTCAAATGTCCTCAGCTTGTATTTATAGATTGGAATGTGTTAGAAGTCATATCTAGCTGTTAGGGATGTTTTGGAGCCGTTTGGGAATTATTTTTCTGCAAAAATAGGCTGCCCATAACATGGGGTATCGGTACACATTCATAGTGTATCGGTACCCTTTATTAAATTCAAATTAAACTAGTCGTTTTTAGACGTTGCAACCAGGGTGTATGGATACACTGCAGAGTGTATCGGTACACTAATTGCATTCGATGTTTGAGCAGTCATAGGTGTATGGATACAATGCAGGGTGTATCGGTACACCAGTGTATGGATACACTGCAGGGTGTATCAATACACTTTAGCATTTTTACTCATCCAAATTTAATGAACTTTGAATTATTTTTGAAACATTTTAAAAAACTTTGAATAAATTCAATTCAATTCCAAAAACATTTTTCCTTAAATTTGTTATATCGAAACATAATTCAACAATCTCCCCCTTTTTGATATAACAAAACATTTGAAAAATTGTTTTTGGCAAACTCCCCCTTAATAAAATGTTTAATGAAAAAGATATCAATTGTTAAAAATATACCAATTGTTGGAAAATATATGAAAATGTTAAGCTCCCCATTTTTCATTAAGAAATTGAATTTTTCAAACTAAACTTCTCCCCCTTTTTGTTATATAAAAAATAATTCAATATTTGAAGTTCAAAATAACTTTGGAGAGTAAGTAGTAAATTTGACATTTAAAAATCATTTGAAAAATCAAAGTTCCCCCTCAATAAATGTATTCCAAACAAAATTAAGCTTTTAGAGTTTGACACTTAAACAAAGTTGAATTTCAACAAAGAATAATAAACATGTTAGTAGCACATGAAATTCAATGTATCCAAGTCTAAAATACTTTATGCAATATCAATTGTTGAAATTAAGTGCATATGCATAAAGCTTTTCAAAAATGTTATGCATTAAAAAAAATGTTGATATCAATTGTTAAAGAGATATCTTATACAATTTTAAGTACATGCATAAGCATTTAAATTTAGGTCAAAAAGTTTAAAATTTAGATATCAATTGTTAGAGATATATCATTTGCATTTAAAATCAAAGTATTTGAAAAGTTGATATCAATTGTTAGAGAGATATCATTTGCATTAAAATCAATTTTGACCAAAATTTTATTATGATGAACTAAAAATTCTGAAAAATCATTAAAACTTTTAAGATGTTCATCATAAAACCTTTTTAACATACATGAGATTAAAACAATAATGCATAATCATTTAAAACAAAAACTCATGCATGATTAAAATCCAAATGAGCAACCAAATAACCAAAATCAAAAGCATTAAGCTTCGAGGTTACTCATTCCTTTTCAATGTGTGACTAGAGCATTTAAGCATCATCACTTTCATCACCATTGCTCCCACATACCTACAAGAGACATTTATTTGGATTTTGGTATCCAAATTGCTTTGGATCCTTGAACGTTAGTTTCAATGCCCCTTGTTCCCTTAGGAATCCATATTTGCCTAATTTTAAAATGTTTTCCTTTCTTCAAATGACAAGTATGTTCCTTGTGACCATGATAATGACAATGTGAGCATTTTGCCATTATTAAACTAGATGAATTATTTAAAATGATTTCTTTTTCTTTTGTTAAACATTCAAGCTTAACTTTTAAATCAAAATTTTCTTTTTCAAAAACTTTCAATTTTCATTTATGAAAGCTCTAAATCCTTTTTCAACATTTCATTTTGATTTTCAAAATCTATTTTTGCTTTCAAAAGAAAATCATTTTCAATTTTAAATTTTGAAATCATTTTCCTATATTTGGAGTTCATGGTCTCAAAATCCAAAAATAATTCATCGTATGCAGCTTGTAACTCATAAAAAGAATATGAATTTAATTCATTTGAGCTAGAAGATACCTCGAGCTCTTCACGAGCCATTAGAGACACCACCTTTGTTGGTTCTTCTTTCTTGTTTCCATGAAGCTTTTCGAGCTTATTCCAAAGCTCCTTGGCACTTGAACAAGAAGAAACTTCTTCATATATATATGGACCAAATGCACAAAACATGTGCATGGCCTTGGCATTAAGTTGAGCTTTCTTCCATTCTTGGCCACTCTACTTCTTCTCCTTTTTCTTTGGAGAATAGTAGCCGTTCTCGATCATCTCCCATGCATCAAGATCATTGAATTGTATGAATAACTTCATTAATTTCTTCCAATGACGGTAGTTTGCTCCATTTAAGTATGGAGGCTTGTCGATCAGTTGGGAGTTTTCCATGTGGAATGAGCCGGAGGTGGAAGCCATGTTCTCGGTTGTATCGGGAATTGGTAGAGCGTCTTCTAGAATCGTCTCAAGGATGTTAAGCTTCTAACGAGTTAAGCTCTGATACCAATTGTTGGGATTTGTGGAAGCTCGAATCGACAACCGAAAGAGTTCGCCAAGATGGGTCGGGACGGTTCTTGTGTTTAGGGAGTAAGGAGATTGAAAGATAGAAAATTTGCACATCGATTTATAGTGGTTTGACTTCTCAACCAAGTCTACATCCACTACCTTAGCTCCTCACCAAGGATTTTCCAACAAATTCACTAATTTGTTCTTTCTTTTTACAGGACAAAGAGATAACCTTTACAACTCCCTAGTTTTTCACGGGCTAAACTAGAACCTTATCACTAGCTTTTCAAGGGCTCAGTTAGAACCTTTCCTTTTACAAAAAGATAAAATAAGTAAACAAGAAAACCTCTCAAATGTAGGGTGTTTACAAGATTTAAGCTCACAAGAACACAATAATTACAAGAAAGATGAAAAATAAGAATGAAAAACTCTTCTCTTGTGTTTGATTGCTTGGATAAGTGTTCTCCTGCTTTTTCAAGTGTCCTCAGCTTGTATTTATATCTTGGAATGTGTTAGAAGTCATATCTAGCCATTGGGGATGTTTTGGAGTCGTTTGGGGATTATTTTCCTGCAAAAATAGGCTGCCCATAACATGGGGTATCGGTACACATTCATAGTGTATCAGTACACCTTCATTAAATTCAAATTAAACTAGTTGTTGCAGCCAGTGTGTATTGATACACTAGAGAGTGTATCGGTACACTAATTGCATTCGATGTTTGAACAGTCATAGGTGTATGGATACACTGCATGGTGTATCGATGCAGTGTATTCAATTCGATGTTTGAGCAGTCATAGGTGTATGGATACACTGCATCGATACACCCTGCAGGGTGTATCGGTACACTTTAACATTTTTGCTCAAATCCGAATTTAACGGACTTTGAATTATTTTTGAAACATTTTTAAAAACTTTGAATAAATTCAATTCAAGTCCAAAAATATTTTGCCTTAAATTTGTTATATCGAAACATAATTCAACAGTTTTTAACTTTTTAGAAGTAATTTCAATCGATCAAAGGTAAGTAATTCGAATCGAGTCTTTAAATTTTAATTTTCGCAATTAAGACAACCGACAAATTAAAAGGGTATCGAAAGGGCGGTTCAAGGGTGTTAATCCTTCATTGACTGTAACTGACTCCCGAATCTGACATATTTATGGTAAAACACAAATTAGGTAAGATGATGTCCGATCAACCTAAATATTTTTAAATGATCAGTGGCGACTCTAACATATTTTATTCAAGTCGAAGCCTAATTCTGAGACCATCCGAAATACGGCCGCGACATATACAAAACTTAATAGTTATATATATATATATATAATTGTGTAATTATAAATAGTTGGTTAAATTGGATTTTTATTTTGAAAATATGTATTAATATGGAAAGCTTAATACTTTTCGACTTAAAATTTTGTATTTCAATTTCCAAAATAGATTTGAATTTATGTTCATAAGATGCTTTTGCTATGTAAATAAAATTATTTAAATGAATATTTATTAAACTAAAATTCAAAGTTAATTAACTATTGAAATAGTCTACATTTGTGTTTAGAACTGTCAAGTATAAATATATTTTGTCAAACATGTCCTTTAAAAACGTGATTAATTAAATATATCTTTTAAAAATACATTTGACTACATATATTTTTATCTTATGTGACAATTCTATCAATAACCAAAAATATTTTATTAATTAAATGAGATAGACGCGATTAATATAGCATGCTTTATGAAACCCTACCCACAAGCAGCAGTTTTACCCTAATTATGAACCACATCATTTCATAGGTACTATTAATGTTTGGGGAAATTTGAATTACACCCCTAAAAATTTTATAAATTTTAATTAGAACCTTAAATTTGTTATAATTTACTATAAAATTTTGATTTTTAAATATTTTTAATTTAGCACCTTAAAATTGTTAAAAGATCTTCATTAAATCTTCTAGAATTTCAAAAAATTTAATTAAATCCTCAATTTTTTTTAAAAGTTCTCATTATATCTCTCAAAATGTTTACAAGTTTAGATTTGATCCCGAAACTAATCCATCATTGCTAAATATAAATTCAAATATGAATTTCGAATTATAATACTCTATACATAAAAAATAACTTTGAAAAAAAATATGAAATATATGTATTTCGAACATGTTCGCAAATCCGGTAGTTAACGCTTGTCAAGTCATACAACATGCAAATCACTACTAAGATGGTCATCGCATGCGAGGACTGAGCCTGCAAAATGAAAAACAAATATCCGTTGATCCAATATCATTGGGGGAATCAATCTTCTCATCCATGGGAGAGACAAGTTTGAACATGATCACGCGCCTCCACCTGATGCCGCCCTCACCCTCTTCTTCAACCGCCTCTTTTGCCCCCCCCCCCCCCAAAAAAAACCACAAAGCACAAGTTTTTAACTTCTACTGAGTCAACTTCTGTGGAAGAAGAACTCGAAAGTCGTAAGTCAAGAATCCGTTGATCTTTGGCACCATAATCGTGCCGGTTTAATTTCCGATCCCGACTTTAAAGACGATGGTTTCCGGAAGAGCATCGACTTCAAATGTGTTGAGCCCTTTGCTTTTCCCTACCGGCCTTCGGTAAAGGGAACCCAGTGAGGCCAAGAATGAAAGAAACCATGATATTGAGAATAATTTTATATCAAGAACAGTTTCCCTGGAAAAATTCGAATGCTGATCTTGGGCTTCGTCAATCTTTATACCTGACCACGACGTTGGTGATGATGATGGAGAGTCTGCCATGAATCACTTCTTTGATCCGCCATTGGAGTTGATCAAAAATCTCACCGACGATGCCGATTTGCCGGTTTCTTCTGCTTTTGTGTTCGATAATAAAGATACGAAAAGATTTTTCAAATAGGGTTCTACTCCAACGGGAGCAACAGGCAAGAAACCCTATGAATCAGATCAACATGTCATGTTGTCTACGGTCAGAAGTTCCGATGGATCATTGTTCAGTCGAGCTTGAATTATTGAAAAAGTCGAAGTAATTAGTATTTAACTTTTTATGTGAATAGCTTTCGTGATTATGAAACAATATCTATTTATAATCTATTTTAGTAGTTGACAACACATATTTTATACACAGCTATTTGAACTACTTGATGAGTTTACACGAACTAGTTATTTAAGCACGATATAATATAGTGATGATATTTGTAAAATCGTGTTAGCAAAACTATCATATCTATTAACTCTTCTGAAAAGTAACCGCTGAAATCATACAAATTGTTTTCAAGTGAATCTTCTGCCGCTGCTCAAATAGTTCCAACAGTACTCTAATTATGCAAAGAAACGAAAGTGATACATATGCATAAAAACATTAACCTTAAACATCCTCCTTCACGCCTAAATAAAATACCATAATGTTAGATGAACAAGTTTACCTAAAATGGAGGCTTCAACTTATCTACTAAGAATTTATTTCTTCCTTTTCTTTGGTGGCTGAAGAGCCTCTTCTTCGTCTTCGTCTTCCTCTCCCCCTTCCCCGTCTTCGTCTTCCACTCCAACATCCTCTTCATCCTCTTCACCTCCATCATCGTCGTCATCTTCATCATTGTCATTGTCATCATCATCGTCCTCTGGGTCTTCACCATCTTCTTCGTTGTCATTGTCTTCATCTTCCCCATTCTGTTCTGCCCCACCTGCGCCACCTTCCGGTCCCTTCTTCGGGTTGTTCTTGTTGCTGTTACCATTGTTGCCGTATTCCCCACCTTCCGATGACAGCTCCTCTTCACCATCTCCAAACTCATCGCCCCCATTGTCGTCGTCATTTTTATCATCGTCATCTTCCCCATCAGTTTCCTTCGGCTTAGGCTGGTTTTGAGACTGGTCGTCCTCGATTCCGAGTTTGTTAGCCAACATCAATGTGAAGGAGTTCTGAAACCAATCCCAAAAGAAATAGTTTGTTTTCACAGCACGGTTTAAAGCAGAAGCTACACTAGCAATTATAACTATGAAAAACATGTTCACCAATCAAACAAATAGTAAAAAAAGCATAGCTAAGGGTCTCAGTTACAAAATAATTATCAGTTGAAGATTAATTAAAACCTGTGCTTTGATTATAAATGCATACTCAGCTCTTTTTACATGCTATCGGTTTATTAATTGAAAAAAATACATTTAATTATATATTTTAGGAGAAATTACATGATTAATAATAGAACTTTCTTATTGTTCCTATTTTTTTTATTGTACTTTAAAAAATTCAATAATCAAATGTAAAAAAAAGGATATATATATATATATATTAAATAAAAAGTGTGACGTGGCACCTATGATTTGACAAGGATAGTATCCAAGGAATATTCGGTTCCATAACAAAGAAATTTGACTGTTAGTGTTTTAGAAAACAAGACAAACGACAAAGTCTATAGCGTCAGATATTTTCTTTAAAGTTAACGTTTTTATTGTTTTATATTCATTATTTATGAAAATTTCAAAAACGTAATTTTAAATATAATTTATAAATTTTAGTGAAACAAAGTATTTAACGTATTATGAATCAAAATAGAAAAAAAAATTCTAAAAAAGTGAACCGAAATAATTTAATTGAAGTTTCACATGCGACAAAACTTAAGCTACCCCCAACAACTACGGGTAATGCTCTCCTCTATCTGCCCATATAAAAGCGTAAGTTAGCAAAATAAAAGATCAAAAAATAATTTCGTTTATAAAAGGATCCATATCAAAAATTAAAATATGCTTCTGTATAAGATAATAATCAATTCTGGTAATTTTTATCAAAAATAAAATCGGGTTATATCGTATTAAAATGAGATTCCAAAATCCCGACGCCATAAAATCTCGGTCCCTAACAACGGCGCATCTTAGTAAAAGCAAATTCTTCTGTGGTGGTGGTGAAGGTGGAATCAGATACTTTTAGCAAGAAAAAGCAAGAAATATATATTTAAAAATATACATATATTTGATATTTGTTCAAAAATATATCTACAGGTTTTTTAAAACATAAAATATATATTTAGTAAAGAGAAAGAGGGGTTCCAAAACATGGAAACCCTACAACGGCTCATTTTAGCTATGGTACTAAGAAAAAAAAACCAAGCAACCCGTAGTGAGAAAAAAAAAAGCATAAAATTATAGGACATGGTTCTGACAACGGCAGACGAGAATTATAAATATATATAGTAGAAAATAAATAAATAAAATCTATGCCAAGTTACCAGAGCTAAAAGGTAGGTTTTGGCAAGAGTCGAAAAGAGGATGGTAGCTAGAGTTTCACCGGCGCATGTTAGCACGACGTGACTAACCGTAACTGCCATTGAACTGAGGTCAGCTTCTCTGTTTCACTACGGCCAAAGATAAATCTGCACAAAAAAAGAATCTCCACCTTTAGATCTAAGCTGAAGTTACATCAGCCGTTAGATCTATCACTTTATTCCTACATATATATAGTACGGCCTAGCAAAAACATAACGAAATTTCAAAATATTAGTAGGATTTTTAAAACAAATAAATATTCCTCTCACGGTGAAAAAAAATAAAAAATAGCGGGAATTATGCTAAAAACGAAGCTTTCTTTAGAAGAAAAAACAGAACAAAGAACCTTCAATTACGAGCCAAACTCGCCGGTGGAAAGTTGATTTTCGTAAAAATAAGCTTTTTGTTTTTGAAAAAAAAGCAGCCAAATTAAAATTAATTAAAGATTATAGAGATTCGAAAACTTTCTGAAATTCGAAAAGAGAAGACAAGAGGAAAGAAACGTACTGAGGAACGGAAATCAGATGGCTGAGAGAGTAGATCTGAGGATTTGCATAGCTAAAAGCAAAGGAAGAGAGCAAAAGAATAAGCGTTGGAGCTAAGCAAAATTAGATCCGAGGGTTTGCAGCACTAAAAGCAAAGGAAACAAACGAAAGGATAAGCGTTCATTGTGGACCGTCGGATTGTGATCAAGGAGAAATGGAGAGGGAAGAAAAGATATAGCAGTGGCAAAAGGGAGGAAGAGAAAGAGAGAGAACTGGGGATGTGGAACGACTGCCCGTCATTTTTCCCAGTTCATAATCGGGCAACACAGGCAGCCTACTCATCAACTCATTGTGTAGAAAGAACTTTCAGTTCGGGCTGCCCGGAAATGAAATTAAGTCTAACGATTAAATTGGTTTAATTGTTTTTCATTTTTGGATGCCATTTAATTAATTATGTTTTAATATTTTTTGGCGTTTTTGTTTGAACTCTCTTACGTGTCCTTTACCTCTCTTGGTCCAAGGTTAGTTGAAACTTGAAAGTAAACTTCAAAATTAATTAATAAATTAATATATATTTTGTGACTATATTTCGATGAAATCCTTACTTTAGATCATTTTATTATTTTTATTAATTTAATCTTTCTATTTTTATTCTATTATCATAATTGTCCTTGGAGTTTTCCTATTTATAAATAATGTGACATAATAAAACACTGTAAAAAATTTAAAAGGTAAAGTATATAAATAGTTTCGATTATAAGATATTATTTTATTTAGTCTAAACTATTAAAAATTACAAAACGATTTATGATTATAGAGAGTTTTTTTGTTAAATCATTCGACTAATAAAAGTTACAAAATTGTCACTTGATTATATTCTAAACTCGTATTTTTTCGTTACAAAAGTTGACGACAGTCTAAGTTGTACGTTAACACGTTGATTGAGAAATGATAAAATATGATCTCGTAATCTCAAATATCTATAATATCTCAGTCAGTATGTTAACGTTCAGTTCAAAAGATCGTTAATTTTTTAACTGAAAATGATAAGTTTGAAACATAAAGAATAATCAGGTGATCATTTTGTAAGTTTTAATAGTCAAGAGAGTCAAGAAAGTAACTCTTTATAATTGATAGATCATTTTATAACTTTTAATAATCGTAAGACTCAATAAAATAATATCTTATAGTGAATAAATCATTTGTATACTTTACCCAGATTAAAAATGGAGAAAATATAAAACTGCAAAAGAATTAAAATGTCACAAACTTTTATTAATTATCGTTTGAGTGATGAAATATTTGAATATAAGACTTTGTGTCCGGTTCAAATCCCAATGAGTAGATTTTAATTGTTTTATTTAACAAAATATGAAAGTGCGAACAAACAAAAATTCCTCTAAAATAATATTTAGGGTTTTATTCTTGGCTAATCATTCTTGGGATCACTCAGTTTGGGGTTTTATTCTTGGGATCACTCAGTTTGGGGTTTTATTCTTGCTGCTGCTCGACGTTTACTCGACTCTCATCCTCGGGTTTTGTCCGCGGGGAATATAATGGTGTTGCTTTTGAATTAGCTCGTTTTATGTCCCTCACTTCAGTTCCTTTGTTTTTCAATTCCAATGTTCCTTCTTGTATTTCACCACTAGTATCTTCTGATGCTCTTTTTACTTGATGAAGTGATCGTTTATATTAAAAAAAAATTATTGATTGAGCTAATGTTACAAAATTTGACATCAATTTTATTAAAAAAATCAATATACTCTTTAAAGTATACTGAATATTACTGTAGGGGAATTTTTATCATGAAATAAAATAACTAAAATATGTGAACAAGACCAAAAACATTTATATATAAATATCTTATCATTTCATCAATAATTATTTACTGAATTGGTGTCACAAAATTCAACACTAATTTAATTCGATAAAAAATCAACATACCCATACTTTAATGTATAATAATAAATATTAGGGTAAAGTATAGTAATGGTCACTGAACATTTCTGAAGCTTGCATTTAGGTCTCCCAACTTTTAAAACTTGCAATACAGTCCCCAAACATTTAATCCGTTTGCAATATGATCCCGCACCTATGAAAATTAGGGTAAATCATATAAATGGTCATTGAACTTTTTAGGCACTTGAATTTAGGTCCCCCAACTTTTAAAACTTACAAAACATTCCTCAATTTCATTATAAATCCCAAATTTCAAAGTAATTCAATTTCATTCTAAACCCTAAATTCCAAAATAATTCAATTACATTCTAAACCCTAAATTCTAAAATACTTCAATTTAAGGAGAAATATAATAGATTATCTTTAAGAACGTGATAGCGTTTTTATTTTTTTACTTTTGTGAAGAAAAAAATACACTCCCTCCTCGTAAATGTAAATTTAGTGATCTTCAATAATTTAAATATAAAAAATGATTATGGAAGAAATTGAATAAAAAAAATACAATCTCTCAATGAAAAAAATTAAGAATCAAAATCCCCAATTGACATCCTTATAATTTTTATTTATTTCAATTATAATTTAATTTTTTTTAATAGTTTGATGTGATTATAAGATAGTATTTATTCAAAAAAATTAATTTATTAACAATATAGATATACCCTACAAACACAATTGTTTGAATTTAAAACTTTTAAAGAAAATAACATTTTTTTACCTATATTAGAAAATTAAAAAATAGATCATGCTAGAACTAAAAGAATACGTGACCATGAAATAGAAAGTTTACGTATGTTACGAAAACATGGCACAAACCCCATCTCTTTTGAGTTGATTGTTATCATCAACTTAGGGTATATTATATTAAATTATTGATTTTTTTATTTTATTTTTGAAGTAGTCAACTTCAGTGTTTATTTTTTTATTGTGTTTTTTTATGATTTTATTAAATAATTTTTCTACAAAAAATATTCGATGTAATAAGTAAATAAATATTTAATTATCATGGTAATATTTATATTTTAATTATAATAGAAATAGTATAAAAATAAAAAAATATTTATACATCATTACTATAATTAACATAACTCGTATATAAAATTTTGACTCTGTTATTTATGTAGTCTTAATATTTATGTGAAAGATATAAAATATATTAACACGTATGATTAGATATAAAAACATACACAAATAATCAGAAATATATTATTTTTAAATAAATGAATTATTATCATATATTCTTACTTTTGAAAAATTTTCATGTCTTTAAATTAATAATAAAAAATTATCATATGTTTTTAAATATAAAAAGTAAATTAATTAATAATTTAGTGACATTGGCGTCGTTTATAAAAAGACAGAAATTGAAGTATTTTAGAATTTGGGTTTTAGAATGTAATTGAATTATTTTGGAATTTAGGGTTTAGAATGAAATTGAATTACTTTGGAATTTGTGGTTTAGAATGAAATTGAGAATTGTTTTGTAATTTTTAAAAGTTGGGGGACCTAAATTTAAGTGCCTGAAAAGTTTAGTGACCATTTATATAATTTACCCTAATATTCATAGGTGCGGGGACCATATTGCAAACGAATTAAATGTTTGGGGACTGTATTACAAGTTTTAAAAGTTGAGGGACCTAAATGCAAGTTTTGGAAATGTTCAGTGACTATTACTATACTTTACCCTTACTTTTTTATCTTTGAATGATGGGTGATGGTATTAATCTTGATGTTGATCGTCTCCGTCGATATTTCTCTTTTTTCTTTTCTTTTTATTATATCATATTTTTTTCTTTTTTCTTTTATTTTTTAATTATTAATAACTATGTCTTTATGATCTGTTTTTCTCTACCTTTTGCTATGTTTTATATCTTCAGCATCAACCGTTTGGTTTTTTTTTTGTTTATCTTTTTTTTCATAGTTAGTTTTAACACCTTCTCTACTGATCAAGATAACATTTGTTTGTTATCATGTTGATCTTCCTTGTTGTGCACTCTAAAATTGAATTTGAATACACTATTTGTGTCCGTTAATAATTTTCTCATGTCTCTCAATTCTAATTTACATTTTTCGGTGATATTTTAGTAATTTAATCTCCTTTTATGCTTTGTTTATCGGTACGATCAAATCTATTCATATCTATCTCTTGTTTGAATTTTTTTTATTAGGATTTTAACATTTTCTTTATATGGTCGTTGTATGATCTTAAATGAATAGTTTTTATGTCAATGATTATAGGAAAATGTCCTTATTATACGTTTAAATTATGATTATAATTGTAAATTTTCATTGTGATTCTGAATTTTTTTTAATAAAGCCGTCGGCTTCTATAAAAAAATAAGGCTTAAGGGTCATTGTTGCCCCTGTAGTAAACTCAATTTATCAATTTTACCCCTATCGTTTTTTTGTACTAATTTAGCCCTCGAAGTTGTTTAGGGTATTTATCTTAGCCCTTGAAATTCGTCGACGTTTTAACTAACAGAACTGTGAGGCTTTTGTGTCTATGGATTAAGTGATTAGGTTAAAATATTTTATTAAACATAATTAGTAGAACAAATTTCCAAAAAATTATTATTTATTTTAGTGAGATTAGATCAAATTTTTGAGGATTTTTTCTAACAATTGTATTTAGTAAATATTTCAAATATTTTATTATTTATTTATTTATTTGAATATATTTCACGTCATCGTCAAGATACGTTTGTAATATTGGATGATTTGAAAATTACTGGTGTTGATAAAAGCAGAAGACTAAAGGACTGTTAGTCAAAACGTATTTCGAGGGCTAGGATAAACATTCTAAACAACTTCGAGGGCTAAATTGATGCAAAAAACAATAGGGACGAAATTGATAAATTGAGTTTATTACAGGGACAACAGTGACCTTAAGCCAACAATTAATAAAGGCATTATAATCATATAAAGAATAATATAGAAAGTGTATTGTATAAAATTTTATTAATAATGATTATTGGTGGGATGGTAAAAAGTTTACTCATAGATCCTATCAAAGTTTCGATCTTAAAAATATAATTTTAGTTATGCATTCAAAGATGATACAAAAGTATAAAAAATATAAATACTATTATAATTATAGTAAGAATAATCTAATAATTTTAATATATATATATATATACATTTAAGAAATAAATTATATTTTAATTTCTTATTTTTTATCCAATTGGACTCATAAATTAAATTCCCTTTTCATTCATATTACAAAATAAAATAATAATAATATTTATTATATTTACATTTGAGTATGAATAAAAATAATTTTTCAAGATTTGAAGAAAAAAATTCGAGTGAGGTGAAATCAAATTCAGATTATGAAAACCTTGTTAAAGACTCCATTGGCATGAGCTAAGTTCTACTTTTGTAGTCTTTTTGAAAGACGAATTTATTCTTACTCATTATTAAAGTGAGTGCACACTCGTATTATCATTTCATATACATGCCATGCTTATATCATAAGGAATTTAGGATCAAGATTTGAGTGGCATAAAGCAAAACAAATAGTATATTATTAATTTAAAAAATATATCCTCTTTTGAGTGGTTGGGGTGTATATATTAAGGGTGAAATACACTTTTAGTACCACAACTATCATTTTTGTTTTACTTTAGTCAATTAACTATTTTTTGTTATCTCTAATGTTATGTTTTGGTTTTATTTTAGTCACTCACTGTTAAAAAACTAACAATGATGTTGATATGTCACATTAAGGTAATACTACGTTCTCATTGAAATTTTCTTTTGAAAATGTCATGTTAGCAGTTCTATTAATTTTTTGATGGTGGATAATCAAAATGAAATTAAAACATAACGTTAGGTATGATTTTTTTAAAAAATAATAATAATAATTGGGTGACCAAAATAAAACAAAAATGATAGTTTAGATACTAAACATGTAGTTTACCCATGCATTAATTGCTTAATTGAGCTTGGAATTTATAAGAATTCAAAGCCCAAGAATTTGGCCCAATTTAATATAATCCCAAAATTTAGAATTCAACTCGAAAATAATAATGTATCAAATGAGTCTTAATTAGCATTATTATTACTATTATATTCTAAAGGTCCTAGATTTACTGTTTGAATAAAAATGTTTAAATTATTTTATTTTTAAATACTTTTTTATAGTTCATTCATATCAGTTCAAATGAAATATTATGTTATGTAAATAACTTAAAGCTAAAAGTATATTTAATTACAAATTATAATAATTTAATAAATATTAAAATTTAATAATTTATTCTCATTTTTTAAATATATATATATATATATATATGATTTTTAGTTCTTATGTTCTTGCAAATTGGTCCTCAATTTAATAGAAAGGAAGAGTCTCCGATCACTATCATAAGGACATCTTTTTGTTCCTTATGATTTACTCCAAATTCAAGCCAATAAGATTTGTTAACATCCAAATTCCATAACCTTAGGTATGAATGTTTAATTAATGTAGAAATAAAATATTATTCATGAAATATCCAAATATATGATTATGTTAAACTAATATTTTTAGTATATACAAGTACAACTAACTAAATTGATGTTATATTTCAATATCCAAATATTTTTTTTGAATAAATAAAATTAATTCGAATAATAAACATAAAAACTTTATATTTGATTCTCTTAGAGCAATTGCATATGATAATTTTAGTATTTAAAATACTTCCTATTATCATTTAAGCTTGGGAGATAAAACTTAGAAGGGCTAAACAAAAAAATAGAAAGAAAAAAAATAGGGTAAACTATATGTTAATTACCCCAACTATCATTCTTGTTCCATTTTGGTCACTCAACTATTTTTTTTAAAACTATACCTAACATTTATTTTTTATTTCATTTTGGTCACCCACTGTTAAAAAATTAACGGCTATGCTGATGTATCACCATAATGTAATGTCACGTTATCATTGAAAGAAAATGGCACATTAGTAGTTTATTAATTTTTAACGATGGGTGACCAAAATGAAATTAAAATGTAACCTTATATATGATTTAAAAATAATAATTGAGTGACCAAAACGAAATAAAAGTGATTGAAACATGTAGCTTACGCTAAAAAGTATAAGGTGTATTGAGATTGGTTAAGTTCCGCCCAAAGCTCCGACCCGAACCCAATTTAATTATGCCATGTTCATGTCAGGAAAACAATCTTTTTCTTCTTATTATTATAGATGAGTATTGATACTTTACTCAGAGAGATTTTTATAAACTTATTTAGGAGTTAAAACTGTTCATTCAAATTCAAAATATACTCTAAAATATAGAAAAACTCGATCCATAATATCAGGCTAGAAAAATAGAATTAGTAAAAGAATTTAAACCTAGTTAAAATGAGTTTTGCTTGAGCTCATACATTCAAATGAAATGTAATAATATATAATAGGTTTAAGGGTTATTTTTGTTCCTGTAGTATACTTAATTTATCATTTTTCATCTATATCATATTTTTGTATCAATTTAGTCATCAAAGTTGTTTAATTGTATCATTCTATAATGTACCCCTGACTTAAAACCTTAAATTGTAACCCTTAACCCTAACCTATAGCCTCTAAACCCTAAACTCTAAACCTTAATCTCTAATTTAAAACTCTCAATTTAGGGTTTTAAGTGAGGGGTAAAGTATAAAATGATGCAATTGAATAACTTCGAGGGCTAAATTGATGCGAAAATACGATAGAGGCGAAAATGATAAATTGAGTCTACTACATGGGCAAAAATTACCCTTTTGCCTATATAATATTATAAGCACTACAACAAAATGGATTTATAACGATATTTTTAGTGTTTTTTGATCAAACGCCGTAAAATGGGTTTTTAGCGGTGCTTAAAAACGCCGCTATATGACTCATAAAATATCTCTAAAAACTTGTTTTGTGTAGTGGAGGTAAGCATGAAAAAAATAATTTAACTTTTTATAAATATTTTTTTAATTGGAAAGAGTGTTCAAATTACATCAGTTTCGGAAATAAGGAGGTCCGTGTGCATTTCTAGCCAGTAACCCTAGAATTATCAGAGGAGCGTGCTCAAGCAGTGAAATACTAGGAGAGCAATCTGAGAGGCCAAGATTTTTGTCTGCAACTTTATTCGCTTCTCTTGGAATCCATTGGACAGATGTTGCCCAACATTTTTGTCGAAGTCTTTGGATGGCACGAATTACGGATAATATGTTCACCTGAATTGGCTTCATCATTCACAAGGTTTAACTGCTTGGAGGCAATCCGATTGGAGTATAACCCTTTCATGACCTTGATCCCATGCAATTTGCAGAGCAGTGAGCATTCCCCAAAGTTCAGTTTGCAAAGGAGAGCAGTGGCCTGTTTGACATGTAAACTCAAGCAACCAGTTTCCTTCACTGTCCCTGATGGAATCTGCTGTAGCACTGTGCGAAGGAGTGCCTGCAACAGCACCATCTGTGTTGACGCAAACGCATCCAGGATCCGATTTATCCCATTGAACTGATTGTTGTTGTAGGAGAGGTGCAAAATTAGAACAAATATCTAAAAAAAATTAAAATAATATAAGCAAATAGAAAATATATTTTAGTTAGTCATTTATTTTTTCAACAATAACAACTTGATTTCATTAAAAAACAATGAAAATAACCAAAATTACAATGCACCGAAACATAGAGAAGAAATGATACAATAGTTGAAAAAATTATACATAAAACAAAAATATAAAACTCAAAGATATGAAGAAAAAAAAACATTTCATTGAGAATAACGTCTAATATCAAAAGAACCAGTAATCTTCATAAAACTCATTATCTTTGTCGAATGAGACGCTTTACAAAATGATACATGAGTGATAAGCGAACTAAATAATTTGGCAAGCTGCTTCGCTACAAAAATCTGATTATATTAGCAAACAACCTTTTACCAAAGAAAGAATCTGACAATATGTGACCACTGACAAATCAATCAGAAAATAAATGTCTTGAGGATCTTTGTGCGAGCACCAACACGACAACATAAGTAAGCGAAAAACATACCAAAAACTATAAGGAACGTGTCGTGAGAGCAAAAAAAAAAAGTGTGCCACAAAAGTAGAGCAAAATATGTTACAATGACAAAGATTCTTATTTAAAATTGAAAAAAATCAAGAAAAAAAAAGAAAAAAATAACATAGTATGACAGAGAACAAGAAAAATAATAACCAATATTAAAATTAATGTCAGTACTGATTAAACAAAAATCAAAATGAAAGAAGAAGACGTCACAAAAATATTAAGAAAAAAATTTAATTAATTAGTCGTTTAAAAATATGAACAAGTTTAGATAAATTTAGAAATTCATATTAATTGTTGGGTTGAACAAACATAAACTATATTATCATCATTAATTGTTGGGTTGAACAAACATAAACTATATTATCATCATATATAAATCTAGTTCAAATTTAACCCGACCTTATTCAAGAAATAGTTCTATTTTTTATTCTTATCGTATGATATTACTACTGTTCCAACTATGACCCGTAGTAGTAGGTTATTAAACAGTGAAATCTATACTTGCATTTGATACATTTTGAGTGTATAATACATTAAATAGTATGATCTCGTTAACTAGAAAATACAAAATTTTAAAGCCCTTTAGAAAATACAAATTAAGAATATACATATTTATAAGGTGGAAAAGATTGATTAACACACAAATCCAAAAGCAATTGGATATAACTTTTAGGTATTCACTTCTCGATTTCAATTAAATTAATCAACTAATTTTAAGAAATTTAATTCGATTAACCGAACTTACCTATTGAACACCCTTAACTATGTCGTGTGCTATATACTTCGGCTCATCCTTCTTGCTTACCTTTGTTTGGAACATGAATGACTTGTATTCTTAAACGCGTCCAACTTCTCAACTCCAATAATATTTTTATGGTAAACTATTTATTTAATCATCCAATTATTATCATATTTATATTTTGGTCACTTAACTTCAACAGGAGTGGGCGTGTTTTGGGCTCAAGCCTGATGGTGGATAAAAGCCCAAGTAAGGGTTGGCCCGAATAGAATTTGGTGCCAACAACGTCAATGGACCAAAGGAAGTATTAAATGAGTAAAATGCACATTTTAATCCCAACAATCATTTTTGTTCCGTTTTGGTCTTCTAACTATTTTTTGTTTTAAAATCATAACTAATGTTATGTTTTGGTTTCATTTGGTCTCCCGCCGTTGAAAAAGTAACAAAACTGATGACATGACATTTAAAAAAATGATGACATGACATTATCTTATGTTGACATATCAGCATCACCGTTAATTTTTTAATAATAGATGACCAAAACATAATGTTAGGTATGATTTTGAAGCAGAATATAGTTTTGTAACAAAAATGATAGTTGGGATACTAAACGTGTAATTTATCCAACTTCTAGGTTTGAGAGGAGACTTTCGGGGCTTTTTGTATAAACTTATCCAAAAATTTAAACGGTGTTAGATATTGGACGACCAAAAAACCCGAACTTCGAAAGTTGAATGGTAAAATTAAATGATCAAAATAAAAATATAATAAACGTTAAGTGACTAAAATACATAGTATACCATTTTTCATCCTGTCAACCTCAAATTTAAAAGTAAACCTAGACAAATTCGTTTTTAATCATAATTAAACACATACAAATATTATCATCATTCCACAAAGAGTCTATTATTAATTATTTTAAAAATAATAATAATGCTTCTTGACGGGTAAAATGATTGAAAGGTTTGCAAAATCAGACACGAAAACGCTCTATTATATTAGCAAATCATCAAACTACATTTTTCTTGGCATTCTATGCAAAAATACGTCATAACTAATATGGTTTATAATATAAATTTTACAAAATGAACTCCACCATTCATTAAATTCGATTTAGGGTAAATATACAAATAATTCCCTAATTATAGAATATTGTTTTGTTGATTCCCTCAATTATTAATATTTTTTTGAAAAGGGGTACTTTGTATTAATCGAAAATTACAAAGTACACTACCTCAAGGACCTCATTAAAAAATCTCCCTATACCTATTTGGAGGAAAAAGAGTGAACCTTGAGGTAGAATAAACAATACAAGCTTGATCAATCATTACACCATAACCAAAAACAACCCACAGACACCTAAAACTGCAAAATCCCTCCCCCTGCCCATACACTCTTCTCGAACATGCATACGAACATAGTAACAAGACATCCCATAACAATACCAATACACCTAAACAGACCATAATCCAATTCCACAAATGCAAAATTTTACATTTGAAAATCATGAAATTCAGACCAGACGACAACATAAACATCAATTGCTAAGGAAAGATTCCAGACTCCGAACAAAATCTTGCACATAGGGTATTAACGATGGCTGAAGAATGCTCACCCATACCCCCACCAGAATTAAAACTTTAGTAAAAATTTGCTCCACTGAGAACACAGTTCCATGGAATCTGGATTCATTTCTACATCGCCAAATAATCCAAATCAGTCCAAAGAAACCAAGTTGCCACACAAACCGAAGTTTTTTCCTAACTCTTTGAGAGAACCAAACTTCTAATAGCTGTTTTATATTCATGGGATCACTAAATTCAATTTCCATACTCTACACCATCGTTGCCATACTTTCCAAACAACCCCACATATACATAAAACATGATTAATCGATTCTGACTCTTGATTACAAAAAAGACATCTCATCTTATCGAGATTCTTAACACCTCTTTTTTCCAGTTCTACCATGACTGGAATTCTTTGATGCACAACTCTCCACAAAAATGATGCTACTTTAGGAGGAGCCCATTTAAACCATACCAGTTTCCATATATGGTCTTTCACCATATTACCGCATGACAGCTTTAAGGAATACGCTTTGGGAGTATACTTCCCATCGACCGCCCCCAACCATTTCAATTTATCAACACCTTGTCTAAGACTCACCGCTTTATTCAGTTATTGGATAAAATTCGACCATACTAATTTTTCCCATTCGAATAGTGGTCTTCTTAGTTCAATCCTCCACAACCATACTCCATTTTCCCATGTTTCAAACTCACTTATCTTGTCGAGCTTTCTAATCGCGATCGCATAAATTCTCGGGAACACCTCTTTGAGCGAAACCTGATCAGTCCAAAAATCAATTTTCCCCATCTCCCATACCACATTTCAACTCCGCAATTAGATCCACCTGAGCAGCACTACCCGGGTTAACAATACTAAACCAAATCCAATAGGAATTTCTTTGATTGACTACCCTCGGAATAATGGAATAAGGATCATATTTATACTTAGCAACAATAATTTTCCTCCACAAGCTATCAATTTCAACACTAAATCTTCAAAACCACTTATTTAACAAGGCACGATTCCTTATTTTAAAGTAAAAAACCCAATCCACCGTGTGATTTCGGACCATAAATATTATTCCATTTAACCCAGTGAATATTCCTATCCAATTTGGACTTCCACAAAAAATTAGCCATATACTTATTAATCTGCTCGATAATTGAAACAGGGATGGGAAATATTGACATGTAATACACTGGAGATTAACCAAGACTGATTTTATCAGAGTGACTCTACCCGCAAAAGATAAAAGTTTACCTTTCCAGCTTTGTAATCAGTTCTTGATTTTTTCCAATACTGGATGCCAAAGATTCTTCGAATTTTTCTTCTGACCAAGCGGCATACCCAAGTACATTGATGGAAAATCTGCCACACCATAATAAATCGAGTTAACCCATCTTTTCACAATGTTGTTCTCCACATTAATCCCATACATCTTTGTCTTTTTCATGTTTAATTTCAAGCCAGCCGCAACTTCGAAGATTTTTAGAACACGATTAAAGTTTAAAATTGACGACTCTTTAGCTTCGGTAAAGATGAGAAGATCATCAGCGAATTGAATGTGAGATAAAATGACACCACCCTCCCCTATTTTAATCCCTCCACAAAGACCAATATCAATTGACCTCTTGAACATAACACTAAGAGCCTCTCCCACGATATTAAATAGGAAAGGCAATTGAATGTGAGATAAAATGTGTATTTACTAGCATCGAAATCAAAGGAGTCGAAATACACATTTTTACCCAACTTCTCCATCTCCTACCAAAACCCATATTCTTAAGGATCAAATCCAAAAAACCCCAATCGACACTATCATACGCTTTACTAAAATCTGCCTTAATCAAAACTGCTCTTTTCTTACTTTTTGGCAGCCCATCAATCACCTCATTTGCTATTAAGATGCATTCCGATATTTTCTTACCAGGCATAAAAGCGAATTGATTCTCCCCGATGACCTCAGAGGCGTAAGAACCCAACCTCTTGGCTAAGACTCTAGATACTATCTTATACAAACTTCCCACCAACGAAATCGGTTTGAAATCCTCCGGATACAAAGCCTCCACCTTCTTCGGAATGAGATGAATAAAAGACTTATTAAAAGATAAATCTTGAAATCTGCCCCAATAAAAATTATGCATGAATGCCATAACTTCCCCTTTTATAAACCCCTAGAACATCTTAAAAAAAATCCTTATTGAACCCATCCGGCCCCGGGGCTTTCGATCAATCAAACCCCTTGATAGATAACCAAACCTCCCCCTCCGAGAATGGACGCTCAATAAAATGCCTAGAAGCAGGTTTCAGCCTCTTCAAAGGTATACCGAATCTTTTAATAAGGACAATAGACACTTCATTATATTCGGAGCTAAAGTACTTGACAAAAGCCTTCTGTATACCCACCCGACTTTTCACCACCGAATTCAATGTCTTAATTTTAGATATCATATTAATTCTACCTCGAGCAATAGCAGAAAGGTGGAAAAATCTTATATTTTTGTCCCCATCTTTAAATCATTTCAATCTAGATTTTTATAACCACTCACGTTCTTTTTTTCTCACCACAGCCCACAACCTTGCATTCAAAGAATATAATTCATTCTGGATTACAGTGTTATTGCCCTCAACAATAACTTTATTTTCTAAAGTATCGATCTTTCTTCCAATCTCTTCCACTAAAAAAGGAAACTTCATCTTTGTTACTCTTTCCCGAGCCTTGGTCGCCTCCTTTACCAACTCTAAAATCTGATTCAGCCATATTCCTCTATTCTTTTCACATAATTCTTTAATTTTTCCAGCAAGCTCAGAATCTTTTGCCCAATGGTTAAACCACTTGAACGATCGATTGAACTTTTTAGCCTTCTTTTCCTTTAAAATAATAGGCCTATGATCGAATAAGCTTCTCGGTAAGGTGGTTTGTATAATCAGGGGGAACAAACTTACTATTTCTGTAGAGACCAATAACCTATCGAGCCTACTTGCCGCCACATTCATACCACCCCTGAACCACGTAAACTGACTACCCACATTTAGAACTTCAATAAGATCCCAATTAGAGATAAATTCCTCAAACATATTAATAACTCCTTGATGATCACAAACCTCTACTCTTTCATCATATACTCTAACAATATTAAAATCACCACCCAATATAATCGAGGAATTCAAGTCAGTGATCACAACATTCAAATTCTCAAAAAATTCCTTCCTCTCACCTTGCACGTTCGGACTATAAACATTCACAAAGCTTATAACCTTATTGAACCTAACTAAACTACCCTTTATAGCTAAAATTCTCCTCAACACAACTTGATCTCTCATATCAAACATATTCGAATCCCACAACAAAATGAGACCACCAGACGCTCATTCAACAGGCGAACACAAAAGATTCTTAGAATTTTTCCCTTTCAATCTTCTTTCTACAAAACCACTAATCATAGAAATTTTTAATTCTTACAACATGACCACATCAGCCTTATTCGATTCAATAACACGAGATACCTCTCGTATTTTTTCTACTCTCCCAACCCTCTCACATTCCAGGATAGCACTTACATAGACTCTTCCATATATATAAAAACGCACACCAAACAAGATACACCAAATAACAAAAGCGGAATCAAGACTTACCCCTCCTCTCAATAGCTTCTAGCCTATCAATCATAACTTCTCTTGAGTCGGAGAATTCCACTCCCAGAGCCTCGACTACTGCCATCGTCATCTCCGCTTCCTTTTCTGTGCACCTACTCTCCCCCCCAAGGATTCTACCTTTATCATCCTTGACTTTCGACCAACTTGGACTCTTCCATTCTTCATGCATTCATTTTTTGCACAATTTCTTCTTTCTAGCCTTTGATAATCTCATGTAAACATCTTTCTTCACTCGATTTGAACCATTCATCTTTGGAATTCGAGTAATTTCCGGCGATATATTACCCTCCGCTTGATTCTGAACTTGAGAAATCCCCTTCATACCCACTTGGGAAACTGCCAGCCGAGCTTCATCCATAAAATTGATAGATGAAACTTCCTTTATTAGAACATCCTGAAGCCTAGAACAATGAGATATGGACTGGTTCTCCCAACTCTGAGATTGATCTCTGTTAATTTCCAAAAGCCCAAAGCTCTCGTCTACAGGCTGAAAAATAGGCCCAATACTGGCCCTGATAGGAATATCATGCAATATCTCTTCTGAATCCCCGAAATAAACAGCTAAATCCACATAGTTGACCTCTACAGCCCCCATTTGGCTCGATTCTATTACCAACACGCCTTCATCCTTTTCAACTCTCTCACTAACAGACTCGACCTGTTTCATCACCTACCCACTTTTCAAAAATTCAGCCTCTGCAACATTGTCTTCTTCGAAAACATGATCTGCTGCCTCATGTTCCATCTCTAGAAACCACTCTGATCCCCCCCGCCATTGACCCATCTATAAAAGTACGCTCCTCCTTATATAGCTTTATACGAATACTGATTTTGAAAATCTTTCCATTTAATATGATGGAGACATTATCATGAATAGAGGACTCAGATTGAACTTCCATCAGAAGCTTTGCAACATCGAATCTCTCCCTGGTTCTGGTTTCATCGTCTACCTTCAGAACTTTCCCCCATGAACAACCTAGATCATTGAAGAACTTCACACTCCAGATCTAAACATGCATATCCTTTAATAGAACCCATACTTTAAAACTGACTTTATTCTTTAACCCTTCCAACAATTCTAGCTCCTCAAACTAGTAACGTATCCAATATTCTCTACTCAACCAACACGACTGACGATCACTTCCGCTTTTGAATTGAATGATAACCAGTAAGTCATGCCATGGACTTACTTTCACCTCTAAACCTTCCGCTCTAAACGCTGTTTGAACAATATCAACATTATAACTATTTTTGATTTTCCCAGCCATACTGCAACCAACCCACGATAAATCTTGTTTAGGAATGATAATATTTGCACTATCTTCAACAACCTTAGAATAAGTATTCATCATTTTCCCATCTACTACACTAACATGAATCACCCCCTTAAAAGAAACTTCTTTCACAGACTGTTTAAACACTTCTGTTCCATGGCTTTTACCATCAGGCATCCTCAACCCCCCAACAAGTCCTTGAATGATCTTGCATCTCTAATGGTTGGTTTCCAAACTTTCTTGACATTATTAACTTGACCCCCTTTCTGATAATCCCCTTTCTGATAATAGCTATCAACCACTTTGTCATGAAAAACCCTAATCTTAAAGCCATCCAATATCCTCCCATCAGCTCTAAGCACTGCATTATTTGCTTTCGATTTCTTTCTATATCTAACAAACGCAAAAGTGGAACTTGCATCTAATCTTTTCCTACTGTTATAAGCGATGAAAACATCTTGGACATCACCATACGCCTGAAACGCATCCTTAAGAGTTGGAACATGAATCCTTTTACTAACATTGCTAACAAAAATCGAAAAGAGATTTAGCTCCTTTCTGGTCTTCCACGCACTTCCCATAGCTCCCAAATACTTTTAAAATGATTCTTAGTCTTAAATACATATAGAGCTTAGACTTTATAATTTGATTGTGACATTATTATTTAATTTCTCTTATCATAGGTTAATGAAATTTTAACATAAAAACATTTTCAATTTCATTCATATCACAACAAACTTAGTGATCTTTATCAATTTATAATGTTAAATTGTTAATAAAAGTCATATGTAAGTAATAATTTACAATGTTTTATTGTTAATAAAAGTAATGCGTAAGTAATAATTTATAATTTTTAAATAATCGATACGATGGTAGAATATTTGAATTTTCGATTTCAATAATCTAAGAGTATTATAATCTATTTTACAAGTTGTATGATCCAAGACCTTTTAAGAACCATTATTCATGATTCTAGTTTGAACCCAATTGTGTATGGTAATGTCAATGAGAAGACGAATGAGGTTTTTGAGGTTAGAATGTTCATAAAATTGTGACGCCAACACAAGCCACCCTTAGTGGAAACCCACTTTAGATTGCACTAAAAACAGAAATAGCAAAATGTCTGGGTGACGTTTCTTTCTCATTTTCTCATCATCCAAACAACTCTACATAGAATTTTAGAAAGAGAAAATCTTTATTAATAATAAGTTGGTCTAATGTAGTGAGATACTAAATTTCTTAAGTAATGTTATAAGTTCGAAATTCGACCTTTGCGAATGGAACAAATTTCGATCTAAAATAATCGATCAATAGATCAGATATAATCTTTATAAAATTTAATCTAAAATAATCAATTGATAAATCATTTTTATAAGTGGTTAAAAGAAAAGGGAAACCACAAAGGTATCAACCAACCATTGGGATGTTGCACCACCCAACCATCATTGCAACTTTACACGCATCTTTTGCCACCATACATAAGTAATAATAATAATAATACTTTGTTTTCCATACACAGCCACTAAAACTTTTTTTCTTTTCATTTTTTTAATTCTAACTATTAAAACAACTAATTGAATTAAAATTTATTAAAACTGATTTAATTAATTAAATACTCGCATAATTGGATTAAAAACTGTCGCATGCTTTATTTTTTCTTTTATCAATTCTAATAAATATATGTGTTACTTTTCTAAAAGTGCTTGTGGCGTATTAAATCGGATCATTTCTCTAATAATAAAAATAATGTAAGCATTTGAACTTATCTAATCTTCCTACGAGATTATCCATACTGCAAATTAATATATAATGGACGTACTATTACTATAATAATTGTTTTTCAATTATTTAGGTCGTGTATGCTTGACCAATAGTTGTTTTAATTGGACACTATAATAATATATGAATTATGGTAGTTGATATTTTTCTTAAAATGTTATATTATACAAAGATATGGATAAAAGCTAAAGTGAGTTCAAATTCTGAAGATGCTTCTATATTCTAATGCATTAAAGATGAGGATTAATTAGTTCAAAGTATGGCTTAAGCCAACTTGCACATTTAACGAACATGCTTATCGAAATGGTATAGATGCTGACCCTATTTCCTACCTAATTACCCATTCCTAAAGACATGTTTCCCTACTGTATTAAACTAAAAGTTTCGTATTAAAAAAGTTAGATTTTATACTTAGATGTTATTAGCACGAATTAAACGACCTCAGTAGTTAAAATGATGATTGTTATACTTAGATGTCTCAGGTTCGGGCACAACATCTACAATGGTGTTTGAACATTTATTGTCAAATGATTAAGAGACTTCCGAACATATATTATCTTGTAATCATTCTAAACTAATAAAAAAATTATGTCATTAGTCCCTATATTATAATTAGTGTTAGATTAAATTCATGTTCTTCAATTTGATTATTTTAAATCATGCAATTTAATCAGGATTGGAAGTCTAAAGTTTAAAAAAGTATATTGACTAAAAATAATCAAATTAAAGTACAAGTATTAGATCCATAATTTATGCATGATACAAGTATTAAGCATAGAATTTGACCTAACAAACTAAAATGAATTATTTTTCCATTTCAACCAAGGGTCAATTCCCCTTTCTTTACACTCGTTGGGTGTACCACTAACTACGAAGAGGCAATCCTCCAAATATATAAAATTACTTATCAAATATATGTTTAATATTCATCCATATCTATAAGATTAAAAAATAGGGAAGAGAAGGATAAAGGAGTACTAATGAATAAATTTAAGCAAAGAGAGAGTGAGACAGCTTTGATGCGTTGAGATCAGCTTTGTCTCTAGGAAGACGTGAAAGGGTGGACTAAAAGATGGATAATAACAAGGGTCAACAATTCATGATTAATTTGGTTCACCAAACTTCTAACCAAATGAAGTGAAATTATAATTAATTTATGTTTTACACACATATTTTTATTTACTTCTTTGATAATAAATTTCTCCCTTTCTCTTTTTTATTAAATTTATAATTTAAATCAAAATTAATTAATTTAATTAGTTGAATATTTATTAATATTTTAATAAAATCAAGAATTAACCCCTGATCACTTGGATTTAAATATATTATACCTTCTCAACAAGTTGTACTTTCACTAATATTTCTCCATCTATCGAAGTCTTTAGAATTTCTCAAAATCTTTAAAGTTTTATATCTTCTGATAAACTATAAACTCCTGATATGATCACTGAGAAGTTCATATGATCAATTAAATCTAATATTTGATAATCAAATCTATTTAGTATGACAACCTATAATAAATATTATCACTCTAAACTTGACAGCCACACTAATAGCATATATATATATATATATATATATATATATATATATATATATATATATATATATATATATATATATATATATATATATATATATATATATATATGAGAAAATAACCTCAGTGACCAAAAATCCTAGATAATATACGGTTTTGATCAACTTTTTTTGGATTTACGAAAATGACTAACAAAATCGCAATGCGATCTCTAATTCGCATTGCGATCTCCACTATCGTAAATTCGCGTTGCGATTTTCCATTTCGCATTGCGATAGTTGAAAATCGCAACGCGATTTTCCATTTCGCGTTGCGATAGTTGAAAATCGCAACGCGATTTTCCATTTCGCGTTGCGATAGTTGAAAATCGCGATTTTTCATTTCGCGTTGCGATTTTCCATTTCGCGTTGCGATAGTCTACAGTTGTTGTTGCGATAGTCTACAGTTGTCGTTGCGATAGTCTACAGTTGTCGTTGCGATTTTCCAAATTCGTTGCGATAGTGAAAAAAAAGATTTTGTTTCTTAAGAATTTTCTCTAAAAAGATAGTATCCGCGCAGACGTGTCGAAGACACGTATTACCACGACCACGACCACGACCACGACCCGACCCGACCCGAGACAAACGGCGGCGGCGCGCGATAGTCCCCATTGTTCTCTATCACTCAACAAGGAAGTGTGAAAGCCACGCCTTAAATATCATTCCCAATAGTATTTCCAATACTATGTGGGATTGAGCATTACCAACACTTGTTTCCAATACAATGTGATTATTCAGGAAACAATTAACAATCGTGCACCTTAAAACAACTGAATTAGCAACCAATTGCATTAGTATTATACGATTAAATATGTCATAATTAAAAGTCAATCTACAATCAATCGCGATTATTGCAATTTTAAGCAAAACATTCAAAAATAATATCACTATTTAAGGCTCAATCACACATAGTATTGGGAACAAGTGTTGGTAATGCTCAAATCCCACATAGTATTGGAAACACTATTGAGAATAGTATTTAAGGCTTGGCTTTCTCACTTCCTTATTGAGTGATAGAGAACAAGGGGGACTCTCGCGCGCCGCCGCCGCCGCCGTCCGTCTCGTCTCGGGTCGTGGTCGTGGTCGTGGTAATACTTAACTATCGCAACGAATTTGGAAAATCGCAACGACAACTGTAGACTATCGCAACGAATTTGGAAAATCGCAACGACAACTGTAGACTATCGCAACGCGAAATGGAAAATCGCAACATGAAATGGAAAATCGCAACGCGAAATGGAAAATCGCAACGCGATTTTCAACTATCGCAACGCGAACTGGAAAATCACAACGCGAAATGAAAAATCGCAACGCGAATTTGCGCTAGTGGAGATCGCAATGCGAATTAGAGATCGCATTGCGATTTTGTTGGTCATTTTCGCAAATCCAAAAAAAATTGGTCAAAATCGTATATTATCTAAAATTTTTGGTCACTGAAAGTATTTTCTCTATATATATAAAAGTATCATGCAAGTATGAAGAAGGGGATTCTCTCCCTCTCACCAGTTCTCTTTCTCTCTGGTTGAACCTCTCTACTTCACTAATTTTCACCGAACCCACTAAACCATTATATGCGAGTTATCATCCAAATCAAAAATAAATAAATAAATAAAAATCATCACGATATTACCTATTCCAATAACATAATTTAATATTATATAAATTATATGTGAACTTTTTAACTAAGTCTAATGTTAACAGAAAAATCTTAAAATTATAGTTACGAATATATATATATATATATATATATATAGGAAAATGGAGAGAATGAGGCTCAAGCGCTGTTTAAGAGCATGAAGTGAAGGGATGAAACAGAAGAGAGGGCCAAAATAGTTCGCCGTAAACTGACGTGAGGAACACGCAAGAAAGGTGTGCGTAGGTTAAAAGGAGGACAGGTGTGTCGGATAATATAATAAGCAGCATAGTGGAAATATGACAATTTAATTATTTATTTCTGAGAAAAGTAATTAATAACTATTTTTTATTGAGAAGAAACATATAATTTTAAATTCTTTCATAAAATGGTTAATCAGTCATTATTGTATAAGTAAGTGTAGCTTAAGATAACTTAAAAGACAACTATAATACTTAATAATTTAAAAGGTAGGTATGGGAGAGAATATTGAATATTGGCATACAAGAGAATCCGGTAAAATTCGTAGTGTAAAGGAGAAAATTTTAGGGTAAAATATCTAATAGGTTACTCAATTATTAATTAAGATTATAAATGAGTCACAAAATTTCAAAAACCTATAAACAGATCATTCAACTATTGATTGTTACACACATGTAACGTTGTCGTTAATTGCGAATCAAGCGTTAACTTTTTCTTTACAATTGAGTGATCTAATTATAGTAATTGATAAATTAAGTGACTCAATTATTATGATCGATAAATTGAATGATTTGTTTGTATCTAAAAATTAGTGATAACTTTCTAAAATTCAATAATCCATTTATAGTCTTACTAATATTTAGATACTGTTGTATTTTACCCTAAATCTTATCCTTATGCTATTTAAATTTGATAAAAATATAATATAAAATTCATTTTCATAAAATTTGAGTTGATTTTAAATTATTTAACAAATCAAATTCAAGTATTTTAATATTTGATAAAAAAAATATTTTTAATCACTGTTGAAAGAAGAGTCCAGTAAAATCAAATAATTCATTTTTTTTATTTTCAATTAAGCTAAAATTTTGAAAATAAAATTCAATGCAATCCAAAATGTGTAGTGAATATTAAAATTTTAAGTCAAACTCCAACTCTGTCGGATCGCATTACAGTAATAATAAAATAAAATAAAAATTAAGGAGAAAAGATGCGATCAGTTTGAAGGGTGATTGGATTGCCGGCAGCATTTGTGTTTGAACATTATGCGACTGTGGGGTTTCGCAGGGAAGAAGAAGCAAGTGCTCATTGGTGTTCAACAGGAGTTTCCTTCTTCTTCTTCCTTTTTTTTTTTTTTTTTGCTGGTTCTGGGGCTCAAATTTTAGCGGGAAACTTGTTCTAAGGACACTTGCTTAAAGGTTCGTTTGTTATTTTTTCTCTTCCTTTTTACTTGTTTGGTAGGTGTTTGGTTGCCGGGAAAGTTGGAGGAGAAACAATACAAAACATAATACTCGAAAGCTTATTTGAATGAAAACAATGAGTCTTCCTTTCCATATATTCGTTTTTTTTACTATTTTATGAGGGAAAAAAAAGTAATCTCTGTTATTTTTGTCTTCCTCATAACAAAGTCTTTTTTGGAGCTAAGATAATGGATTTTCAGTTGAAACTAGTGTTTGGCTGGCTTTCCATTTTTTCCTCCTTCAGTCCATTGTAAGTCTTTTATTTTTTGGCTGATTTGATTAATTCTGAATTGTTTGGAATTTTATTCGGAGGTGAAAACAGCTTAATTACCATCATAATCTTATTTATTTTGTTCCTTTGATTTTCTATTAATATTTGTTTCTTTGAATTTCATGTTTTCAAATCTTCTCATCCAGATTAATAGCTTTTTTCTGGATTTGTTTTTAATTCATCTGTATCGGAAGAAGCTTTTTCCCTCCCTGCAAGTTTTGTTAAACGATTTGTGCTCTTAGAAAAAAGATTAGTACACATGCATGTATCGGATACTTAAAAACATAGCAAATAAGTCTACCATGAAAGCGATGGGAAGAATGGACGGCTTAAGACTGAGCTAGCTGGACGATAATGATATGAAAATAATGTAATGATTGAGTTTTCAATCTTATTTTCACACTTGGATACAAATAAACCATGTTTTTTTGTAAACCACGAAATTCAAGTTGATTTTGATTCATTTATTGCTCTTCCATGTAACTGTAAACAATATGAGCTTGTGAAGTCAGATAGAGTATCTGTGATCGTTTTTTCACTGTTCATTCATTGTCGATGCCAATGTCACCATAGATCAAATTTTAGATGGAAACAATTCTTTTGATTTCATTTTCTTGGTAGTTAGCAGATCAAAATTCTTTAATTCCATGCTTATTTGAGTTCCATGGCAGAACGAATTCACTCTTATTGATTTCATTAATTCTTTTAGTGACGTTTCATGTCGGATTTGTTTGAGAGTTCACTGAGGCTGGTTAAATTTCTTAAAAGAAATCAGTATATGAATTTTTCCAGATTCCTTTTGTTTGTTCATATTTGTCGTTTTTAGTATTGTGAAAGGCTTATCTATTAAATTTTGTAATCATCTTCTCTGTTGCTTACCATATGTTTTCTATAATGCCTGTCCATTGTACTCGTGGAGTAATGCTCATACATGTTCATGCGTTGTTCCTTTCAGACTCCATTTTGACTTCAACTTGTACCAAAGCTGCCTCCATTTTCGATTCAAGAAGCATGGAATCTCAGTTCGTATCTTCAAGAAGGATGGATATCTATGATCCTATCCAACAGATTGGCATGTGGGGAGAAAATTTTGATGCGGAAAGCAATCTGCATGCATCTGTATCAATGTTTGTCGAAATGGATAACAAGATACCGAACACGGTGCGAGTTCCAGACATTTTGTTCTTTGATTATTCGTTTATCTGATTTTGGTCATAAGTAACCTTTGTTATTTGAATTTAGTCTGAAACTACTTCACATGAAATGCTTGCACCTTCTATCAAGTATGATCAAGAAGCCACTAAACCTGTTGAGAAGGTAAATTTTGAATGGTACATGGTGCTGGTTCTTCATTTGTTTTCACGTTTTACTGGATAAAGTATTGTCCTGGATCACATGCTGTATGGTGTTAGATATATTGTATCTATTGGTTTGTTGAAACTATGTTGCTTTGACTCTTTATTTTTCTTAAAGTATCGTGTTCGACACGTATCTGAACATAGTTATGGGATGGATTGATCATATCCGTGTTGGACACATGCCCATTTCCGACACTCACACACGAGTCCAAGTCACATAAATGATATTCTATCTTGGAATTTGAAAAGATGGTACTACTTCCAGTTCTAGACTTCTAGGTTCCATTCCTTTTTCCTTTATCATATGAAGGTCGAAATTTCAGGCAAAGTAATAGTTTGCAGGTAAGGAAAATGTATTGTATATATCGTAGATGTTTCTTCTTGAAGTTAACTACATGAAATAAGTAGATTAAAGCCCAGATAATTTCACTTGTGCAAATTAAGCTTATCTTTCCTGCTAAATTCGTGAAAATTAATGAAGATAAATTGATTTAGGAACAGAGTGAAATAATTCTTTTAATGTAAGGAAGAAGAAATATGCATGCACACCATTATTGTCTTTATTTCCAAATCATTATGATTTAGCTGCAATGTGTCTAAATTTTGTATGTTTGTAGATTATTTGTTTACCTTTAATAAAGGGTCTAATCTCTTTGTGCATTTCACTGTAAATATCTTTAGATACAAAGACGGCTTGCGCAAAACCGTGAGGCTGCTCGTAAAAGCCGATTGCGGAAAAAGGTAAGATAAGATATGGTAATGAATAGCAACAGATAGGCCACAAGACCACATGCGAATTGTTTTAATCAACTTCATATAACATTGTATTTCAGGCTTATGTTCAACAGTTAGAAAATAGTCGTTTAAAGCTGATTCAATTGGAGCAAGAGCTTGCACAAACGAAGCAACAGGTTCTGAATGAGATTAATATCAATCCCATTTTTTTTCATTTTAAAAAATGTTTAAAGCCATTTTAAGCAATAAAATCTTAAAATTGCAGGGTGTTTATATGGGTGGTGGGTTAGTAGGTGGTCATCTTGGATTCTCTGCACCATCAAACTCAGGTTTGTTTGTAAATACACTGATAGTTATTGTTATCACTTGTGAACTCTAATATTAGTTGTTTACTATGTTATACTTGGGCTCGGGTATGATTGTCGGATATAGTATGTGCTTGATAAAAGTTTGTTCAACTATTTCTTAAGTTTCTCGACGAATTTGAAGTCTTCTGAGGGTCATATCCTCATTTATACTCATGTTGAAATATGTTGCGCACATAAATACCAAATATGAATACTTCCAAGAGAAACAAAAAGTTAGACCAACATAAGTTGTCTCAGTTTGTGTGACATTTCAGACTGTATGAATGCTTGTATTTTGAGACTAAAATTTCTTGCTTTTATTTTTTGTGGTAGATTGATGTTTCACCCGAATCTGATGTCACTTTCATGCAGTTGATATTGTGTTATATATGGTTCTTTTTTTTCCTTCTAATTTCAAGTGAATCTCTGTTCTTTTATGTTTTTTAATGACAACTTTCATTTTGGGGATTCTGCAGGGATTGTTGAATTTGATACAGAATACGGACATTGGATGGACGAACAAAGCAAACAAATATGTGCTCTGAGGACTGCTTTGAATGCCCATATAAGTGATGCAGATCTTCGAATGCTTGTGGAAACCGGCATGAATCATTATTCTAAACTTTTTCGCATTAAATCAACTGCTGCAAAGGCTGATGTTTTCTATGTCATGTCTGGCATGTGGAAAACATCGGCTGAGCAATTTTTCTCGTGGATTGGAGGGTTTCGCCCTTCAGAACTTCTTAAGGTGATTCATATCGACTTTTTTATTTTGCCTTAGTATATCTGTATTTGGTACCCGTGTATGAAGCCTGTTCCAAAATGAGCATGGGCATATAACCCTCTGATAATCCTCTGAATACATCAAAACTTAAAAATACTGAAGATATTATCATCTTACACATACCCGTATCGGACACACCTGAATTCAAGAAAAAGGTTAATATATCTGTGTCTGATACATATCTAGATTCAAAATTCATGCTTGAGTCTAAGTATTGTAGATTTCTTGCAACTTTCATTGGAATTCTGGTCCAAGTTCTATTGTTAAATGTTGAGTAATATTTGTTTGTTATGTTGATTTTATAGGTGCTCTTGCCTCAGCTGGATTCCTTGACAGAACAACAATTCTTTGAGGTCTGTAACTTGAAACAATCATGTCAGCAAGCTGAAGATGCGCTTTCACTAGGCATGGAGAAACTGCGGGAAATCGTGTCGGTGACTGTGGCGGATGGTCAGCTGGGAGAAGGTAGTTACAGTTCTCAGGTGAATAGTGCAATTGAGAAGGTAGAAGCTCTAGTCGGCTTTGTGAACCAGGTAAACAATTGCCTCATCCCATGTTCCAGACTTGTAATTTCTGTTGAAGTACACTGTTTGAAGTACTAGTGTCTGATAACCACATCTGACCCTCTTCAATTTATTGAGTTTATTGTTGTGGTGCTCCAATTTTTTATGTTTCTTAAAATACTCGTGTTTGACACATATTTAGACATGGATACGAGGATGTAATTCTTCAAGGACTCATATATATATATATATATATATATATATATATATATATATATAACTTGTAAAAGAATCGACATATCCATGTTCAGTCACACATCCGTATCTGAAACTGGTGTTTTCTTTTGCAGGCAGACCACATTCGGCAGGAAACGCTGCAGCAGATGTCTCGAATCCTAACAATTCGCCAGACAGCACGAGGCTTACTTGCTTTGGGCGAATACTTTGAACGTCTTCGAGCTTTGAGCACACTATGGTCTACTAGCCCTCGTTAACCTGCATAGCTTCAAACAGTTGAGGATCCTGCATACAGGATGTTTGATATCGCTGCAACAACCGTGTTCCTTCAAACGAAGGCGTCTCTTGGCAAATGTCGTTATGAACATAATTGCCTACATTTTTTTTTGAAGCAGAACAGAGATCTGAGATGTTGTACATATGAGTAGTTTATTTAACATAGGGGAAAGTGCTTATTTAATCAATTTTCACTGATGTGTAGTGCATTACATGTACTCTTGAAAGATATAAATATAAGATCTACATTTGAGTTATATATTATGTTATTCGGACTCTTCATTTTTATAAGATCCGAATATGAAAGATATGATCTACTAAAATATATAAAATAAAAACTCAAAAAAGTTGAGTATACTCATAATGAATGTGTATTTGACACGTATCTCGAATCACAATAACAAAATCGAGAAAGTTGCATGATAAACATGGCGAATGCATAATTGTGAAGGTTGCTCATCTTTTGGAATATTCACATTATGTTACCAAAGCTTGCTCCAGTGGCTCCCCGGCGTCAAGACAAGAAATCCTCCAGCTCTGGCATCTTGTATAGTCGGCTTCGTCGGCATCTCTCTATTTTTCTATGCACTTTCTGCATATTGATCTTCTAGAGCTGTAATTTGTAATTTTATTAGACGGTTGTGATTAAATTCATGAGCAATTTCATTGCTTCGTTTATGGAATAACGTTGGGCGTTGAATATTGATTTACAAGCAACTATTTTGCTTGCACATCGAAATCAAACCCGAACCCAAACGCATACCCACAACCTTTCCGTTTGTCACCTATAACTACAATGACTAGCTCATCGAGAAAGAACGAGAATCGAATCAACAAATCTGAATACAGAGAAATATAGAAGATAATTATGCTTGAATTAATGATCCTTTGAGACATCCAAATGCAAAGAAAATGCAGTTTAATTATGAGTATTATTTTTAAACAGAAGAACACGCTTTAACTTAGATGCCTAAGGATCGAGAAGTTACATAAGCGTCTTTGCTCACAACTTTGACATTGCATAATCCAAAGCATCAACAAGAAAATCTGCACAAATACAAAATAACATGTAACTATATTGAAATCAAGTATGAAAATATGGTTCACTTTATATTGGGAAAATGAGATTAATTGATCTTAATTGGACAAAAGTAATTTGATGTTTTTTCCTAAACCGAGCTCAAGCTTTAAAAGTGAAACATGGTTTAGCTTTGCGTTCCAAATTTCAAATCAAGCTCGAACTCGGCTCGGTTTTGACCATACCCCTATTGGAAACCTATTTGTTGAGTGACGGCCCCTGTCGGAAAACTATTTGTTGAGTTTGGCAATAAAATAAATAGAATAAGAGAAAGAAGTACCAGCATCATCTTTGGTGAAACACATCGGCGGCTTTATTCTGAAAACATTTCCGTGTAGTCCACCTTTCCCAAGTAAAACTCCGAGTTCTTCAATCAGAAAAGAGAACAGTTAGCATACATATCTAAATGGTGAAGCAAGAGAAAGCCTATAAGCTTATCATCCTATAGGCTTGAACAGGTTGGTTGGATCATCTAATACATTCCTATGTCCCTTCTGTGTGGCAACACGGGGTTGTAATATAAAATGCCTTTGTTTTCTAATTTTCTATTTTAGAAGTTATTCCTTAATACCTCTCATTTTCTCAAACAGGATGGCAGTTTCTGCCTTGGCCGGTGTCTTCTCCTTCCTGTCAGTAACGATTTCTACACCCACCATTAATCCCCTGCCTCTGACATCTCCAATAACTGAAAAGGGGGGAATTAGTAAAAAATTGTGAACTCAATTTACTTGATAGCACTAACTTCACATTGGAAAAGAACACGAACAAAAATAAACTCGAAGACCAAAAACCACTTTCGTTAAACCACAAAGGACCATTTTAATTCAATTCCTAGTGTCCAAGAACTGAACAATTTTCTGTTCAATGCAATTTAAAATTGCAAAAGAAATGTTGGTGAAATTGCCAATAATACTGTATTTAGAAATGATGCAAAGCAAAGGGGATTTAAAAGTGCCAAGTTGTAGAATAATTACTATCATGTTTGTCCTGTAAAGATCTCAAGCGTCCAATCAAGTGAGAACCGACATCAGCACAATGTGCTTGACGCTTCTCCTTGTCTATAACTCTGAGCACTGCAAGTCCACCAGCAGAACATACAGGATTTCCACCAAAAGTGTTAAACTGAATTTTTTGAGCCATCACACTTGCTATTTCTGGTGTTGTCACCACTGCCCCTAATGGTAATCCATTGCCAATACCCTGTCAAACATGACATGTTACGTAACAGGATGCTACCAATTCTAATAGCAATATCAGAAGATATAGCCAAACTAAATGAGCATTTAAGTTCCAATGTTCAGAGAATTTAGTGTAAGTAACAAAGTTTGATGACTAAAGACCTTTGCCATGGTAACTACGTCGGGAATGACCCCTTGAGTCTCGAAACCCCAATAATGGCTTCCTGTGCGACCAAATCCTGTTTGTACCTCATCTGCAATGCAGACACCACCAGCCTTGCGAACGATGTCATAAACCTGTTTCAAATATCCTGGGGCTAGTTCAACTGCTCCTCCAACTCCCTAATGTTAAAAATAATTTCAATTCTTCAGAACCCAGTTTTGTTGTGAAAAAAATAAAAAATACTTAAAGGAGATGATTATCAATTTAACCTGAATGGTTTCTGCTATAAACCCAGCAACTTTTCCTGAAGTACCATACTCGATGTGATCTTGTACTTCTTTGGCATAACTAGTAGCATCAGAGCCAAAGGCTCCACGAAAAGGATCTGGATTCATGACGTGATGGATTTCACCCTGTCACATGCCATTACAACATTTGGAAATAAGCATATTAGTTTGAATGATCATATCGCTCAAATCAAATTTGAACTTTAGAAATGAAACACAATCTAGCCCTAGTTGAACTTCAAACCTTAGATTCCAAATCAAGCTCAAACTTCCTATAATTTGAGTTCATAATACCCAGTTACACCCCTACCTACTACTGTGCATGAAGAATTTGGCCTTCCTAACATTGCAAACCTACACCAATGTCCTCGTACCAATTTTTTCGATGTCATCTAAAAAATGACATCCTTGTTACACATAATCCAAGTCATAATGAATTCAAAACAAATCATCAAAGAACTAGTATATAGTTGAAAGGGAATTTATAATGGTTGCACAGCTAAAATTATTAAGATAAAGTCTCAGATACAAGTTCAAGGCCTGGAAACTAAGGCAAGTACATTGTTGATGAAAAGCACAGGATAAATATAAGGATAAGGCTGTATACACTCATCTAATACACACAGTTGACACATTCATTTAATACATGCATTGCAACATTCTCTATTATAGACCAAGAACAATTTTGATACTTTTCGCCTCCCTTAGAATAAAGAAATAGATATATGTGAGAGCATCATTTTAGAGAAATATTTTAGTGCACGTAGTACTATCCAATAATAAAAACAATTATTCCACTCCCATGGGATAAGATTGTGAGCTGGAACCCAAAACATTGCTTCACTGTTTCCTATAAACATTAAAATAGTGTTTTCCTTTCTCAAAAAAATGCAATGTATACAATAATAAAAAGGAGCAACTTCGACAGGTAGCAAAATTTGCCCCTTTATCATACTTGCAACAAACATATCATGCGATGACAAATATAACATCTAAGTTTCGCATGCACCAAATATGAGATAAGATTAAATCATCTAATCCTATCCACATTCTTATCTTATAATATCCTCTAAAACTGCATATCAAATCCATTGTTCAACTACATATTGAGCTAACAAGCAATTAGAAAAGAGGAACATCAAAGTTATTTAATTATTTGAATGACAGCACACCACTTCAAGTTTAAAAAGTTTAATGTCAATGGCTGCAGAAACAGAACTTAAACATGAATTTGTAATACAATGCCAAGAAATGTATATAAGAAATACTGCAACATGATAAGTATCCAAACCTCTGGTATTGGGTACTTCCATGTGTTTAACGCAGTGAGTCCAATGGTATTAGAACTTCCACCGTGGTATGCATTTCTCAAGGAAATCATACCAAGACTACCGGTGTATAGTCTGGCCATCAGCATGGCTAACTCGTTCGCCTCACTCCCAGAATTCACGAAATATACAACCTGAAAAGAAGGTTTGATAGAACAATTCATCCCGAGACATAATTTCGTAATCAATTAACCAAGCCTTTCTTTTCCAGTTATCTCCCCCATGAATACCAATAGCCAAACATTCTATGTTTTCTTTATAATGATAAACAATTTTATAAATAACGGTGGTTGAATTGGTATATTGCTTCACCTAAAACTATGAAAAAAAATTCATAATCATTCTTTTAGCTTCTTGTGTTTTTTCATAAATTTATTATTAATAATAAAAATAATAATAAAAGAATGAACAAGCACACAAATTTTAATTAAAATGATCAAACGACTTCAACATAATACTTTCACATTACTGAAAAATTATGAATTTGTTATAGCTGCCTCTTTTTCGTTTTTTCTTTAATCCAAAATTTTCTTTAAACAAACAAGAAAGAAATATTAAGAATCTAATAGTGCTTCACCAGAATAGAAAATAAAATAATAAAAAACATTTGAAAAATGAAAAAACGAAAATTCAGCTAAGGAACACAAAATTAACCTTGAGATTTCCAGGCATTTTGGAAGCTAAAACTTCAGCAAAATCAGCAATCGCATGATGGAGATAAATTGTGGTAGCATGCTGGAGAAGCTTACTTTGCTCTACTATTGCATTCAGAATCTCCGGATGGCAATGACCACACGACACCGTTACGATTCCAGCAAATGCATCCAAATATCTCCTTCCGCTTTCATCAAACAGATATTGCATTTTTCCTTCAACAATATTCAACTGAACGCAATTTTTGGTTTAAAAAATAAGTAATTATAGATGTACGAAACAGGAAAAAGAAACTTTAAGCACTGAAAAGTAAAAAGAAAATAAAAAATCATGTACCGGCTTTTGGTAGTAGTAGAAGAGAGAGGGGCCTAAGAACTTCTTCCGCTTCGCAAGGACTTCATCGGCCGACGGTCCATTGTACGGTTTCGGTTGGTAATCGAAGGGTGGAAGCTGAGGTAGCACATTGTCGGGCGCTTCAGCGGCGGCGGAAGAAGAAGAAGAAGTAACCGTGGAGAAGGAAGCGCCTGGAGAACGTATACGGTTACAATTAAAGTTGAATCTGGCTTTGGCTTCTTCTAAGGTTCTCTTCAAGATTCTTCTCTGTAGCATCGCCATATCTTACCCAACAAATTTCACTGATTCTTTCACTATCGACAGGAAAGGGAAAGGAAGGAACTAATGAACTGTGAGTGTAGTGTTTGTTTGTTTAATTGATTAGAAAAAAGAATTCAGTAGCGTTACGTTAGGAGTGAAGGACAGAAAATGAAAAGGAAAGTGGAAAGGAAAGTAAATTATATATACTCTAGAGTTGTTATCTATGGAAAATTTTACTATCAAATAAATAGTATGCATTTTTAAATAAAAATAATATTCATTTCATCTCATTAAATTTATTCATTTAATATATAATATTAAAAAATTACAAATAATAATATTTATATTTCCTTTTTATCATTTATTATATTATCTTATCAAAATAAATTTATCAATCACTTTTTAACGGTAATTTTATCATTTCTCTCATTTTTAAATGACATGATTTTATATGTAATTAAATTAACTTTTTACATAATTATCATTAATCGATCTTGAATAAAAAATAATAGGACGGCAGAAATATTATTTTTATTTATACTATGAATAATTTATAAGTTTTTCACTAATACAGAACACATTAGGTTTATAAACTAGTATTTTTTATATTTCTAAAAAATAATTAAAAATGTTTTATAATTAATTCATAAATTTAATAGCAAAGGTTATACGTCTTGTGTTTTGTCATTCTCATCGATTAACTTTTTATAGATTAAAAAATTAAAACTTCAATATAAATTTCAAGATATTCTAAAAATCATAACAGAAATTGATTTATTAAGATAAAAAAAACTCTTTAAGAAACATTTTATAATTAAATTAAGAGAACATATTTAGCTATTAAATAATAAATCAGAATGGATTTAAATTTCAAATAACAATAAATGATAAAATTATTTGAATAAATGCTAGCTTTTGAGATTGATATTTACCAATCAAAACTCTATCCATGTTGGATGATTATCTCAAAATTGTAATTAAAATCGAAATGACGTGGGAAAGAGTAGATTCCGACGACCAAAGGATTAAAGTATTGAATTAGATAATTGGATGGGAACTGAGCTGGCAACGATTAATAAAAGCTGGAACAAGACACATTACAGATGTTTGCGCGAATAAAGAATTAAAATTTATTAGATTTTATAATTTAGTCCTTAGAAATTAATATTTTATAATTCTATTGATTCGAAGCTTCAATTGAGTTGAGATTTTGCATGACATTGTTTAGTATGATTTTCAAATAGCATATCAACTCCTCACGTCTATAAAAGAGCTAGTTCGATTCAAAATCAAAGACAAGGAGTTCAATAGACTTAATTATGTAAATTCCAGAATTTGTAATTATTGAAATATTGACTAACCTTTGTGTTTGTACTTATGTTTTTCTTCCAATTGGGAGGATTGTTGTACTTTGAATCTTTTTACTTGGGTAATAAAAACTACTTATCCAAAAACAAGTATGTTATAAAATGATGAATTTACTCTTATAATTTTTATTTTTTTATAAGCAGATTTTCTTCGTATATTATTCAAAGTAACAATAAAGCTGTAAATAATTATAGTGAAGAGATCAACAATGGATCCCCCATTCCCCACATAACCACACATTTACCCTATCCGTTTGATCAATGCAACATTTACTCAACTTTATACTAACAATTTCTTTTATACCAGCCACAATATCATTCACTGTGCGGACTCCCCCCTAAATTGCCTATAATTCCGTTATTCCCAAGTACTATACAAAAACCCACCCAAACTGTCTTAAGAACACAAACAATCAATGATTTCCCTTTTAAACTCTTCACAACTCACTGCACAAAATCATCCCAACACAACAACCGCATATGCTGTAGTTTATACGCCTGCAAAATGTCACCCTAAAAACGACAAGAAAATGAACAAGCAACAAACAGATGTTCTCTAGTTTCCAATTCCTCACCACATAACAAACACATACCATCATTTATCAACCCCATACGAGCCAATCTATCCTTCGTTGGCAACCTGTTCAACAAAACCATCCAAGCAATAATGGAGTGCTTAGGTACGTGCAAGGGAAACCAAATCAGTCTCTCCCACTGCACCCTAGCCCTTCGTTCCCTCAACTTGTCCCAAATCCAACTACAATTGATCAAAGTCCAATTCATATAAGAACCAAACAAACTCCCTACAACAACCCTTAACTTTAACAATTTTCTAATAATCCAATTAAAATGACTTACATTCAACATGCCAATAATCATCCCCTTCAAAAACATATTCACTAATCCATGCAACCTAAAGAGAATCGTCATTAGCCAAAATATTACTAACCAGAAACAAGCTAAACATCTTACTCCGACAAAATAAAATTTTCAACCCTAATCCCCCTCAAACTTAAGAAGACATACATGATGTCAACTTACCCGAACACCCTTCGTAGGAGAGTCATCACCCTTCCAGAAAAAACGCATACATATCTGCACAACCTTTTGAATCACAGCCTTTGGCAAAACTAGTTGCCTACACCAAAAGTTGAAGATGCTAAAAAGAACATCTTTCACAAGTTGTAACATGCTCCCATAACTGAGATTCTTGTGCAACCACTGCCTAATCTTCATCCTAATCTTGTCCAACAAGGGCCTGCAATCCCTCTCAATAAGCGTTTTTGTAACCAAAGGCACATCAAAGTATCTAACAGGAAGCTTACCCTGCCAAAACCCAGTAACCCCATGAATTGCATTACACAAATTATCATTCATACCACAAGCATAAATTTTTGTTTTAGCATCAATAAGTCTTAACCCTGACATCACATAAAATTGATCCAACACACTCACAACCCTACAACAAATTCAATAGACCCATGACAGAAAATGAGCAAGTCTTCAGCAACGTACAAGTGAGTAAAATTAACCTTTCTACACTTGGGGTGAAATCGAAATACCCCATTCTGAGAAACAAGGTCCAATAGTTAAGAGAGAGCATTCATCACCATCATAAAGAGGTACGGTGACAACGGGTCACCATGTCTTACCCCTTTCTTCCCCTCAAAGTAACCCACCCAACTACCATTAAACGACACTGGAAACCGAGGAGAAGTTACAGAAGCACCAATTCACCCCCGAAAAACCATGTTTTAATTGTATTCACTTGTCTGGCCTAATTTTCAAGCATGTTTTAATTAATCGCGTGCTTACTCTTAAGTATTATTTACTTAATAATTGTTAATATGTGTATATTAACTAATTAAACAGAAATATATATGTATGATTTTGAGTTAATTTGGTTACTGGTTGTTCAAAATAAACATGATATGTTGAATCAAAATAGAGTAAAAACTCTAATTGATCGAGAAGAAGAAAAACTCTCTTTAGAATAATCTCACAAAATTGCAAAAGGGAAGAATTCTTAAGAAAGCTTTCAAATGCTTATAATTAAGCTTTTATTGTTGGATGATAAAACTCAAATACAAGTAGGGTATTTATAGGTTACAAGAAACAATCTAAACCACTCATTAAAATAAGCACTAAATAATCTAAACCATTGAAATTAAAACATGAGAAAAATACTTAATTTTCACCTAACTAAATTGATGTAAGCAATGACATCAAAACTAAATTGATGTAATCAATGACATCAAATTAATTTAGGTGTGAACTTATTTAGGCTAATATTGAATTTTCAACACTCCCCCTCAATGTTAGCCTCCATTCTTTGAATCACGTCATGCTGACGACGGAAATGTTCAAACTTTCCAACACTCAAGCTTTTTGTAAACAAGTCAACAATTTGCTATCTGTCTTGATTTGCCTCATCTCAATCTCTTCTTGCAAAACGTTTTCCCTAACAAAGTGGTATTGTACTTCCACATGTTTAGTTCTTGCATGAAAAATAGGATTCTCCGCTAGCCGAATTGCCGATTGGTTGTCACAATACAACGAAATTGCATAATCTACTGGTTGATATAGATTACTCATCAACTGTATCAACCATGTACTCTCTTGAGCTGCCATTGCTGCAGCTCGATACTCAGTTTCAGTGGTTGACAATGATACCGTTGGTTGTCTCTTACTACTCCAAGAAATTGTTCTGGAGCCAAGCTTAAACACATACCCAGTTGTTGATCTCCTGGTGTCATGATCTCCTGCATAATCAGCATCACAATAACCAACTAACTTGCAATCTTCACCTTTCTTGTACAAAAGACCATAGTCAATTGTACTCTTCACATATCTCAGTATTCGTCGAACTACTTCCAAATGAGGCTTATTTGGATTTTGCATATATCGACTCATCACACCAACTGCATAAGAAATGTCAAGTCGAGTCAAAGTTAAGTAGATCAGACTACCTACCGATTATCGATACATTGTTGCATCTTCCAAATCTTTTCCTTCATGTGCACAAATTTTGACATTTGGTTCCATTGGCGTTGAAGTTGACTTGCATTCGAGCATTCCAAACCTCTTCAACAAATCTTTAGCATATTTCTGTTGACACAGAAATATTCATTCATGTGTGTGATCAACCTCTAGACAAGGAAGTGCTTAAGTTGTCCAAGTTCCTTCATCTGGAAACGAACTGATAAACTCTCCTTTGTCTGAAGAATTTCTGCCTCATCATCACCGGTTATGATCAAGTCATCCACGTACACTAGCGCGATAGCTAGCTTACCTTCATTGACTTTGACAAACAAGCTAGAATCTGCAGGTGTTACTGAATAACCACTTTTTGTTAGAAATTCAGCAATCTTACCATACCACGCCCTAGGTGCTTGTTTCAATCCGTAGAGTGCTTTTCGCAGCTTACACACATACTCAGGATGATCTTGACTCTGAAAACCCATTGGTTGGGTCATGTAGATCTCTCGATCTAGCTCCCCATAAAGAAAAGCATTCTTCACATCCATCTGCCACAAATTCCAGTCTTTGTTGGCTGCAAGTGCAAGTAGGACTCGTATGGTTGTAATTTTTACCACTGGACTAAATGTTTCATCATAGTCTAGTCCATACTGTTGAGAGAAACCACGATCTACCAATCGTGCCTTGTACCTCTCGATTGACCTATCTGGACGGCGCTTTATCTTGTAAACCCATTTGCAAGATATGTGCTTCACATATTTTATCTTTGGTACAAGATCCCAAGTTTGATTTTGCTGAAGTGCATCGATCTCTTCTTTCATAGTTATCATCCACTCAGAACTCAACGATGCTTATTTGAACATCTCAGGCTCTGTTACTTCTTCAATTATGGATGCATTGACATATTTGGGATTTGGCCTTCGTATTCTTGTTGACCTTTGGAGTTGAGATTGTGGAATTGATTCTTTTGTTTCATTGGGTCCACATTCTTTGTTTGGTTGTTGATACACGCCAGTTTGCCAAGGATTCTGAGTCACTCTTTGTTCGACATCATCGCCATTTGAATCTTCTGATTCATCTGAACTTATTTGGAGTTGAACAACATGCTCCCCCATCTTTTTTTGTAGCTTGTCTCCAAATTCTCTCGAATCTGGCAACACCTCCTTCTCTGAGGACCAACAAGAAGATGCTTCATCAAATAACACATTTCGTGACGTGTAGTATCTTCCATTAATTGGAACACAACATTTATACCCCTTTATCTGGCTGTCATATCCCACAAAAGATACATCTAACAACTTTCTTGTCAAATTTGCTCCGTAAATGATCAGGAACAAACACATAACATACACAACCAAATACTCAAAAGTAGCTAACTGTAGGTTTTATGTTCCATAGTTTCTCAAAGGGTGAAACAAATCCTAACCTTGGTTGAGAAAGTCTGTTGATCACAAAGGCTGCAGCCCTCATTGCTTCAGCCCAAAAACTTCTAGGTACATTCTTTGCATGCAGCATACTTCGACAAATTTCTGCAAGATGCCGATTTTTTCTTTCCGCTACACCATTCTGTTCTGCCGTGTTGGCACAAGTGTACTGATGACGTATTCGACATTCCCTTAGGTATTGAGAGAACTCGTTTGATCTATATTCTCCTTCGTTGTCTGTGCGCAAGCAACATATCTTCTTTCCCACTTCTCCTTCAGCTGAGTCTCTGAACTTTTTAAACTTTGGTAAAGTGTTAGATTTTTCTTTTATAAAGAAAACTCTCACATATCTGGAGAAATCGTCAATGAATGTTACCATGTACCGTATATCGCTAATTGACTGTTTCTTAACCGGTCTGAACACATCAGAGTGAATAAACTCCAACGGTTCTTTTGCTTTAACTTCGACTCGTCATATGATAATTGGTGTGCTTTACCATACTGACATCCCGCACAGACCGTGTCTGTTCTCACGTCTAGTTGAGGAAGCCCCTTAAGCATCGACTTCTTCACCATCACACTTAGCTTGGAATAGCTAATGTGACCTAACCGCATGTGTCATAGATCTGATGTCTCATTTTTCTTTGTCCTGTCTACATATGCAGACTCTGCTGACATCACGTAAATTGACTCCAAATGTCGTCCCTCCATTGTTGGTGTTTATGAGATTTTGACGTCACGATAAACCTCACGTCTTAGGGACCAAATAAGACATAATGGCCTGATGATGTTAGTTGAGCCACATATAGCAAATTTTTCTTCATTCCTGGGATATGGTAAACATCTTGGAGTTATACCTGGTTAGTATTATATCGAGGCGTAACTATCGTCTCACCGATGTGAGTTATCGGTAACCTTGAGTTGTCAGTTGTCACCACCACGCGACCTCCATTGTACTCAGACAAGTTTTGTAACTTCTGTTTGTCACCCAGTATAAGATTTGAGCAGCCCGAATCTACAATCCAATCATTCTTGTAGTCAATCTGTTCTGGTGTTGTTACCGTGAGAGCTAATTCTTCTTCCTCCGTAGCAAATAACGCTGCAGCATCCCAACCATCTTCACTATTCTCCTTCGAACTGGAAGTAGCAGTATTACTTTCAACAGGCTTTTTCTTGGTCCAACAGGCTTTTGCCATGTGGCCCATCTTCCCACAATTATAACACTTGTCATCGAACTTTCTACTATTACCGTGATTCTTGGAAGCTCCCCCTGAATGAGGGCCTCCCTTTCCTTGGTAATTTTTCACCTTGCCACTATCTTTTTTAGATCCACTGTCAGTATACCGCTGAAAAGTGCCACTTCTTTTGCTGGTGTAGAGCGCTTCCTCTTCACCTTTCAGTGAGACTTCTCCCATTTTCTTGGCCATGGATTTTTGACCTGCAAGCAAATTTTCGAACTCAACAAGCGATGTTTATGTCGGCCATCCTTGTACAGTGGCAACAAACCCTCGATATTCGGGTCTCAAACCATGGACAATTATTCTTTTTATCATGGCTTCCCCAATAGCAGCTTTCGGATCTAATTCTAAAATTGTGTGGCATATCGACTTCACCTTGTGAAAGTATTGGGTAACCGTCATGTCGCGTTGCGCCATTGATAGAAGTTTATTCTCGAGAAATTGCAATTTTGTATCGTTCCTCTTCTAAAAGAGTGTAACAAAAATATCCCATGCTTCCTTTGGTGTTTTAGCATCCCGGATGTGCTCCAACATTTATTCTTCAATTGTGGTCTTTAAAACAAACATTACTTTGCCTGCTTTAATTTTCCACTTTCGCAAGATGCCAGTGGCATCTTCTGCCGCCGGTTGTGTAACTTCACCACCACCGACAACCTCCCAAAGGTCTTGACCTTGTAAGTATAACTCCATACATGTTACCCACGTGTTGTAATTTTTGTTGTTGAGCTTCTTGATTCCTCCAACTACTTGAAGATCACCCATCTTAACGGCAAAGCTTTGACTACACCAAACAAGCTTGAGTAACAAATGTGCAGAGTACTAAATTACTCTAAGCACAAAGAAGCTCCACAAGGTTTGTAATAACCCCGACAATAATCTCAAGAAATCTTTTCTGATGTGGAAGATCAGTTAAAAACTGCAGTCACAGAGCATACTTGGAATTTCAAGAAACCTTAAAAACGTGGCTCGGATACCAATTGTTGAATCAAAATAGAGTAAAAACTCTAATTGATCGAGAAGAAGAAAAACTCTCTTTAGAATAATCTCACAAAATTGCAAAAGGGAAGAATTCTTAAGAAAGCTTTCAAATGCTTATAATTAAGCTTTGATTGTTGGATGATAAAACTCAAATACAAGTAGGGTATTTATAGGTTACAAGAAACGATCTAAACTACTCATTAAAATAAGCACTAAATAATCTAAACTATTGAAATTAAAACATTAGAAAAATACTTAATTTTCACCTAACTAAATTGATGTAAGCAATACATCAAAACTAAATTGATGTAAGCAATGACATCAAATTAATTTAGGTGTGAACTTATTTAGGCTAATATTGAATTTTCAACATGATACATAAACGGAAATCGAGGGCGCCCACTTCCGACACCAGAACATAATAAAATAATCAATAATGATCCATTAAGAAACTCAAACCAATTGACACAAAATTTTCTCATAATTATTTAGCATTTCTTTCACAAAATCGTGTGTCGGAAGATGGAACCTGACCTCCGGAGAAAACAAAGGAAGGTAAAACCACTCCTTATCCTCACTGGAAACGTCACTACAATTGTTCATGCAATATGGCTCCGAGAGAGATCAAACTCGATCTCAAAATTATCCCACAACAACAATGACTCAATTTTGACCTCATTTCGACTAGTCTTGGACATAAAAATGTCACCGTCCATTGGAGACGATCTATTTACTTTAATCTCTTCTTTAATTTTTTTGTTGCCATCGCAACATTCTTTGTCATTGCAATAGGAAAACCCAAAAAGTAAACAGTGAAATATTGAAGAGAACAAGGTAAGTCAAAAATCAATACAAATGAAAATTGAGGATGTTGTCCTAACTTTTCTCTTAGATAACCAAAGAACGTAATGTCTACCCGATGATTGAAATATCAAGTCCCTTCATTACACCAATCAAGCAACGATACATGTACAATCCCCAATCATTCAAAAATAATCATCATGAGGGTTTCCGAAAAATAACTCGTTTAATGCTAGGTATATATGCACGCACAAGTCACATAATAAGTCGCTTTATGGCATTCCCTTGACAAAGGAAGACAAGCGATGTACATCCTCTGAATCTCCTATGTAAGATCATTCTTCGTACATCAAGATAAGACCTCTAGAGAACTCCTTGGTTAAAGCCCCTATAGAACATCTCCTATGTAAGATCATTCTTCGTACATCAAGATAAGACCTCTAGAGAACTCCTTGGTTAAAGCCCCTATAGAACATCTCCGAACATAAAATCTCAAGTGCTCTGCACCTCTTGGGAAGTCGCGACTTCTTGACACCTCTTTGAATCTGCCAACCTACAAATAACTATCACGATCGTGATTTATCACCAGTATTGGAGGTCACTATAAAACCTCTTAATCAAGATTAAGAGAAGGATCTAAAACAATCATCTCTACTTCTACCTCTTTTCCCTTCTTACAGAAACAAAAAATATAAATATCAACCATCACATAATCACCAACTACGATTTTGTGTCCAAACTAAAATGGTAAATCGTTCTATTACCATCAAAACAATTTTTTCCATCAACAATATTATATATATTATACATGATTAAATTGAACCAAAAGTTTTTTTCCGAATCAAACACCATTGACTTACATATAACTGGAAATGGAATAGAAAAAGAAAATCATAACTTAAACACATCATGAAGGGCGAAAGCATATCGAGATAACTCCAAAGATATAGAAAATGTAACCTTCCATTAGGACAAGGGGTATGAGCCCAAACATGAAATAAATTTCAACATCAATTTATCAGAAACGATGCTTGAGGGATCTCATGGGTACAAAACTCCAATACCCTTGCAAGATTACACGAGAGATCAAATATGACACAGCATTTCCTCTGCTGAAACTCCAGTACCTGCAAAAGCAGGTGTAGAACATCAAATATAGATCCCAAGGAAGATGAGTTCAAATCAAATGAAAAGGCTGGGGATATCCTCACATAGGGAATTTACATTGCATGCTGACAAAATGTTATAACCATCAACTTAAATGGGATATGCATAAGTAGTCATTTTTCCTGTGATGAAAGAACTATAACTTCAATTCTATGACAAAGTAATGCAAATAATTTACAATCTTGCAGATGCTAGGTAGCAAATATATAAGGCCAAACAGTTAAACTTTAGCAAGCTATAACACAAAACTTCAAACTGGAACCCACCATTGACGACTTTTTTAACCTTAATGTTATCCGACCATCTTTGAACCACCAGAATTCACAATGACCAGCATTTCTAGCAATTCAAGAAAAAAAAAATCATTTCCCTTTTCTATCTGCAATATTTTCCAGATGATTCGTCTAAAATAAAGTTCTTTGCCTGCCCCGGTCATTGTTGTCTCAGACCTTTTACCTAAAATGCTCCTCAGTATCATCAACATTCTCTCCAAATTCACCTGTACATCTTACATCTCAAGCCATCCATGAAATACAAAGAAAAAACATCCAAGCTATGTTTTCAAGTAGAACTAAATTACTAGCGATCCTGTTAGATTCCTTTATAAAATTAGAGGATGAAGAAAGCATGTTTATAAATTCACCTTTTTGACAAGTATTTGGATTTGAGAGACCATGACATGCTAGGCAACAAGAAAAGACGGCGACAAGTATTACAATCTCTGGATCCCATACATTTACCTTATAAACCTGTTCCAATCTGGAAATGGTAGTAGCGTTTTATAACAGCAATTCAGTTTCATGGTTAGGAACTATGCATTGTCGGCTTTTTTGCCATGAACATTTGTGTAACCATTTTCATTTCGTTGTCTACTTTATGAAAATTGTAGAAAAATGGTCAACAATGCATATACAAGTCTGGAAAGATGTAAGTCCAGATAAAAAATAGTATATATACGAGAAGCATAAATACACAACCTCCAAAAGACTTTACATAACAAAAGAATATATTTGTTCAAATGAAAGCATAATCATACGTGGTATTTTTCTTGCATTTCCCGAATGGAAACTGAGAATTCAGTCATTGTCCATCTGAGAGTGTTAAATAGACGATGAGAAAAGCCGAGAACAACTCTTCATCAGAGATGCAAGCTTCACGCATAAATCTCTATAAAAATATAGGGGGCCCAGGGAAAAGTTAGAAAGATAAGTAATTTCAGATGAAAAGATGGATAAGAAGCACTAGTAATGAATGTTTCACACTATTCACCTGAAAATAACTGAGGATGATGCTTTGAAGAACCAAACCCATAACCTTTGCAGAGACGTAAAATAATGTTTTGTAACCGGAATCCAAGATCGGTTATCAAATGCTGACAATAATGCCTTTGGCATTCTCTGTTTGGCCACTTCTTTGTTTTCAAAAGCTGCCAAATACTCTCTGTACTCCACCAAGACTGATATTGACTGGAGAAGAAGATCCTTTAAATCTGCACTTGATATCCTCGGATCATTGAAATGGGTAACTACAAATGTCACCTAATAAAAATAGAAAAAAAAAAACTCAGATCACAGACTGAATAAAGAAGAAAATGCAAAAGTTTCTTTGAGCTTATGCTACATATTTCAAAAACAATAAGGCTACATGCTTTGTGCAACTCCAAAATACAAAGCTATTGAACAGAACAAATCAATTTCATAACAACCACAAACAACAAACATAACAGAAACTGATTATTACAGTTTAAAATGCATATTATGCCACATATTCTAAATGTCTAATAAACAATGTTCATACCGGGGAAAATGGAGTTGTTGATCAATATAAAAAAAAATCCAAGTAATCCAATTTCAAACACAACCATAGATGAGAAATAAGGTACATTTCCACCCAAGTGCCCATACCAACTGGCAATATAGAAATATCCATTTCCGTGTTACAAGAAAAGTGTCGATTACTGAAATGAAGAAATGGAAATTAGCATAAAGTGAATCATTAATGGGGTTAATAGCTTATGCACTATTATTGATCTCTATCCAGGGAATACTTTAACAGTCTTAAAACCTGAAGTCAGTAAATAATTGCTGACCAGCCAAAAAGAAAGCCCTGAGCAAGCAAAACGTACATATTACACTTGATGATTCCTTTGTGCAGCACAATGGATACATGAAATGAGATCAGATGAAGTTTCAAAAGATCAAACTTTTCCTTTGCGATATTTATGACACTTTAATCTACATGAACTATTTTGTTCTTTATAAAATGATATTATTAAGAGTATAAGAATGATGCAACATATACTAAAATGGTAAAATCCAGCAAAAGACTGATCAAAACAAACTCTCATGAGAACAAACAGTTGATAACTAGGTGAAGAACAATTAAGAACTCCAAAACTTATGGCAAACAACGATATCAGATCAACTGTCAGAACGTACAAATGAAGTAAGTCCTTGCTTGATAAATATTGCAGGCGGGACGAATGGAGGATCACTCTTACGCAAGACATGAAAGCAGTCAACCTGAAACAATAACCACAAAAAGTACTACTAATCAAGTAATAGAAGTGGAAAATAGACAAAGTGCACCACATAATAATTTGTAAGGCCTAATTCCAATTCAAACATACTGAATATCTTCTATTATCATATTATAGAACACTAGAACATCACACACATTGAATGGAAAAAAAAAATTAAAAAGTTTTTTTAAAATTCCAAGATTTTTTTTAAAAAATGGTTAGTTCTCTAAGTGGGGATTTTTTTTAAAAAAAATATAGGTTTTTTAGAAGTAAATAAGTAATTCTTTGTAAAAAAACAAAATCCCTATTAGTTCTTTTATTTTGATGCTTTTTTTTTAATTGCACCAACGAGTTGGTATCACATGACTTGAGACACCAACGAGTTGGTATCACATGACTTGAGACACCAACTCAATTATAGATACTTATAATGCATATACAGAAAACTGATTGGAATAAACTCATCATTCTTCAATATTTTGCCACGAAACTTCTATTTAAGGTAATATATTGTGGAAGTATTTATGTTGCTAGCATCCACAGGCATTGATTTCTCCAAAAAAAAAAACACACTCTTCGGTTGAGTTCCATTTTGTAGCCTCATCAAGTAGATTGACAAATTCAAATGAAATTAAGTTACTTATTGCAGGGATTCACTTATAAACTGTGATTACTTGTCAGTAGTATATATTTCCATAGAAAGTCTAACTACTTTAGATAATATGATTATGGTTTTATCTTGATTTAAGTTGAAAAAAATAACGAATATAACATAGTTAAAGGAAGACCAGCTTTACCAGAGCTACATTTAATTAAACGAACACAAAATATTGTTCATTTTCGTTCGTTTAATAAATAAGAGAACTTCCTTTCGAACTGTTCACGAACGGTTCGTTGAACGTTCGGTTCGTTTACGAGCCTAAAAATTGCCCAAAAAAATATCAAAATTTTAATATTCTCTCCCATAACCTAAAACTTTTATCTCATTTAAAAATTTACAACACTTTCATTTTAGGAAACTCTCCATTTTTATATCATTTTTGTTTATATTTTGAGATAATTTTCGTTTTAAGAAATATTTTGATATCCATTTCCATTTCTAATTTTAAAGTATGATTTCTGGATAATTCAACCATTGATTTTCATAATTCAAAAGCTCATTTCAATGCTCTTGACGAGCTCTAGCCATTAATGTGTCAAAAATGCTTTTTTCTTTTTCTTTTTGATTAAATGTGTCGAAAAATGAAATATAAGCAAGTAGGAACTTTTTTGGACGAAAATGCCTCTAGCACAAAGACCTGGTTGACACCATCGATGATTTACTAGACTATATAGTTCTTGTATTTTTTTTCTATTGCATACTTTATATAAAATAAAATATAAATTACATTATCTAAACATAAAATTTAAAAATCTAAATTACATAATCCAAAATTAAAACTTAAAAAGAAATATAAAAATAGAATTAAAGAAATATAACTAATTTAGAAGGTTTTGGGGTGAAAAAATAATTTAGAATGACATGGAAAAATAATTTAAAAAATTAGGTATTTAAAATATTCGGGTGAAATAATTTGAGAATTAAAAATAAAAAAAATTAATCCGAAATAAAAATAAAAAAGATACTGAATACTCAACAGGTAAAAAATTATGACTTGTGACCCAATTCGAATCTCTTGAAAAATAGCGAGATGAATACCCAATCTGAAAATTAAAATAATTTAAAAATATCCAATAAATTTTGTTCAAATCAACGAGTCAACGAATTAAATACGTGGAGTCATGTAATTTTGAATACTCTATTGATTCCCTTTACAAAAAGTCGTATATTAGATCCCTATACCTCACATCTTATTTTTCAAGTATTTTTTTCATCAATAAAATGGATTTAAATATTATTTAGATAAAGGGTAAATTACACAAATAGTTCATTGACTGTAGGATACTGCTTTGTCGAGTCCCTCTATTATTAAAAGTTACAAAATGGTCATCTGACTATTCATTATATTCCAAACTCGTCATTTTCAGTTAAAAATTTAACGACAGTATGAGATGGACCTTAACATATTGACTGAGATATGATAAATTCTGATCTCAAAATTTTAAATGACTATCATATCTCAGTTAGCATGTTAACGTCCAACTCAAACGACTGTTAATTTTTTAACAGAAAATGATGAGTTTGTAATATAATAAATAGTCAGATGACTATTTTGTAAATTTTAATAGTTGAGAGACTATACAAATCAGTATCCTATAATTAAAAGAATATTTTGAAACTTTTAATAGACTACTACTTAACAAAATAATATCATATAATTAGAAACTATTTGTTTACTTTAACCTTAAATAAAATATGTAAAAAAAACAACTTGACTCAATAATGAGAAAAAAATTAACCCAAAGTTCATTAGCATAGTTTACACTTTGATTAAACGCATCATTCCTTTTCCTAAAGTCTTCCAGCTTTGATCAAAAAATTTAAGTTGTTTGTGACCGTTGATGAAAAAGACTAGTTTTTTATACAAACATGGAGGGACCCACATCACATGCCCTTAAATAAGTGGGACCCATTGTCGGAAATGAATATAAATTCAAAATAAAATTGTAGGAACTTAGACTAAGAAGCCGATTTGATCGAAATATCACTCTCAAATTAATTAATTATCTGTTAGATATTTTCTATCATAATATTATTAATTTAGCATTTTTTTTATAAAGCGTAAATCATTATTCGTTTATTCACGAGATATCATTTTGTATATTCTCTTAACTATTAAAATTTACAAAATAGTCATTTGACTATTATTATGTTTCAAACTTATTATTTTTTATTAAAAATTAACGATCCTCTGAGAAACTATTTATGTACTTTACTCTTATATAAAATATGTAAAAAAATTCACTTGACTCGGTAATGAGAAAAAAATTAACCCAAAGTTCATTAGCATAGTTTGCCCTTTGATTAAACGCATCATTCCTTTTCCTAAAAACTTCCAGCTTTGATCAAAATTTTTAAATTGCTTGTGACCGGTGATGAAAAATACTAGTTTTTGACGCAGGGAGGGACCCACATCACATGCCCTTCAATAAATGGGACCCATTTTCCGAAAGAAATATAAATTCAAAAATAAAATTGTAGGAATATCACATTTAGACTCATTAATTATTTGTCAGGCATTTTCTCTCTTAATATTATCAACCTAACACTCTTTCTGATAAAGTACGAATCACCATTCGTGTATTCACAGGGTTTTGTCTGAGCTAGCGTCACATAAAGGAAGGTGCGAATCATAAAATACTATTTCCATGGGAAATGTTGACATGGCGTCACGTGAGAAGGTGTGTTTCAAGGGGCACACCTTCCAAAATCTACTGCATCCCTCAAAACATTTTAAAAAAATATACTTTAAGAAAATAAAATTATAGAAATTAACATCGTAACTTAATACATATTAGTTACATGAATTAAAGAGTTTAATGGAGTTAGCTTATATTGACATATTGGAGTGTATAGGTTGTATTTCTTGATAATGTGAGATAAAAACTAAAAGGTGTATTTCTTAACTTTTTATCTTTATATCTAATGAATCTACTTATACACTATTGTTAAATTACATTAGGTTAATATTCATTATTAAGGTTTACATTAATTAATATTAGATATTTTTTATATATTAATGTATTTAAATAATTACATTATATTAATATTTATTATTAAGGTTTATACTAAATTAAATGTTAAGCTGATGTATATCAAAGAGAAAACGGTATACTTATGTAAGACCGAATATAAAATTAATTATATTCTGGTGTCTCAAACGCTTTAAATATTGTATGTTCTTTTATTTTAAATTTAGATTATGAGATAATGGGTAATTTTCATGTAATTTATTTAATTATATGTTTTTGTTGTAGTAATTTGAGATGGAATAAGCTACAAGAAGTTATTCTTTCTGAAATTGGCAAGCTTAAGAGTCTAACACATCTTTAAGAAGCACCTAAAAGTATTTTTTCACGTTATGATAATCAAGATTGTTGCTTTCTACTAATCAAAAAATTGATTAGGTATATGAGCTTCAACAATTTTTAAAGGGGAGATCCCAAATGAGTTAACAATAGTGTATAAGTAGATTTATTAGATATAAAGATAAAAAAGTAATTGAATACACATTTTAACTTTTATCCCACATTGTCAAAAAACACAACCTAAACACTATAATATTCCTATATAAAACCCCATTAAACTCTTCAACTTATGGAACTACTATGTTTATCCCACATTGTCAAAAAACACAACCTAAACACTATAATATTCCTATATAAAACCCCATTAAACTCTTCAACTTATGGAACTACTATGTATTAAATTATGATATTAGTCCCTATAGTTTAATTTTTTTTTTAATTTTTTTTAATTTTTTTTAATTTTTTTAATTTTTTTAATTTTTTTAAAGCATGTTATTTTAAATGCTTTGAGGGATGATGTGAACCTTGGAAGGCATGCCCCTTGAAACACGCCTTCTCACGTGGCGCCATATCAACATTTCCCATGGAAGGCGTGCTTCATGATCTGCGCCTTCTGTATATGTTAGAGGTTCAGCTTTAGTCCTCAATTTTATTCCTTTCAAAATTTAGTATTTAAACATTTTTTTAGGCATAATACAAAAAATAAGCTCAACATTTATCAAATTTATTATTTTGGCCTTTATTCTTTTTTGGAACATTATGACCCCAACGTTTCATTTTAGGACATTAAAACCCCTCTGTAGATGTAAACCATTAGTTAACAAATGATTAATGCTTCAAAATATATGTCTTTTTACCCTAAAATTAATTGTTATTGGGAGGCCAAAATTCTCCATAATAAAAGAAAAAGGGTCTAAGTGATTATTTAGTCAAACGTTATAGGTCTTTTTACCCTAAAATGAGATGTTGGAGGGCAAAATGCTTCAAAATAGAGTAACAACAAACAATGATCAATCTAATAAATGTTAGGGGACTAATTTTGTTATTATACCTTTTTTATCCATAACAATACTTAAACGATGATTTTTGTCTCAATTTTTATTAAAAAGTTAAATTGTGTTAAAAATGACAATACAAGCTAATAATAATGGCCATATATATGGATGACAAACGGGTACAGTTTCGTGGATTCCGCACCGCATCCGCTCCAATTGGAGCGGGGATGGGTATAATTTTAGCGGGTAGTGGGCGGGTGTGGATTTATAAAGTGGTACCCGTCGTGGGTGGTGGGCGGGTAATGGGTTTGAGACATTACCCGCCCCGCATCCGCCTGGCCCGCATCCGCCCGCCCCACATCCGCCCACCCAGCTAAATATCTATTAAATTTTGGACCATTATAAATTTAGGTGTAATTTTAGAGACTAATTTATAAATTTTAATATTGTATAATATATAACATATAATTTATCCAAATATTAAGGATATTTAGTCTTTAATCTGGTCTTTAATTAGGAAAATATTCGGCTCTTTGATTAAACCCATAATCCCACTAACCACGTCACTTTCCATGTTCTTTAGCCCATGCTGCCCATCCAAACACAAATTAGTCGTACTATAAGCATTAACATCAAAAGCAGTAGTTTCCATGTTCTTTAGCCCCTCAAAACCCATATTAGGCGCACTATGAGCATTAACATCGAAAGCAACACAACAATCCAGCTCTGCGACTACATGCTCCCTACAATCTGTCTCCATAACATTCGTAGAGCTACTCCTCTAACAAATTGAAGCATGCGCTGCTACCCCATCACGAACTGTCTGGGAACCAACTCCAACATCCCATTAGTTTGCTGTCAGGCGGGTCTAGATGGGTATGTCGCTAGTGGGTAGTGGGTGTGGGGATGGATTTAAAAATATACCCGCGTGGGCGGGTGTGAATTTGAAAATTTGTACCCATCATGGGTGGTGGGCGGGTGGTGGATTGAAAAATATTAGGTGAGTATGAGGATGGGGGAGGGGGTATCTGCACCCGACCCGCCCGTTTGCCATCCCTAGCCATATAGTTATTTTATTCACGTTACGAATGAAATCCTTCGTCACATATCATATCTTTATTGATTGACATTATAATATGAGTAAAATACATTTTTCTTTATTGAACTATACTTATCTTATTTTTAATTTTTCTAATTTACTCAATAAACTTTTGAATTACTCATGTTTTTATCATTCTGAATTAATTTATTATTATTATTGTATGAAGTGGTATTTTATTATTATTTAGAATAAAATAATTGAAAATATAAAATAAAAACAGAAGGTGGTTGGATGCCATCGTCGACTGCCATAGTAGTGGTCATTCGGTCCCAAATTTCATAGGTTTTGTTCATCTCGACCCCTGAGTCCGAATCTGGTGATTATTTCACCAAAAAATGTCCCAAAACCCATGAATCTTGACTGACACGTTTCAGTTTACTCACTTTTGATCTCTAATTTGTGGACTTCAGAGCAAGTTATGACAAAATGGAGGGTGAATCCTGACTCAGAGTGTCGAGACGAAGTGACCCATGAAATTTGACACCGAACGACCACCATCTACGACGTTCGATGGTATCCTCCGACTACCTTCTATTTTTATTTTATATTTTATATTATTTTATATTAAATAATTAAAAACCATGTCATATAGAAATAATTATAAAATAATTTAGAATGATCAAAACATGATCAATTTGAAAGTTCAGTGAGTAAATTCGATAAATTGAAAGTACAGTGAGTAAAATAAGAGAAATAGTATATTTCAATGAGGAATGATGCAATTTACCCTATATATATATATATATATATATGGGGCATGATCCAATTACATAATGTAAAACATTTTAGTTTTACATATTTTTAGAATCGTTGTATGAGGGAAAAAAAAAGGCTGAGATTAATAGTAGGAAATGTGAAGATTCACTGGAAAAAAAAGGAGTTAATCTCATCCTTTGAATTTTCCTCATCCAACTATCCTAAAAATGTGTAAAATTAAAAAATTTACACTAGGTGTAAGTGGATCCTAACCATATATATATCTATATATCGCTAAAAAGATAGAATAATAGTTTGAGTGTTAAAAAGAACTAAAACGTCAAAGTAAAATGGGGGATATAACTCAAGGACTAAATTGAATCTTAAGACTTTCTTTTTTAATTTTACACATTTCTCCATAAACGAGAAAAATCCTTCCAAAAGTATAATACTAAACTTGTTATAGGGAAATAGTCAGCGGACCATGTTCGTGCTTATAATAAACTTTGATTTTATTTATTTTACTGATTATATCTATTTTAAAATTTTATTGATATTTATTTTCTAAAAAAAACTTTATATTATTAATATATATATTAAAAAATATTTTTAGATATACCGCTTAAAATAACTGAAGACGTCCTTTTAAAATAGACGAGTAAAGAATAAAACGTGAGAGAAGGATAGAAGATGAAAGTGTTCAGAGAGAAACAAAAGTCTTTCCATGTGATACCCTGCCCTTCACTTAACTTTTCTAGCTAACAAGCTACATGACTACCTGATTTTTCATTTTTGATTTTACTACTTTGTCCAAAAACTACAAAAGAAAACAAATTTAGAGAAAGATAAAAAAATAAAAAAATAAAAGATAGTTTGCTTTTGGAAGTTGATTGGTATCTTTAGTGGGCTGGTTTTCTTTTCTTTGTACATGAATCCTATATTAATGATTTAAATAATGATTAATTATTTCATATAGATAAGATTTTAAAAGATTATTATTCTCTTTAGTAACTATTTAGCATTACTATATTTTTTAAATTTCAAATTTAAAACTTCAGTTAAACAATTATAAATCTGGTGTTATTTTAAATTTTGGGTTAATTAAACTTTTTTTTAATAAAGTTTGAGTTTTGATAGAATTTTAAAAATAAACAAGTAAATATTATGTATAATGATGAGATATATTATATTTTCAAAAATAAATATAGATTTACAGTTTGATAACAATATTGTTAGATTTTTTAACAATGACTAATTTGATTTCATTAATAATTTTTTTGAAATGAATCATAAATTACAACGCACCCACACATATAGAGAAAAATGAGGATAATAGTCATCGAAAAACTCAATAAAAATATTAAACCTAAAGATATGAAGCGAAATGAAACATTCCCATAAGAATGACGACTAACATCAAAAGAACCTAATAACCTTCATAAAAATTTATTGTCTCTGTCGAACGATACACCTTACAAAATGATAAAGGAGTGATGAGTGAACCAAATTATCTAGCAGGTTGTTTTGCTACACAATTCTAATTATATCGACAAACAACATTTTATCAAAGAGGGGATCTAACTATATGTGACCACCGATAAACTAATCAGAAAATAAATATTGTGAGAGTTTTTGTGAGAGAACTAAAACAACTGCAAATGCATGCGAAAACATACAAAAAATTATAAGGAATTTATCACAAGAGTTGAAAAGAACATGCATAAGGAAGTGAATTCTTATTCAAAATTAAAAACATGCAAGGAAAAAAGGAAAACAAATGACATAGTATGAAAAAACAAAGTAACTAATAATAACCGACGGTCGACAACCTACATTAATATTAATGTCGTTGTCGATTAAACAAAAATCAAAGAGAAAGAAGAAGACGACACAAAAATATCGAGATGAAACCTAGGTTAGAGAAAAGGATTAATTAATATTTCTTTAATGTTGTTAGAATTAATAAGGATGAAAATTTGAAAATAAATATAAATAATAAAACATAAAAATGGAATTGTGTTATTTGGTTATTTGGGGGGGGGGGTGTTTAAAAATAAATTAGAAGATAAAAGTGGGTTTAAGTTGTGAAACTTTTGGCTGCTAAAGAGTCAACACAAAATATGTAGTAATATATTATAAAATTTAAAAAAAATATATTAAAATTTCATTTTATTGATTGATTATTCATTTCAATAAATTATAAAAATCATGTTAATAAACATCATAAGTTAAAATAATCGCAATCAAAATATGTTAATAAGTTACCAAAAGATAGAACAATATTTCGATACATTCCAATCAGAGTATGTTAATTAGTTGCAAAAAAATATACCAAAAACTATTTTTATTCAATATATGAATTAGAAACCCGACCCAATACGACATGAAATAATAAAAAAATTTATTTTTATTTAATAAAAACATTGACTTAATTGAAAAAAATTATATATAGAGGGGTATTATTGTAATTATTCCTAAATATATAAGGTAAAATTATATATTTTTTCTGGGTCGGGTCCGGTTTTTTCACCCTAAACCCGAACCCGACCCAACCCGAATATCACACTTTAAAAAACCCGACCCGACCCGAATATAACACTTAAAAAACCCAACCCGAACAAAATAAAGTTTCACCCGACCCGACCCGAATATATGAATTAGAAATCCGACCCAACCCGACCCGAAATAATAAAAAATTATTTTTATTCAATAAAAACAATGACTTAATTGAAAAAAATTATATATAGATGGGCATTATTGTAATTATTCCTAAATATATAAGGTAAAATTATATATATTTTCGGGTCGGATATTTTTCATCCTAAACCCGAACTCGACCCGACCCAACCCGAATTTCACACTTAAAAAAACCGACCCGACCAAAATAAAATTTCACCTGACCGACCCGAATATATGAATTAGAAACCCGACCCGAAATAATAAAAAAATATTTTTATTCAATATACGAATAAATTACCAAAAGATTTATGAAGATAGTGTGGTCAAATTTCAATTCCCTCTAACAAGAGAATTGGATTCTATCTATTCTTAGATGAAATTCACTTTTCCTCGTTTGATGGAAAGTTGAAACCATGAGGGATTCCAATTCCCTTAAAAAACTTGAACCAAACATGAGAAAGTGGTAGAATTGAATTTCAATTTCCATCAATTTTAAGAAATTCTACCGAATTAAACCCACCTTATATTTGAGGTATCCAATCATGTGGCGTTGCTTTCTAGGGTATCCCTTTAATCATCTTTTGTCTTTTAACTGTTTAAAGCTTCGACCATGGCCATGATGATGACTAGACTGTCAAAATAAATTTTAAAAATTTAAAATCATTTGAATTATGGTATTTTAATTTTAATTTAATATTATTAATTGAAATAAAAATATTTTTATTTAATTTATATGTTAAAAATTATTTGAATTTAATATTTTAAATTTAATACCATGAATCAAAATGAAATAGATCTTAGGGTACGTTTGGTTCACGGAATGTAAGATTATTTGTATGAATAGGATTACTGGCAGTAATAAGATTACTAGAAATGTTGTATTTTGTGTTTGGTTCGTTTAGCAAGAATGTAAGATTACAATGTTTGGTTAAAGGAATAAAAGATTATTAGAATGCATATTTTACCAAATTGTCCTTATTATATATTTATTTTTTTAACAAGTTGAATTCTACTATAATTAATTTATATATTTTCTTTAAAAAAAATTAAATTCATAAAATTTATATAACTTTTTTTACAAAATTGAAAAGATAAACATGTTTAATGAAAGGGCAAAATTTTATTTTAACCCCTGAACTTCATATAAAATTCTAATTATAGACTTTTTGTAAATGTAAAATAGTTTAAGGATAAATTTGTAATTTAACCTTCACAGAATTTTTTTTATTCAAAGACAGAATAATCATATTTTTGAAAAAAAATTAAGGGCATTTTACTCCAAAACATCGGGAATGTAACAATATATAAGAGAATGAGGTAATCACATTCCTAGTAATATACTCCCAAAATATCACTGTTAGGAATAACTTATTACCGGGGATTGGGAATATTTGCCAACCAAACAAGAGAATGACATTCCATTCCCCTAGTAATGTGAGATACCCTGAACTAAACACCCTTTAGGCCCCGTTTAGTTCAAGGAATGTTGTATTACTGGGGGAATGAAATCTTATTCCCCGTTTGGTTGACCGATAATCCCATTCCCGGTAATCTTTTATTACCAACAGTAGATTTTTTTGGGTATATTATTGGGAATGTGATTACCTCCTTCCCTTAGGTATTGTTGGATTATCAGCTTTTTGGACTAAACTACCCTTAATTATTTTTCAAAAATATCATTCTTTTGTCGTTTAATAATAAAAATTCTACGAATGTTAAATTAAAAATTTATCCTTAAACTATTTTATATTTACAAAAAAAATCTATAATTAAAATTTTAAATAAAGTTCAGGGGTTAAAATAAAATTTACCCTTTCATTAAACCTATTTATCTTTTCAATTTTATAAAAAATATTATAGAAATTTTATGAATTTAAATTTTTTAAAGAAAATATATAAATTAATTATAGTAATATTATAGTAGAATTTAACTTGTTAAAAATAAATATATAATAAGGACAATTTGGTTAAATATACATTCTAATAATCTTTTATTCCTTTAACCAAACATGATAATCTTACATTCCTGCTAAACCAACCAAACACAAAATACAACATTCTCAGTAATCATATTCCTTGGTAATCTTTTATTCCCACTGGTAATCTTACATTCCGTGAACCAAATGCACCCTTAGTGTTTCTTACATATTTAATACAAGACATATATTTATACAAATTTATATGTTAAAATATCATATAAATAATTACTATTTGAAATAATATAAAACTGTCTCCATTTTAAATGGATAAAAATGTAAATTAAAGATAAACTAATTGAAAGTAGAAATTAACTCTTTTTTTCTATTTATTAAATGATTTGTTCATGCAATATTAATAAAAAATATAAATTTGGAGATAAAATAGTTATATATATATAACTATTTCCATTTAATATTAAATAAATTTACTTAAGTGAGATTAATAAAAATATATAAATTAGGAGATGATGTGATTGAGCATAAAATTTATCGTTTTTATTAACAAATAAATTTATGAGTAAACTACATTTTTTCACCCAAATAAGTTTTATGAGTTTTTCATAAGTTAATTCAGGAAAGTTTATTTTTGAACCGTGATTACACAATTAACAGTTGGATGACGAAAAAAGTAAAATTCAAAAATTAAGTGAATTTTTTAAAAATTAAATGGCAAAAATATAATTACAATAAAAATCGAGCGATTAAATACATATTTCTCTATAAATTTATTTAATTGGAATATTGATAAAATTAAATTTGTATTATAATTATTACAAATGTTATTATAAAAAATCATTTAAAAAAAGTATTCAAATAGAGTTACAATCCTTATTTATAACTGTGATAATTTGATTAATAATAAGAATAACAAATATTATTATTTATAGAATCAAATTCTTACCGGTAATTAAATTAATTTTTATTATAAATCTATTGGTCGAAGATTATTTAACGATTGAATTTATTTGAATAAAAATTCTTAACGATCGTATGTGTTTTCTCTATAAATATAAAGAGATGAAATCATTTTTGTAATTTCTACAACTTTTAAAGTTTGAGGTTAAAAGAATATTTTTGAAAATATCATATTTTGAGATATGAGAATTTTATGTATTTGTGCTCTTTGAGAACTTAATGTTCATAATTTATTATTATTATTTTTTCTTTGGGGGATAAACAACATCAAACCACATCTCTCGCAGTTCATCTAGTTTTAATTATTTTTCTGCTCACAAATTTCTAATAAGTGCTATCAGAATTATAATTAAAGTTGTTCAGTTTCGAAAAAATTTATTAATGTGAATTGTTTTAGTGATATTGGAGACACGTGAATTTTTAGTTAATCTAAATTACTCTAACAAATATTATGTGATAATTGAAATTATTAAAGACTTATCAATATTACTTAAATAGATATATAATTTACATACAAATTTAAATTTTTGAAGACTTGAAATCAAATGTCCAGATGAAATTTATGACAATGAGGAGATTGTTATATATTAGTGCGATCAAGTTGTATTTTATTATAATTATAGGTGTCGTAAATTATTTGGTGATTAAGTTTATTTGAATAAAAATTTGTATGAAATAAGAATTCTTAGTGATCAAATTTGTTTTATCTATAAATATAAAATGATCTTACCTTTAGAATTATGAGACATAATTATTTTGAAGAGAAATAATATTTTTGTGATATATATAACTTTAAGGTTTTTGTTGTATATATAAGTTTTGTAGGGATGCTGGAAGAGTGTTTTGAGAAATATAGAGTTTTGAAATATATATCGAGTTTTATGATACAATAAAGTTCATGTATTTTGTAATACCCTCATATCGATACGACTGACTCTATCCGATCTGAGATGTTACATTAAGATCATCGGAGCAATTCACACTGAAAATTCAAAAAAATTAAAATTTTTGTTAAAATATTTAAAAATCTTAAAACAATTTCTATATTAATTCAAAATCATTCATATATTAAAAAAAGAATTCAATCATAGAAAATAATATACAAGTTTTAAACTCAAAAAAAAAAAAAAACTTACATGTCTTCTAATTATATATATACCAAACTCTACAAGTGAGCCATCGAATACATAACTACTGAATAATACTAAAGTCCAAATTGACATATGGTAAATCGATTAATGTTCTATAATAAAAACTGAACCGAATACACTCCTAAGCGGATGATTATTTACTTTATTATTTTTCCCCTGCTTTTTCACCGTTACAATGAAAAAGATTTACTTTTCCACAATGGATTTTTGAAGATTTTTTCCCATTTACAGCTGAAGAAGGTAAGACAAAAACGCTTCCAAATACGAATCATTCCCCCACACTCCCGCCCACCACATTCGCCACCGCAGTGGTCACTCGCAACCCATTCGCTGACTACTTCCGCGGCGGCCCCCACCTCATCCCTCTGCTCCTCCTTCTTCAGACAAAATTCTCGGAGAGTTCGACTTTATTTTTCTAAAGAGAAAATAACTTTAATGATAAAAAATGTCTTATAATATACGATTTTAACTATTTTTTTTAATTTATGAAAATAACCAATAAATTTACAACGCGAACTCTAATTTTGCGACACAGTTTCTAAATTCGCAATGTTAATTAACGATATAGGTAAACACCACTATCCCAACGTGAATTTCGTTTTCGCAACGTTAATTACTGACATAGGTAAACACAACTATCGCAACGCGAATTTCGTAAATCGAATTCGTCAATTTCGTAACTTAATTACCTATATAGGTAAACACGGTAGAAAAATCCGATAAAAAAACTCGAATTCGACAATTTTAAAACTGAGTTACGAATTTACCAAATTCGTATTGCAAAATGTAAAATCTCGCCTCAGTTCGTTTATTTGGTTAAAGTTAAACAAACGAACGAATGAACATAACATATGCTCGTTCGTGTTTGTTTAATTCATTTATAGGCGTACATTTAGCTGAGTGATTTATACGTGGACTTAACAACTGAGATGCCTCAGGTTGAAAACACTCCAGTGCATTTTATGTTCTTTAATTTTTTCTTTAAGAGGCGAGATTTGACATTTCGCAACACGAAATTGTTAAATTCGTAACTCAGTTTTAAAATTATCGAATTCAAAATTTTTTACCAGATTTTTTCTATTGTGTTTATTTATGTCGGTAATTAGTGTTACGAAAACGAAATTCGTGTTGCGATAATTGTGTTTACTTATATTAATAATTAGCGTTGCGATAGTTGTGTTTACCTATATCGGTAATTAGCGTTGCAAATTTAAAAAATCGTATTTTAAATTTGAAAAATCGCGTTGCGAATTTAGAAAATCGTATTATGAATTTAGAAAATAGCGTTACGAATTTAAAAACTATGTTGCGAAATTAAAATTTACATTATGAATTTGTTGGTTATTTTTATAAATTCAAAATAAATTTAATTAAAATAATATATTATAAAATATTTTCGATCAATACATTATTTTCTCTTTTTTAAATCCCATAATTTCATACCCTGTTGATTCAGTCCCATCATTGAAGATTCAGAGCTTTCTCATCGGCAAAGAAATTGCAAACTTCATCTGCAGTACTACTGATGAAATCATGCTCTTCCATCTTCACATAACTCGTTTTAAACAACTGGAAGCAACTGCTCATGGAGGACGGCGATGAACACGCCGCCGCGTTGCTTGGGCTACCGCCGTTGCTATCTCCGTTGCTGTTGTTGTCTTCGTTCAAGATAGCGCTCGAATCACTATCCGACGATCCGTCTTTCATTTCCGGGAAAACGCCGCCACCTCCACCGACTGATCCACTGCCGCGGTTCAGTTCCGCAACCGGCTGCTCGTTAATCTTATCCTTCAGTTCATTAATCTGCACCATTTTCAGACCTTCAACTTTGGTTACAAATTAAACCCAGAGATTCCCGAGCTTACTATAATAAATCAATCGATTATTATCAATTTACCTGTTTGAGAAGAGCTTCATTTTCATGGCGGAGGGTATTGTAATTGAGCTTAAGAGGTTCGTAACTGGTTTTAAGAACACCGTAATCTCTCTCCAATTGCTTGGTTTTCCATCTAGCGCGTCGGTTCTGGAACCAGACAGCAACTTGTCGTGGTTGCAAGCCGAGTTCTTGAGCGAGTTTCGTTTTCCGTTCGGGTTCGAGCTTGTTTTGGACTTCGAAATTCTTCTCCAATGCCTTCACTTGATCTAATCTTAATCGTCTCTTCTTTCCGCCGCCGCCATTGCCGACCGTCAATTCTTCGAAACAACCTTCTTCATCTAATCCATCCAACATCGACTGAAACTCCCTACTGTAAACATTGTTGCTGTTTCTGGGACCATCTTCATCTGTACCAAAATCAAAACATAATCAACAACGATTAAGACACTGAGAACACCAAAGACTGTTGTTTTGTAATAAAATATTGTTTTGTTTTATTAGACCTGACGTTGGGCAAATAGCCATCAAAGCACCCAAAGAATCTGAGCTTCCAGATCTCTTCATGGTGGATGATGAAATGAACAATTTTTTTTCTTCTTTTTTTTTGGATGTCAGATCTTTTATTCTTTAAAAATTGTCAATGGATGTTGTTGTTAAAGAGATTCAACCAAGATTGAAACTCAAACAATAACCAAATTGTTCATAAGTTGTAGCATTTTACAACTAAAGAGAAATAATAATCACTGTCCTGTCTTAATTTCTCCACCATTTTTGTTCTTCTTTAACACAGTTCCCATCAAACAAGGAAAACAAAGAAACCAACAAAACTAGAAAAAAAAATCTTTTTTTCTTTTACATTATAATGTAGAATGGAAAATTACGGAGAAATAAAGGAAGCTTTTATCATGTGACAGGGAGAGAGTAGAGAGATGAAAATTGAAAGGGAAGAAATAGAAGCAGGTAGCGGAGCAGTGTTTCCCCCATATGCTTTAAATAAAAGCAAGATGGGTCATGTTTGGGGTTAGGTACTTAGGTACGATTAGCAAGCAAATTCAAATGAAACCAAAATCCATTCCAAATGCAATTTTTAGTTTTTTCTAAGAATTCTTTTCTTTAGAAGAGGTACCTAAGAATTCTAATTTAATGTGTTCGGTGACGTGTTATTTATTTTAATTATATATATTTTAGAAAGGTTTAGTTATAAAAAAGTGTTTAAATTATATATATTTTCTCATTTAGATGATTAAACTTTTTTCGGTTAATGAGGGTGTCTAACGTTATGAACCTTATCATTTTAGGGTTCTTGTCCGTAACAGACGTTAAAAGAGGATGTTAAATGACACGAGTTGCTCTTATTTTAAAAAAAATTATTTAAAAACTTAGAAATATTATTATACATAAAAATACTAATTTCTCTAAAATAAAAAAGCTAAAATCCTTAAAACCATTCATAAAACTTCTACACTATTCTTATCATCTCCCTTGCCAATCACAATCGTCGTCACTGGTATGTTATCGTTGCCCTTACTGTCGTGCTTACCGTCAGATTGTGTGAATGTTGCGATTTTCCCTTTACTGTTCATCAAGTTTAAAATCGGTTCGTCGAATAGTTGTTCGTCCGATGGAGGTTCGATTGGGTGGAGTTTCAGTACACGACAACCGTAACAGAAGACGACAGTCAATATGAGTAAAGGGGTAGGAATTATGATTTTCAAAATTTTATGTTTTTTTAATTATAATTGCAATTTTTTATTTTAAATATAATTTTAAAAAATTTCTAAACACGTCATGTGCCGCTTAACGAGATTTTTTAACGATCGTACATTAGAGGTACTTAAAATAGTAACGTAACGTTAGACAACTATATTGACAAAAAAGTTAGATACGTAAATATGAAAAAAATGTATAGTTTGAATTTTATTTTTGTATTAAGCTTTAGAAAGTTATTAATATCATAATGATTATTTAAAAGGTAAACTATATGATCACTTATATTTGAGTAAATTTTTCTTTATTCTATTGATATTTTTAAAATTAATAATTCGAATAATGATTGTAACATCCCAAAATTAGGGCTAGTGACCAAAATAGAAGTTCTGAAACTTTGAGGTATGATTTCAAAAGATTGAAAAGTTCAAGGACTTATTTAAGAATATTTTGTGAATGATTGTTTAGTAAATATTTGATGAAGTAAGGGTAAATTGGTATTTTCAAAGGAAGATTTTTATTTTTTCCTTTATAAAAGGATATAACCACGTGGAAATGAGAGGTGATAATGGAAAAGAAAGATCTAGAGAGTTGGGTTCAACTTCTTCTTCTTCCCGTGAGCTCAATTAAAAGGTGAGTTTCTTACAAGTTGATTATTCCTTAATTTTATGATGGGTTTTGATTCTTGGAGGATTAAGAAAGCTTAGGGAATGCTTAAGGTGACTTAAAACCCAAAGATGAATAAGTTATGTAAGATTGAAGATAAAGAGTTTTAAGGGAATTATTGAGAAAGAGTTGATAAATAAGTTTTGAAGTGAAAATTGACTTGTCACCACCTAAATTAAGAAATATGAAGTGTTATAATTGAGATTATAACATGTTGAAAAATTGGTAGGATTCTTGATTTCAATATATAGGATGGGATTTTGAAGATAAGGATGTGTTAGATGAATAGAAATTGGTTTGAGTATGTGTACTTGAGTTAAGAGTATGAAAGAGAATATAACATGAAGGAATTAAGCTGATATGAGTAAATTTTCAGGTTTAAAAAGTGAATTCTAGGCTATGAGTATCGGTAATGCTTTTTCAAGTACCGATACTTCAAGAGTAAAAGAGTGATAATTGGTATAGGGGTATCAATACTGGTTAAACAATATCAATACTATAAGCTTGAATTTGACAAAGGCATTCATGGGGTATAGATACCTGGAGGGTAGTATCAATACCAAGAGTACCGGTACCATAAAGTCAGTATCAGTACCAATTTTTGAAACAAGGGTTTCGAATGCAAAATGGGTATCGATACCAGGCTTGGTATCAATACCACAGCTAAGGAAGTATCAGTACCATACAGGGGGTACCGATACTACTTCAAGTAGAAAATAGAATTAAGCATTTCTTTTGGTCTAAGAAATTAAGGAATGAATTATGATATTTGGAATGCTGATATGTATATAATATGTATGATTGTGTAGATATCGATCGAGAGCAAAGTCTGGACAAGTCGACAAGTAATAGTCATCGAGGAAAAAGATAAGAGATCGGTATTGACTAGTGAGGCCAGGTGAGTGCGTACTAGTTTGTATATGATGTTTAAGGGAAATAAGACTTGCGATGAGTCTATTTCTTATATTATAATGCATGAATTCATGAATATAGGCATGTGTTGATATGAGTGTTGTGTGTGACTGAGTACTTGAATATGAGTGTGTTGAACTATGTTTCGATATAACAATTTAAGGCAAAATGGTTTTTGGACTTGAATTGAATTTACAAAATGGTTTTTGGACTTGAATTGAATTTACAAAATGTTTTTGGACTTAATTGAATTTATTCAAAATTTACAAAAAATAATTCAAAGTTCTTTTAATTTAAAATTGAGCACAAAAATGTTTTTATGAAGGGGACCCGAGGCTCAAAAATTCCAGTTTGTAAAAGGGGAACCGATTCTCCCCAAGGGGGTACCGATTCCCTCACTGTTCATCAGCCCAACGATCATAATATTTGAATATATTATGAAGGGGTATCGATTCCCTATGAAGGGGTACCGATTCCCCCCATTATGGGCAGCCTTTTTGAGTAGAAAAATCATTCCCAAACGGCTCCAAAACATCCCCAACGGCTAGATACGACTTCAAACTCATTCCAAGCTATAAATACAAGCTAAGGACACTTGAAGAAGAAAGAGAACAACTATCCAAGCAATCAAACACAAGAGAATAGTTTTTCAATCTTATTTCATCTTTCTCTTGTAAATATTTTGTTCTTGTGAGCTCAATCTTGTAAACACCTACCTTAGAGAGGTTTTCTTGTTTACTTATTTTATCCTTTTGTAAAGGGGAAAGGTTCTAGCTTATCCCGTGTAAAAGCTAGGGAAAGGTTCTAGTTTAGCCCGGAAAAACTAGGGAGTTTGTAAGGTTACTCTTTATCCTCAAAAGAAAGAACAAATTAGTGAATTTGTTGGAAAATCCTTGGTGAGGAGCTAAGGTAGTGGACGTAGACTTTGTTTGAGAAAGTCGAACCACTATAAATCGCTGTGCAATTCTCTATCTTTCAATCTCCTTACTCCCTAAACACAAAACCGTTCCGACCCTCTTTGCAAATCGTTCCGGTTGTCGTTTCGAGCTTCCAAAAATCCTAACAGAGTGTATGTGTTATATGTTATTGTATATGTTATATGATCTGTGTAAATATATGTTAATGTAATGAAGCTATGTAATATGATACATATATGACAAAATGAATATAAAGAATTATATGAATATGAAATACAATCTATGTGAATAGATGATCACATGATATAAATTATGTGACAATATATATGTGATACATGAGAATATGATATGAGCCATATGTTATGACATACATGAACATATGAGAAATAATATGAGCTATATGTGCTACATGAGCTATTTGATAAAAAATTATGAAATTATGTGTCTATGTGATATGAATAAGTGAATATGTGACAAGTATAAAGATAATGCCCATGTTATGTGACATGAGAGTTAGAGGTATAGTTGGCATGCCAAGAGTCGAGGGTTCTACGTGGTCCTTCGGGACATATATGTAATCCTTTGAAACATATATGCGGTACTTCGGTACACTTATTTGATCCATTGGAATATGTATATGGTTATTAAGGAGTGGTTCTTCGGGACATAGATGTGATATGTGGTCCTTCGGAACAAATTTCATATGCCACTAAGTGAGAATTATATGAGCTGTGATGACAACATATGTGCACAACCTCTATGTACTCACATATCTTTAGTTCTCACATGTGTACATGGGCTAATAAAAGATAATATAAATAAATTTGGTATGATTATATGTTTGTTTCTTTGTGGAGTGATATATGTGACATGATGATGTGTATATGGTTTGGTTAAGAATGTTAGATACAAGAGCATATGACTAAGAGATAAGAATGAAAATAATGCTAATAATAATAAGGATAATGAGATATTATGCATATGTATGTATTTATGTTTGATGCATAATGTGTTTTATAATTAATATGATTACATGAAGTGTGCATAGTAGGAAATAATATTTAGATGTTATATTTAACTAACTCATCGACTTAGCGTGTGAGTGTTTCACATTTAAATTCTGAGAAGATTAAAGAGCAAAGAGGAGCAAGACATGTCAGTTTCTCCATACCAAAAGTTAGATCAGAAGAGAAATGAATAATATGTATTTTGTTTTAATGAATATATTTGGCATGTAATTCAGAGATTGAAATTTTATATGCTTTGATATGTTTTGTAAATAAATTGTTTTTAAATAATTTGAAATTCTTCATTCTTATGTAAAAGTAAATGTTTTGAAAAGTCAATTTGACACCTCGGACTCGTATTCGGGTTGGGTACGGATCAAGGGTATTACAATAATGTTATTGATTTATAATAAATTGAGCTCTCAACCCTAATAACTGTTATTGGGAAGCGACAGAATGCTAACGTGACTCATTAACGACTGATCTAATACTGTTTTTGCCATTCAAGACAATCTCCACTTCACCTTCTCGGTTCTTCTAGCTTTCGTCGCCATCTCCACAGCTGTACGTTCACAACCTAGAGATAAATTCATGTCGATCAAATCCACCATCACCCCACTCTTTTTGGATGCCTCCTCCGCTCTAAGAAAATCGAGTTTCAACATCATAGCCACCCTCCTCCCAATCACCCCTGAAATCTTCATCTCTTCGCTACATTCCACCATCTTCGCCATCAAGGACTCTTACATCGCCAACGCTTCCCACATTTCCTCGGACTTGGCTGCAATACTTTGATCTAACGATGTTAGTAGTCAGATACTCTCATGATGGATGGAGCCATAAAATAAACCAATCCATTCGAAGAAGAAATGAGAATGCAGATCGTGCCCTTTAACTCCAGAAGATACAGCTCTAGTATTACAAGCACTAGGCATTGATAGCACCACCACAATTCACGTTGCAACAGGGGAAATATATCATAAGGAGAACCGAGTATCCAGATCATCCCAGACAAGAAGATTATTTCTAATCTTATCCTTATGAATGCTTGCCACCATTTACTTCGACTTTCAACTAGTACTTGATAAACCCTAAAATCATATATATGTCATTTTCTTATTTCCAGATTCACGACATAACTCTAGAAGGAATGAATAATACCCAACTCAGTGCAACAAGCTTTTCATGAACAACAAATACTCAACTCGGTGCAAGTGAAGGGCTTACTCGACAAATAATAATATCAGGAGTTCTTTCATGGGAAGCTGAAGAGGAGAGGCGAAGTACTAAAAAAGATGCTTCAAGACCCAAGAAGTGTGGGAAGGGTTGACGATGGAATAGTCCGGGATGACGAAGATGGTGGAATGCGGCGAGGAGATGAAGATTTCAAGGGTGATTTGAAGGAGGATGGCTATGATGTTGAAACCCGATTTTCTTGGAGTGGTGGAGGAGTACAAAAGGAGTGGGGCGATGGCGGATTTGGTCAGCAGGGATTCATCTTTGGGCAGTGAACGTAGGACGGTGGAGATGGCTAGGAAAACTAGAACCATTTGTTAACGTCAGCCGGTCGAAAACAGTGTAAAAGTAATGGAAGTTATCTCGCATGGTAAAAACATTATCACGCCGGTCGTTTAATTCATCACCTAATAACATCTGGTACCATCAAATAATTAATTTATTATAAATTAATAATGTTAATAGTCAAATCATCAACCTTTAAAAATTAATAAAAAAATTCAATATAAATGATTATTTATATAATTTATCCTCATTTAAAATAATAGCGTAGATAAGTGAGACTATTTATTTAAACTAAGTGACGTGGCGTAGAAAAAGGAATAACAATTACCCAAAAAGATCAGGTTCCCGAACGCCACGTCAGCTCGAAACTTGAATCTGCCACACAAAGCTCACCACTTTCGCCGTTCTCTCGAGTCTAGACTCATAGAGCATTTTTCATGGCGATGATATGCCAATAAAAGGCTCTGAAAACTTCTTTCGGATCATTAATAATGGCTTCAATCGATCTCAGTTATTCCTCAATGGCTCTCTCCAATTTACAGTATGTTCTTTTTCCTTTCCTTCACATTTCTCTACAATTCTCATTTTTTTCAATTGTTCTTAAATTCTAAATATTTAATTAAATGACGTTACGTTAGGGAGTTTCCTTTGTCTGCTTCAGAATATTTGAATAAGTGGAACAATGGCAGAAATTTTTCATGATAATAGGAAAAAATGTCAAGTCTTTGAGATCATTTCTCGAGTGATATTTAAGAAAATATTATATTTGACAATGAATGTAAAAGATTTGGCATGTATTATTTATGTTCTGTTACAAAACATGGATTCGTATATTTCTATAATTCTAGTGGTGTTAAGTATACAGGGGTTGATTTTTTCTCTCTTCTGTTTAATTTAGTGTATAATGTTGGGAATCCGATTGTTACAGCAAATGGGTACAACCCTGTTATGTTTTCAAGCATTTGTACAAGAAAGATGGGTTTGTGTTTCAAGGGTGCTGGTAAAGTTAGAGCTGCTTTGGTATCTGGAGAAGGGGATGTGCTATCTTATCCTAATGACAATGGAATCGTTGCTGGGAAGACTGGTTTTGTCAATGGACTTGTTGACCACCAAACTGGGATTGAGATACAACCTGATGCAATAGGTTTCGGAACATTAGCAGCCGAAATAATTCCTATGATGAGTGGTTTCTTTGGCGATGAATATGACCTGGATCACCCTGACGAAGGGTTTGCTTCCATCCCAGAAGCCATTGACGATATTCATCAAGGAAAGGTTTGTTTGTCCTAATTACATGTTTGAATTTGATGATTCTTTTATAGTGATTATAACACTTTTAAGTCAGTAAACTTGGCAGTTTGTAATTGTTGTAGATGATGAAGATAGAGAAAATGAGGGTGATCTGATAATGGCAGCATCAAGGGCAACTCCAGAGGCCATGGCCTTTATAGTCAAACATGGAACTGGAATTGTTTGTGTGAGCATGAAAGCTGAAGACTTGGAGAGATAGGAGCTACCATTAATGGTAACCCAGAAGGAGAATGAGGAAAAACTTTGTACAGCTTTTACTGTATCAGTGGTATGTCCTCTGCCTTATTAGAGAGTACATGTGGAAGCTACTCCTTTTATATTTGCCAAAAACTTGCAGGCTTCGATTAATCGAATGCAAAATGAGAAATTTGAGCTAAAGGTGGATTCATATTTCAGTGTTGTATGCTTACTTTCTAAAGCTAATTTAAAATTTTGAAATCCTTGTTTCGTGATCTCAACTGTGTTGATTTCATGTAGGATGCAAAGCATGGTACAGCAACAGGTGTGCTGCTCGTGATAGGGCGACAAGGCACACAGAAGCTTCTATTGATCTAGCTGTATTAGCCGGGTTAGAACCTGCTGTAGTTCTATGTGAGATTGTGGATGATGATGATTCAATGGCTAGGTTGCCAAAGCTTCTTGAATTCGTGAATCAGGTATATTAATGAGAGCATTTTTCATAGAGGGTGCTGGTGTTGTTAAAGTTAGGGTCCTTTATTGCTCTTCTTACAACTTAAGTCCCCTCAAACTGAAGCATAAATATTTGGCATGTGAACCAGTTTGTAAACTTAATTGCCAGATTTTCCTTCTCCTACATTGAAGGGAGAAACTAGGACCTGCAACTTAATACCGCCAGTTATCTGTGCTCATAATGTACTATAACTCTATAAGAGACGAAGGAGTATTGACATCGTAGAGTCGGTACTACTTCCTTCTTATGTTCCTGTTCCTATTCAAATAGTCTATAGATAGGATCCCATTGTTGCTGGTTTTTATAAGTTCTTCCAACTGTGACTTTCTGTGTTACTTCTACTGTATTTATCTTTAAGCATGTGTTGAAAACATGTTCAACATCACAAAGTGGACATAGACGTGTTGGAATGGTGATAAACTATTTTATATCTGCATTCATCTGCATTTTTCCTTGTTGAGTACGGAATTAATCCATTTTGTGAAGCTATTCAAATTACAACAATTGACAGATATATAAGGAAAAGAGAGGCTGGTGGAGCTTTCTGCTTGTGTTTATATGTGTTTTGATACTTTGCTAGAATCTACAGGGAGATTTTCTTGCTCTCAAGCGATGCACTCTTGTCGCTTAGTTTCTATGACGTTGATCCTTTTGTGTTTAACTCTGCCAATATGGACGTGTTTGTTGTGTCGCTACCAACATGGCAAAACTTTATCGATTTGATTAGATTGTATGAGTAGGTTGTTAACCAGATTGTGGAACATGCAGGGTGAAATCCGTGATGGCCAAGATATTCTCGTGACGGTACATTCTGAGTGCCTTACCTGCGACATATTCGGGTCGGCCAGATGTGATTGCAGGAACCAGTTGGCAGTAGCAATGAAGCAAATTGAGGCAACCGGTCAGGGTGTATTATTTTATCTTCGTGGACGTGAAGGTAGAGGGATTGGTTTAGGGCACAAGGTTCATGCTTACAACCCTCAAGATGGACATGACACAGTTGAGGCCAATGAGGAGCTTGAGTTACCTGTTGGTTCTCAGGAATACGGCATCGGGGCACAAGTAAGTTTCCTTCTGCAATTTGTTTGGTATCATTTATGCTTTGCTTCTCACACGTTACCTACGGTAGAAAAGTAAATTGAAATCATTGGCAATCTTCATTTTTAAAGTGTTGTCAATTGTTATAGTCCTTAACATTGTACTCCACACTGTCCATTCGGATTCGAAGTTCAACAATGTCTTTTCGCCTGCACCACACACTGATATGCTAACCAATTTCAATATTATAAAAACATAGTTCTGTCCACATGTTTGTGCAATTAAATGCCCGAATGTATCGTTCAACTTGTTGCAGATACTACGTGATCTTGGTGTTCGTACGAAGAGGCTGATGACAAACAATCCGGCAAAGTACGTTGGGCTTAAAGGTTACGGTTTGACCATTTCCGGCAGGGTTCTGTTATTGACCCCAATAACTAATTACAACAACAGATACTAGGAGACCAAACGAGCCAAAATGGAGCATGTTTTTGGTTCAGAAGTAAACTTGCTCCTACACTGCTTGCAATGACATGGCGGCGATATTAAGCAGGCTGTGTTTGATATCCTGTTGTTTGAGTTGGTAATTTCATGTAGGTCTGCTGTGGTATTTAACACTTCGGGTATAAAGTCTTAGTTTATTATTTGATTTAAATTTTTACACTAATTTAGAAACCTAATCAGCATCCTTTTGGAGAACCCAGAAAATGTTCTCCAGGATAACTGATGAAAATGTGTTTGTTATGGATTTCATTGGCAAGCCCATTACTATTGAATTACTTTTAGGTTGAAGACGATCCAATGAATCCTCCATATCTGGAAAAGATTTAATTGTTGATTTGGATATCATGATCAACAACATACATCTCAATCTAACCAGAAAAGTGAGCCATCGCTTCATACAATGACAGCGACCGATGCATGGGTAATTGAGATCGTATGGATCCCTTGTAAAGCTGATATGGTTGTAGATAATATGGCGAAACTAGTTGATCTTCATCATTTTGAGCCGATTATATGTGAGAGTGTTTCAGACGAAGCTTGGAATCTTCTCAAACGAGACATTTAAGGCCCTCCCTATTGGAGAATTGTTTCTCTATAACCCCAAGATAAGTCCCACTTCAATTAAAATAATGATACTACTAGTAACATCCCAAAATACAGGTTAGTGATTAAATTATAAAACTTCAGAGTTTGGTGATTGAAGTAGGATATTTGAATAGTTTAATGATTTGTTTAGAAATATTTCCTGAAAGTTATTAGTAATTATCAAAAGAATTAAAGGGCAAAATGGTCATTTAGCATGAAAGATATTTTTTCCCCAATAATATGATTGAATCACATGGAGGTGGGGGAAAGAGTTATCTGAAAACTCTTTCTTCTTCCTTTCTTCTTCTCCCAACCGTGGAAGCTAGGCAAATGTAAGGGTTTTCTGAGTTGTTGATTATTTGTTAAATTAAAGGTTAGGTTTTGATCATTAGATGATAATTAAGTTTAAGGAAAACTTAAGTTGTCTTATAATCAAAAGATGAAGAAGTTATAAGAGATTTAAGAAAATGAGTTTTTTATATGAAATCATGGAAGTATTAGAATTGTATTTAGAACATATTGAAATTTGAGTATGATTCTTGAATTACATATGAGGAATAGAATTTTTAAGTTATAGATGATTTTCATGGATATAAGTTGGTTTAAGTAATGGTAGTTGAGTTTAATGATATGATAGGGGTTTAAAATAGAAGAATTGAGTGAAGAATTGATGATTTTCGGGCTTAAAGTACAATTTCCGGGCAGAGAGAACCAATACCTATGAAGGGGAATCGATTCCCCTTCTTGAACGAAAAATTTCTAGTATGTTCAGGGGGGATCGATTCCCCCCTAAATGAAAAATGAAATTTGGTTCAATAATTTGGCTTAAGTTGTTAACATCAATTTTAAGGTTTAGGCTTCTGATAGTTGTTTTGAAATGTTATATTTATGTAGATATTGAGCCTAAACAAGCTCTGGAATAATCAAGGGATTAGAATTGATTCAAATCAAACAAGGCTAAGGTGAGTGCAATTTAATTTGTACTTATATTATCGAACAAACATTGGCTTGCGATGAGCCAGTAATAGAGTTACTATAGTAAGAAGTGACTCCTAAAATAGTATTTGATTAGTGATCGATGTGATTATTATATGTGTTATGATCTATGCGAATATGCAATATGTGATACATGTTATATGATATGAAATAGATGTTTACACATACATGTGGTATGTGACAGAAGAAAAGAAATATGTGATCATAAGAGCAATAATAATAAGTTATGAGATTACATGTTTATATGATACAAGTGAGTTGAATTGTTATAAATGATAATGCCCATGTTATGTGATATGAGAGCTAGTGGTATAGTTGGCATGCCAAGAGTCGAGGGTTCCATATGTCCTACGAGACATATGATAGGTCCTTCGGGACACAGATTACATCCTTCGGGATGATAGGTCCTTCGGGACACAGATGACATCCTTTGGGATGATAGGTCCTTTGGGACATAGTTTATACGAGATGTGGTGATAGCATATGTGTGCACAACCTCATAGTACTCATATACCTTGAGTTCTCAGTAATGTTCATGGGCCTACAAAAGATATCAAAATTATATAAATAGTATAAATACACTGTGTATAATGCATATGATTTGTTATATGAAATGTTTTATGGTTTATATTATATTTTTTAAATGCCTCAATAAGTCAAAGACTTAGCGTGTGATTGTTTCACACGTAGGATCAAAGAAGTTGAAAGAGCAAGGACAGACATCTGAGACATCATAGCTTTATTCGAGATCAGATCAGAAGATATTTTATAGTAGGTTCTCTTTCTTATAATAAATAGTGTTGGCATGTAACTAAAGTTTTAAATCTTTTATGCGCTAATAAGTTTTATAAACTGTTTGAGATAATTTATGTAAATTATTCAGTTATATGTAGAAAAAGTTTAAAATTATTCACTATTTTGTACAAGTAAATGTTTTGAAACGTTAATGTGACACCTCAGACTCGTATTCAATTTGGGTACAGGTTGGGGGTGTTACAATTAATGGCATCAGAGCTATGGTTTAGTTGATTCTAGGCATAAAATGAAGTCAGAAATGTTTTAAAAAGTTTACATGCCAATAGAAAAAAAACAAACCTGATCTGATAAGAGTTATAAGTATGTTGTCTTCTAATAGAGTTTTATGGTTATGTCTTGTTAGATGTCTGATCATGAGAGTTCCCGAAGTGAAGCGGGAGATGATAGACATGAGGGAAGTAGCAATTTACCGGCCCTGGCCAGGCAAGATGAAGAGCAGACAACTCCGGGAGTGGCTGCAAAAGACCAAGATGTGTTCTTTAGGACGTTGGACACTGTCCTGACGCGTTTTCAACCTCCCGTTTCCTCAACTCAAAGAATAAATATTGCCGAAAGAGTTGAAAGGATTAGGAGCTCCTGAATTCAAAGGTGACGCCGAGGAAGATCCTGTTGCTGCGGACCTTTGGCTCAATGATGTGAAGCTTATGTTAAATGGACTCCACTGTTCTGATGTGGAGAAGTTAGATGGAGTGGTCTCTTTGCTTCATGGACAAGCAAGAATTTGGTGGACAAATGTTACCTTGAGGATGACCAGTGATCAAGTGACATGGTCCTTGTTTTTAGAAGAGTTTAAGCACAAGTATATTGGAGATCAGTTTATAAGGCAAATGAAGCAAGAGTTTATGAGTATGAATCAGTTGAATCGCACCGTATATGAATATGAGTGTGAGTTTAATAAGTTGAGTCGTTTTGCTGCTGAGCTTATTCCAACAGAAAAAGATACTTGTGAATGGTTTGTTGAAGGCTTGCGCCCGAGGTTGAAAGAAATGTTGATCGTGTTGAACTTGTCCTCGTTTCAAGAGGTTGTCAATCGTGCTAAAGCTTTAGAGAGGGCTCAGAATGAAAGGTTTGGGGATCAGAGAGCCCAACCGTCTAAAAGAACTGGAGCTTCATCAAGTTTTACATCACCTAAGAGAGGTAGAGATTTTTGTTTTCGTTCTCAGGCGAGGTCTGAATCAATGGCATCTTCCGCTAGAGGATCAAATCAAGTGAGAGCTAGACAAACTCAATCAATAGGGCCTGGTACTGGGAGAGCAAATCCGGGTCAAGAAAGACAATGTCAGACATGTGGAAGACATCATAGTGGTATATGTAGAGTAAAAGTCGGAGCTTGTTTCCGATGTGGGGAAACGGGACATTTCATGAGAGATTGTCCAGTGAGGTCCGTAGAGCCTTCACAGTCAGAGCGATTTGTTTCGATTTCTCAGAGAGGAAGGGGTAGAGGTAGAGAAAGAAGTCAGCCTGAATCTTCTACTCAACAAGAGGTGCGCTATGTTGCTCGGGTGTATAACCTCAAGACTAATGAAGAACGTGATGATCCTGAGATAATTGCAGGTACCTTTCAACTGTATGATAAATGTGTTATGATATTGATTGATCTGGGGTCAACATATTCATATATTTGTAGTAAATTGGTGAGTGAACTGGGAATTCAATTAGAAGCCATTAGTAAAGATGTGATAGTAACAAATCCATTAGGACACAGTGCTCGGGTAAATAGAGTGTGTCGTGGGTGTCCCATAAAGATTCAAGGAATCGAATTCCCTGCTAATCTGATGGAATTACCCTTTGACGAATTCGAAGTGATACTGGGAATGGACTGGCTATATCGCTATTATGCTAATGTTGACTGTAGACTGAAGAGGGTAACATTAATCAGTCCTGACGGAGTGGATGTTATAGTGTTCAGTGAAGGATGGAATCCATTGACAAATGTAATTTCAGTAATGTCGGCAAAGAAGTTACTGCTACAGGGATGTCAAGGGTTCATTGCTAATGTGTGGGATTTTAGAACCAAGGAAAAAGGGATTGAAGAAATTCCTATCGTCAAAGAATTTTCTGACGTATTTCCTGCAGAGTTACCAGGTCTGCCTCCAGACAGAGAAGTGGAGTTCCAAATTGAAATATTACCTGGAACTGCACCTATTGCCATGTCACCATACAGAATGGCTCCAAAAGAGTTGCAAGAATTAAAGATTCAATTACAAGAATTGCTGGACAAAGGTTTTATTAGACCAAGTGTATCACCTTGGGGAGCTCCAGTTTTGTTTGTTAAGAAGAATGACGGTTCAATGCGTCTCTGCATTGACTACAGGCAACTCAATAAAGTGACTATCAAGAATAAATATCTACTTCCTCGAATCGATGACTTATTTGATCAATTAAAGGGAGCTTCAGTGTTCTCAAAAATCGATCTACGTTCGGGTTATCATCAATTAAAGATTCAAGAGAAAGATGTTCCAAAGACGGCATTTAGAACAAGATATGGTCACTATGAGTTTATAGTGATTCCGTTTGGAGTTACGAATGCACCAACTGTTTTCATGGATCTAATGAACAAAATTTTCCAACTTTATTTGGATCAGTTCGTGGTAGTTTTCATTGATGATATTTTAATATATTCAAAGTCAGAGAAAGAGCATAATTCGCATTTGAGGATTGTCTTGCAGATTTTACGAGATAAGAAGCTTTATGCTAAACTTTCTAAATGTGAATTCTGGTTGAGTGAAGTGACATTCCTTGGACATGTAATTTATGCAGAAGGAGTTTGAGTGGATCCTCAAAGATTAAAGCTATTATGGAGTGGGAAGTTCCAAAGAATGTGTCAGAAGTTCAAAGTTTTATGGGGTTAGCCGGTTATTATCGAAGGTTCATTAAAAACTTTTCGATCATAGCATTACCCCTAACTAAACTGTTAAAAAAGGAAGTAAAATTTGTTTGGACTCAAGAATGTCAAGAGAGCTTTGAAAAGTTAAAGAAGATTCTTACAGAAGCTCTAGTGTTAGTTCAACCTGAGTCTGACAAGGATTTTGTAGTGTATATTGATGCGTCTCATAATGGTTTGGGATGTATGTTAATGCAAGAAGGCAAGGTGGTGGCCTATGCTTCGAGACAATTAAAGCCGCATGAGAAGAATTATCCGACACACGATATGGAGATGGTTGCAGTAGTGTTTGCTCTTAAGATCTGGCGTCACTATTTGTATGGTGAAAAATGCTACTTGTATACAGATCACAAGAGTTTAAAGTACTTGATGACCCAAAAAGAGTTGAATTTAAGACAGAGAAGATGGATGGAATTTCTTAAAGATTATGATGTTGTGATTGATTTCCATCCCGGAAAGGCAAACATAGTAACGGATGCCTTAAGCCGAAAGACGTTTGTAGCCTTACGAGCTATGGATGTTAAACTATCATTAGGTGGAGATGGTGCGATTTGTGCGGAATTGACTATCAAACCATCATGGTTAGATCGAATTAAAGAATTACAAGCTAAAGATGAAAAGTGTTCAATGAAGTTGCAGCAAATAAAGAATGGAGAGTGTACAGATTGTGAGATGAAAACTGATGGGAACCTATATTATCAAGGGAGGCTAGTGATTCCAGATGATAATGAATTAAAGAATGATTTATTAATGGAAGCTCACTGTAGTCCATTAACGATGCACCCAGGAGGAAACAAAATGTATATGGATCTCAAGAGTCGATATTGGTGGCTAGAATGAAGAAAGACATTACGGAATTTGTATCAAAATGTTTGATTTGTCAGCAAGTTAAGGTTGAGCATCAGGTTCCATTGGGACTGTTACAATTAATTTCAATTCCTCAATGGAAATGGGAGAATGTAACAATGGATTTTGTGGCGGGGTTTCCTTTAATTCCAAACAAAAGATCCAAACAAAAGAGATTCAATATGGGTGCTTGTGGAAAGGTTGACTAAGTCAGCCCATTTTATTTCGGTACGAACGGATTTCTCTATGGATAAATATGCTGAGCTGTATATCAGAGAGATTATACGGTTACATGGAGTACCTGTTTCCATAGTTTCTGATCGGGATCCTAGATTCACGTCACGATTTTGGAAGTCTTTACATAGATCATTGGGCACAAGACTGAATTTTAGCACAGCGTTTCATCCTCAGAAAGATGGTCAATCTGAACGAACTATCCAAATTCTGGAGGATATGTTAAGAGCTTGTATTATTGAATTTAAGGAATCGTGGGAAAAATATTCTACTTGCTGAATTTGCATACAACAATAGTTATCAGTCAAGCATCAAAATGGCTCCCTATTAAGCTTTATATGGGAGAAGATGTCGTACACCCTTGAATTGGTATGAACTTAAGGATCGAGAAGTTATTGGTCCTGAGTTGATTCAAGAAATGGAAGAGAAAGTCCAAGTAATTCAGAATAATCTGAAAGCTGCAGCTGATAGACAGAAATCATATGCTGATTTAAAAAGGAAAGAAATTGAGTTTCAAATCAGAAATAAAGTGTTCTTGAAAGTGTCTCCGTGGAAGAAAGTATTGAGATTTGTACGTAAAGGAAAATTGAGTCCTCGGTTTATTGGACCATATGAAATCGTTAAGAGAGTGGGACTAGTGGTATATCAATTAGCTTTGCCACCTGGAATGGAGAAAATTCACAACGTCTTTCATGTCTCAATGCTTAGGAAATATCGATCCGATCCATCTCATATTGTAACTACTGAAAAGATCGAGGTTCAACTAGATTTGACTTATGAGGAAGAACTTGTTCAAATATTGGCTCACGAAGTCAAGCAATTAAGGAACAAGACTATTCCATTAGTTAAAGTGTTGTGGAGAAATCACAAGGTGGAAGAAGCGACGTGGGAACGTGAAAAGGACATGAAGATTCAATATCGCCATCTCTTTGTATAATGAAAATTCGAGGATGAATTTTTTTAGGGGGAGAGATTTGTAACATCCCAAAATACGGGTTAGTGATTAAATTATAAAACTTCAGAGTTTGGTGATTGAAGTAGGATATTTGAATAATTTAATGATTTGTTCAGAAATATTTCCTGAAAGTTATTAGTAATTATCAAAAGAATTAAAGGGCAAAATGGTCATTTAGCATGAAAGATATTTTTCCCCCAATAATATGATTGAATCATGTGGAGGTGGGGGAAAGAGTTATCTGAAAACTCTTTCTTCTTCCTTTCTTCTTCTCCCAACCGTGGAAGCTAGGCAAAGGTAAGGGTTTTCTGAGTTGTTGATTATTTGTTAAATTAAAGGTTAGGTTTGGATCATTAGATGGTAATTAAGCTTAAGGAAAACTTAAGTTGTCTTATAATCAAAAGATGAAGAAGTTATAAAAGATTTAAGAAAATGAGTTTTTATATGAAATCATGAAAAAGATTTGATAAGTTGAATTTGAAGTTAATTTTGACTTGTCATCATGATAATTAAGGAATATGAAGTGTTAGAATTGTATTTAGAACATATTGAAATTTGAGTATGATTCTTGAATTACATATGAGGAATAGAATTTTTAAGTTATAGATGATTTTCATGGATATAAGTTGGTTTAAGTAATGGTAGTTGAGTTTAATGATATGATAGGGGTTTAAAATAGAAGAATTGAGTGAAGAATTGAAGATTTTCGGGCTTAAAGTACAATTTCTGGGCAGAGGGAACCAATACCTATAAAGGGGAATCGATTCCCATTCTTGAACGAAAAATTTCCAGTATGTTCAGGGGTATCGATTCCCCCTAAAGGAAAAATGAAATTTGGTTCAATAATCTGGCTTATGTTGTTAACATCAAGTTTAAGGTTTAGGCTTCTGATAGTTGTTTTGAAATGTTATATTTATGTAGATATTGAGCCTAAACAAGCTCTGGAATAATCAAGGGACTAGAATTGATTCAAATCAAACAAGGCTAAGGTGAGTGCAATTTAATTTGTACTTATATTATCGAACAAACATTGGCTTGCGATGAGACAGTAATGGAGTTACTATGGTAAGAAGTGACTCCTAAAATAGTATTTGATTGGTGATCGATGTGATTATTGTATGTGTTATGATCTATGTGAATATGCAATATGTGATACATGTTATATGATATGAAATAGATGTTTTGACAGAAGAAAAGAAATATGTGATCATAAGAGCAATAATAATAAGTTATGAGATTACATGTTTATATGGTACAAGTAAGTTGAATTGTTATAAATGATAATGCACATGTTATGTGAAATGAGAGCTAGTGGTATAGTTGGCATGCCAAGAGTCGAGGGTTCCATATGTCCTACGAGACATATGATAGGTCTTTCGGGACACATATTACATCCTTCGAGATGATAGGTCTTTCGGGACACAGATGACATCCTTTGGGATGATAGGTCCTTTGGGACATAGTTTATACGAGCTGTGGTGACAGCATATGTGTGCACAACCTCATAGTACTCACATACCTTGAGTTCTCAGTAATGTTCATGGGCCTACAAAAGATATCAAAAGTATATATATAGGCTAATACATGAGTTAATAAAATAAATAGTATAAATACACTGTATATAATGCATATGATTTGTTATATAAAATGTTTTATGGTTTATATTATATTCTTTAAATGCCTCACTAAGTCAAAGACTTAGCGTGTGATTGTTTCACACGTAGGATCAAAGAAGTTGAAAGAGCAAGGATAGACATCTGAGACAACATAGCTTTATTCGAGATCAGATCAGAAGATATTTTATAGTAGGTTCTCTTTCTTATAATAAATAGTGTTGGCATGTAACTAAAGTTTTTAAATCTTTTATGTGCTAATAAGTTTTATAAACTGTTTGAGATAATTTATGTAAATTATTCAGTTATATGTAGAAAAAGTTTAAAATTATTCACTATTTTGTACAAGTAAATGTTTTGAAATGTCAATGTGACACCTCGGACTCGTATTCGATTCAGGTACGGGTTGGGGGTGTTATACTACTACTAATAATAATAATTCAGAGATGGACGTATGATTTTATATGAGAGAAGATGGATTTCTAAAATTTTAAGAATAATAAATTTATAATATTTTTTAAATTATTAATAAAAGATAAATAAAATATTTAAAATATATGATAATTTAAAATCTTTAAAAGAATGACCGACTTATTCTCCTTTCTGTCCATCCCTAAAATAGCCTATAACGCCTAAGGTATATAATGTGAAACTATGTTAATACGAAATAATACATGCAATGGAGGAAGGATGCATGTAATGCCACAAACCTATAATGCAGAATCATACCAATACAAAGTAGTAATACATAAACATATAATGTAAAACTTTATTTTTTTGAATTAATCACTGATATGTATATGATCTATTGACCGACTAATCTAGATCGGGTACTACAGGGGCAAGGGCGACCCTCCCAACTCAATTTGCTCCATTTGCAAACGTCAGGATCTGAACCCCTGACCTTGCTTAAAGACCTAATATCTCATCCACAAAGTGGTTGTTGGTATAATGTAAAACTTTATTAATATAAAACAAAACTAATGTACCATAAAAAATATAAAATAATACTATTGAGACATGTGACGGTGGGTATAAATAAATAATCAAAATAAATGATGTTGATAATTTTAAAGATTAAATTATAACATTTTATAATTGGATAATGTAAACAAAAGAGTTACTAATAATTGAATGGTGTAATTTACAATGAAATGATATTACTACTAAAATAGGTTAGAAAACTCATATTTTTATTAAGAAACGTTATCTCATTTATCTACAAATAAAATTGATAAAGTAATACATATTTTTTTTAATTTTTGGATAAATATAAAATAATATCTTTTTAAAAATAAGTCTCAATTATTTGATATTAGACGTTCGTAGTCTTGACATTTATGATGTTCAAATCCGAGATCTCAAGGAATAACAATAATTCGTTTAACAAATTATTTGGTTTATGCAAGTAATATATATTTCAAAATATATTAAAATAAAGAAAAATAAATAATACAAATATATAATATTTGGGATGGCTTAAGGGGTAAGTTAGAACCGTGAAAGCACCCTGTTCCCTTTACAAAATAAAATCCAAAGTCATTTCCACTTCAAATTACATCTGCTTTCCTTGACCAATACGAATATATAATTTATTTGTTAATATAATGTATAAATATTTTAAAAATTATAAATATAATAATTACAATTACTTTATGGTATCGTCCTTGTAAATCGGGATCTAATTCCCCAAATTTCTGTTTTTTAAAATTGAATTTTCTTAAACCCTAAATTTTAATATATAAAAATAAGTCCTCTGTTTTCTTCTATTGTTTGTCTTCTTCTGCTCGTTCGCTCGCTCACTCGCTGACTCACTCCCAAAAAAGAAGAAAAAACAGCTGAAATTATTTTGCCTTTCTAGATTTTGATTAGTTTTCCCTATTCCATGAAGGATTCCTCTTCATCCTCCAACCACCGCCACCCGCCGCCGCCGCCGCAGCCGCCTGGTGGCCATACACCGTACCACCATTACCACAATCACCGCCCCAGCTACCCAAACACCTACCGTCCTAGTATTCAGGCTGTGAATAACCAACACTACCGCCGCCGTTTTCCTCTGGCTCCAGCCACCACCGTTGGTTCCGTATGTTCCAACGTCCTCCGCCGCCCAAACTTCATAATTCAACTCCTCCACGATCATTCCCCCTCCCCTTCTGAACCCAACAACCTCCAGACTCTTATTTCCCAACACGACCCATCCCCCGAAAGCTCCCACATCTTCACCGCCGGGAAAGTCGCAGCTTCTCTAACGTTCCGAGAATGGAACGAAACCCTCTCTTCAGTTCTTCATCTCTGGCGTTCCCGCTTTGATGGGTTCCACCATTATACTCCAGAGCTTATTTGCAACATCATAGTGCCTTCCGATGCGGTGGAACTCGAACAAAACCTTAAAACCCTTTTCTCGAGCCATATTACGGGATTGATGGAAGGGGAATTGGTTAAGAAGTGGCAGAAGAAAATCAACGAAAAATCCGATGAGATCGCTCAGTTGTCAAGACAGATGGGTAAGAGGAATTATTCGTATATAAGGTTTTATGAGTTGAATGACACGAAGAAAGCTTTAATGGCGGAGAGATTGACAATTTCAAAGCGGTTGAAGGAGTTTAAGGGAGGGATGGCGAGCTTGTTGAAGTGTTTGGAAGATGGGGAGATAATAGGGAATGTGGAAGATGATAAAGGTGTGGAGGTTTTCAGGGTTGAAGGAGAGCTTGATTGGAAGAGAATTCATCTGCTGATTTTGAGGGAATGTAGGAGGTTGGAAGATGGTTTGCCTATTTATGCTCACAGACGAGAGATTCTTACTAGAATACATGGGGAACAGGTAATCATTTATTTATTAACCCAATTTTCTGTTTTATTTTCAGCTTTGTTTTGGGTTTTATGATGTATTTTGGTATATAGTTTTGGACTATCATCATATATATTGTGTTAAACGTAAGACCTTAGTGATGCAAAATTTAAAATGTGAATTTTGGTTTGGAGATTGTGAATACTAGCTTTATATGTACATGAGATGTGTTCATTCAGAGGAGTATCACCCTATAATTTGACAGTGTAATTTAGAGATGAAAAACTTGAAAAGTAGGCTTAAGTGCAATAGAGTTTGAAAACCATTGAAAGTAAGTTCATATAATTTTGTTATGAGAAATTCAACAAAAGAAAAAAAGAGAGTAATTTACCTCACCATGCTGTAGTGGATAATAACTGCAAAATTTTTAGGTTATTTTCTTTGTCCTTTTATATTCATTTTATTCCTATATTACTTGGGTGTTTAAATCTAATAATAATGTTGCTGTTTTTATCTCTTTCCTTGATTTCACTTATCACTATTTAATATACAGATCATGGTTTTGATTGGAGAGACTGGTTCAGGAAAGAGCACCCAGTTGGTTCAGTTTCTTTCTGATTCAGGAATCGCTGCAAATGAGTCAATTGTATGTACTCAGCCACGAAAGATTGCTGCCATCTCATTAGCAAAAAGAGTCAGAGAAGAAAGCATTGGGTGTTACAATGATAATTCAGTCATTTGTTGTCCAACATTTTCTTCTGCTCAGCAGTTTGATTCGAAGGTAATATATATGACTGACCACTGTTTACTGCAGCATTATATGAATGATAGGAATTTGTCAGGGGTTTCTTGCATCATTGTTGATGAGGCCCATGAAAGAAGTTTGAATACTGATCTTCTCTTGGCCATGCTTAAAGATTTACTTGTCCGAAGAGTTGATCTGAGGCTTGTGATAATGTCTGCAACAGCTAATGCAAATCAACTCTCAGACTACTTTTTTGGGTGTGGAATCTTTCATTTGGAGGGGAGGAACTTTCCTGTTGATATTAAATATGTTCCTTATGTAACGGAGGGAACTTCCAGTTATGGTATGGTTCCTACATATGTTTCTGATGTCTTGAGGATGGCTGCTGAGGTTCACAAAACAGAGAAAGAAGGGAATATTCTTGCCTTTTTGACTTCCCAGATGGAAGTAGAATGGGCTTGTGATCATTTTGAAGCTCCAAATGCGGTTGTGTTACCATTGCACGGGAAGCTATCCTTTGAAGAGCAATGTCATGTTTTCCATGACTACCCTGAGAGAAGAAAAATTGTATTTGCAACAAATATTGCAGAGACATCGCTTACAATTCCTGGAATCAAGTATGTGATTGATTCTGGTATGGTAAAGGAGAGTAAATTTGAACCCGGCACTGGAATGAATGTTCTCAAAGTCTGCTGGATCAGCCAGAGTTCTGCCAATCAACGAGCTGGTCGTGCTGGGAGGACAGAACCAGGAAGATGCTACAGACTATTCACAGAAAGCGATTTTGAGTTAATGGCCCCTAATCAGGAGCCCGAGATTCATAGAGTTCATCTTGGTACTGCAGTTCTGAGGATCCTTGCTTTGGGAATCAAGAATGTTCAGAGTTTTGATTTTGTTGATGCACCTAGTCCTAAAGCCATTGACTTGGCAACTAGGAATCTTGTCCAGTTGGGAGCCATTGTGGAAAAGAATGGGGTTTTTGAATTAAGTGATGAAGGACGACACTTGGTAAAATTGGGGATTGAGCCTCGTCTTGGTAAACTAATTCTCCGTTGCTTTCATTGTGGCCTGCGTAGGGAGGGCCTTGTTCTTGCTGCTGTTATGGCAAATGCCAGTAGCATATTTTGCAGGGTGGGAAGTGATAATGATAAAGCGAAAGCTGATTGTCTTAAGGTGCAATTTTGCCACCGCAATGGTGATCTCTTCACTCTGCTCTCTGTGTACAAGGAATGGGAAGCTCTTCCTTCCGATAGGAAAAATAAATGGTGCTGGGAAAACCGCATAAATGCTAAATCAATGCGTAGATGCCAAGACACAGTCTTTGAATTGGAAAATTGTCTTAAAAAGGAGCTTGCTTTTATTATTCCAAGTTACTTAATATGGGATCCTCATAAGTCCACTGAGCGAGATAAAATTTTGAAGGCTATTATACTTTCTTCCCTTACTGAAAATGTAGCCATGTATTCTGGACATGATCAACTTGGTTATGAAGTGGCATTGACTGGGCAGCATGTTCAACTGCATCCTTCATGTTCATTGCTGATATTTGGTGAGAAGCCAAGTTGGGTTGTCTTCGGTGAACTGTTATCTGTCAACAAACAGTATTTGGTCTGTGTAACTGCTTTTGATTTTGAATCTTTGGCTACCCTAGATCCTCCACCCTTGTTTGATGCATCTTTGATGGAAGGACGGAAGTTGGAAGTGAAGGCAATAACCGGTTTTGGTAGTACTCTGTTAAAAAAATTCTGTGGGAGATCTAACCACAGCCTTCAATGTCTTTCATCACGGATTAGGACAGCTTGTATGAATGAGTGGGTTGGTGTTGAAGTCAATATTGACCAGAATGAGATTCTTCTGTTTGCCTCATCAGTGCACATGCAGAAGGTTCTGGACTTTGTAACTGAGGTTCTTGAATGTGAAAAGAAATGGTTGCTTAATGAATGCATAGAGAAATCTGTATTTCATGGACGAAGAGCCTCACCATCTATGGCACTTTTTGGAGCTGGTGCAGAGATCAAGCATCTTGAAGTTGACAAAAGATATTTGACTGTTGAGGTATTCCATTCAGATGTTAATGCCTTCTATGATAAGGAGCTTTTGATGTTCTTTGAGGAGAATTCTAATGGCAGTATTTGTTCGGTCCATAAATCTCAACCCAGTGGGCAGGAAGCGAATGACAAGGAAAAATGGGGCAAGATAACGTTCCTAACTCCTGATGCTGCCAGAAGAGCTGCTGAGCTGGACGGGGTCAATTTTGCCGGCTCTGCATTGAAGGTACTTCCTTCACAGACATCCTTTGGGGGGGATCATAAAATGTTCTCTTTCCCTGCTGTCAAAGCTAAAGTTCATTGGCCTCGTAGGGTCAGTAAAGGATTTGGAATCGTTAAATGTAATCTGGTTGATGTTGGGGCTATTTTGGATGATTTCTCTCGTCTGGTAATAGCTGGAAAATATGTTCGTTGCGAAGTTAGCAGGAAATCTAATGATTCTATTCTGATATATGGAATTGATAAAGAGCTTTCTGAAGCTGAAATCCGGGATACACTATGTTTGGAAACAGAAAGGAAAATCCATGATTTTTTTCTCGTGAGAGGAGATGCCGTGGAAAATCCAACTTGTGGTGCCTGTGAGGAAGCACTCCTCAGAGAAATATCCCCCTTTATGTCTAAAGGGAATCCCTATACTAACTGTTGTCAGGTTCAGGTTTTTGAGCCTGAACCAAGGGATACTTTCATGAGGGCGTTGATTACCTTTGATGGAAGATTACATTTGGAGGCTGCAAAAGCTTTAGAACAGCTAGAAGGTAAAGTATTACCTGGATGTCTTTCATGGCAGAAGATAAGATGCCAGCAACTGTTTCATACTTCTATATCTTGCTCTTATTCTGTCTATGCCGTTATTAAGAAGCAGCTTGATTCTTTGCTAGGGAGCTTCAGACATGTAAAAGGTACTTGAACTGTCATAGCACTATTATTAGTTTTCTCTGTCTCAACTTTCTTTGTGCATGTTTATATAGTTGTATATGAATGCTTTGTTATTTAAACACTCACACTAGAGTCAAGTAACGTAGTATGTATTCCACTGTTTGTGCTTCGGTGTTAAGAGATATGCCTCGGGCCAGAGCTTGTCAGCGAGTTTCTTGTTTTGCATTTAATTTCTGGTTATATCAATTATTTTTCTTTCAATTTCTTTCCGGTTAATCAATTCTGCTTTGGGTTATTTTCAAACTTGTCACACTTGATTGACATTTCATATCATCTTTTAGGATTTTAATGCAGTTATGCCGGTTTTAAACTATTTTAAACTGCACTATAGATTCTTAGTTTTGCCAATCTGGGTGATAGTAATATTTAAGTATCAAAATATATCCTCTAAAAATGATGAACAGGTTTGCCAATCTGTTTTCTTTATGTTGAAAATGGTTAAGGAATTTGGATGTTTTCTTATGAAATTGTCAACACATCATTTACAGGTGCAGATTTCTTCCTAGAGGAAAATGAAAATGGTTCCTGTCGGGTTAGAATATCCGCCAATGCCACCAAAACTGTGGCAGAGTTGAGAAGGCCGGTGGAAGAGCTAATGAATGGAAGGACTGTAAAACATGCCAGCCTCACTCCTTCCATATTGCAGCACCTGTTCTCTAGAGATGGCATTAATCTAATGAGATCATTGCAACGAGAGACAAGAACCTATATATCTTTCGACCGGCATAGTCTCAATGTGAGAATCTTTGGCAATTCCGATGCTGCTGCTGTAACCGAGCAAAAATTGATTCAATCCCTTTTGTCCTACCACGAGAGCAAGCAGCTTGAGGTTCGACTTCGAGGTCAGGGCCTGCCTCCTGATATTATGAAGCAAGTGGTTAAAAGTTTTGGGCCAGACCTTCATGGGCTCAAAGAGAAGATACCTGGGGCTGAATTTACTCTCAACACCCGACTTCATATCATTTCTATTCGTGGTGACAAAGAGATGAAGCAAAAAGTAGAAGACATTGTCCTGGAGATTGCCAAAGCAGGCAGAGATTTAGCTGAGAGATCTGGTAGTGAAGTCATCTGCCCCATTTGCTTGTGTGAAGTAGAAGATGGTTACCGTCTCGAAGGATGTTCACATCTCTTTTGTCGTCTATGTTTGGTGGAGCAATGCGAATCCGCCATTAGAAACTTGGATAGTTTTCCTGTATGCTGTGCTCACCATGATTGTAAAGCTCCCATTTTGCTTACTGATTTAAAGTCTCTGCTGTCGACTGAGAAGTTAGAGGAACTCTTCAGGGCCTCTTTGGGTGCATTTGTTGCATCCAGTGGTGGTGCCTATCGGTTTTGCCCTTCTCCTGATTGCCCCAATGTTTATCGCGTTGCAGGTCCTAACACTTCGGATGAGTTATTTGTCTGTGGAGCATGTTATGCCGAGACTTGTACTCGGTGCCATCTTGAATATCATCCGTATGTGTCATGTGAGAAGTACCAAGAGTTCAAGGAAGACCCTGATTCTTCTTTGAAAGAGTGGTGCAAGGGGAAAGATCAGGTACAAACTTGCCCCGTATGCGGATACACAATCGAGAAGATCGATGGGTGCAACCACATCGAATGCAAGTGTGGGAGGCATGTTTGCTGGGTATGTTTAGAGTTCTTTAGCAGCAGTGACGATTGTTATAGCCATTTGAGAGCTCTTCACATGGCCATCATCTAATTTTTAAACTATTGCTTACAGTTCGACAATCATCCATGTAAATATATATCGTGTATATATATATGTATATACGGGTCGGCTCCGATACCGGCTCTTGTAAATGATTTTCAAACCCATTCACATTTACTAGCACTGCTTGCATCTCCGTTTGGATGCTATTATAAACTCTACATTGTACAAGTTCTGAAACAGATGGAAAATCTATCGAATAGAATATTCGATTGTCCAGATCATATGCTTTCGATTTTAGGCGGAAGAGTGGTGGTCGGAACCGTTCTGGCCACCGATTGAAAACGTGCTGGTTGGTTCTCAGACGACATCATCAGGTCGAACATCCGAAATTTTGCCGCATTCAATATTCGTGGAAAAGGTCTCCATCTTGGTGCTTTGATAGGGCTATACAATATTGTTCTCTTTTCAAATTATTTATTTATTTTTTTTGAAAATACTTTTCAAATTATTTATGCTTTTAGTTATTGCGGACTTATTTTTATGAAGACTTCTTTCAGACTTTCAAAATAAAAGATTAAAGTTTTAAATTGAATTTTTTTATTGTTTGGTTTGTTTTCTATTCAATCCAAAAATTCGAATTCATTATTAATTTAAATCTAAAAGAAAAAAATTATGTTTAATTAAAATTAAGACTGAATTATAGAATATATAAGTAATAAGGGCTAAATATGATTCATACAAATTTATTTAATTGTCATGTTATCAATTTCATTAAAGATTAACCACCGGTAATTTAATTAAAATCAAATTAAAAATTTAATTACGTCTAAAAAATTAAAATGTTTTAGTGAAGATGTCCTTAGAATTTTATTTTTGTAACTCCATAAAAAAAAGCCTTTATTGTTAGTATATATGTCCAACCTAAAAAAATATTTCTAGATCTATCATTAACTTAGTCAAAAACATGAGCCAGGATTAATCAAGAAACTGTTACAAGAACATGATAATTTATGGTACAAAAGCTATCAACTTAATTAATCAGATGGTTCCTCTTGAAACCGATCCACCATTTCATAAACAGCCTCTGCAATTTCATTCACCGTAGTTACCTTACAGTCATCTTCAATCTGTTCCAAAAGAAAACATAAATTCCATTAAACAAAATACTCGGATGTTGAAGAAACAGATCATTACGGTTAATTAAATTTACCTTAACACTGAAAGAATAAAGGATCAGATTTTCAACCGATGTGACATTAAGATGTAGCACAAAAAATCCCAGAGATTGAATCCCATTCACCATTTTCAACAGCTGTTTTGGGTGTTTTTTCGTTAGTATTTTCAGGTTTGCGTAGGTTTCCACCATTGTTACTTCGACATTCGCAGCAGATGACGTCGACGACACTGATTCGCCGCCGGCAGCGGCGCATGTATGGTGGGTGGTGGTGGAAGTTGAGTACTGCGGAAAGTAAAAGAGTCCCGAGAAAATGGAAGAATCTGGGTAGTTTTCTGAGTTCCTTCTCGTAATTTTCCGGAATTCTAAAGATTGAAGAAGCTGTTCTAATTCCTTTACGTAATCAATGGTTCCCCCTATGATTGATGCTTGATCACCCTATGAACAATAAAGGGTTTTTCAGTAATATCTACAAATTTGCTCAAAAGAAATGCATGAAAAAAAAGGGTACCCTTTGAACGTAAGAGGCCGGCATCATAGATTTAAGAACACCAAGGTAATCATTCATTTGTTTCCTCCTTTTTCTCTCAACGATAATATGAGTCATTCTTTGATGCTCCACTTCTTCTCTGTTCTTAACACCGTTTCTCCGCCGTCTCTTCCTCCGGCACGATGGAGCAAATTCGGCGGCGGCAAAGCCATTATGATCCGAGGAAGAACAAGTTGCAACGAAACCAAAGCCTGTACTTTTAGCCCAAGTACTTCGGTCTTCTTGTTTTAAGCTTAACGGGTCTTCGAGGTGGCAGTCATAACTGAACGGGTCTTGCTGGAACACTACGGTTTCTAATGCCATGAAAATTTTCTGTTCGAGAGCTTTTAAGTTTTCTTTGTTGCCAAACAAGAACTTGTAAATAATGGTGATATCGCAGAAACATATAGAGGAGGAGATTCACTCTATTATTTTAAACTAATTTATATTTTAATCCAGACTTTTATAGTTGTTAGATACTAAGAATGTCATATTACAAAAATCGAATAAATTATATTTGTGCTCTTATCTGTACGTATAAACAAGTGTGTATCTTATGATTTTGTTTGGTATTTATCAATAATATACATTTGCATTCCAATTTCCAGTTTCTTAATAAATTATTTATTATTTATACACGCAAATATACTTCAATTAGATAAAAAAACTTTTTTGTTAAGTAAATTCTTTAAGATATCTTATAATTAGATGTGTATGATTTTGTGGGACATGAATGTCGTGAAATAATATAAAAAGAGAAGGGGACAGAGACAGAATAGAGCAGCAGGGGGAGCAGGGAGGATGGCAGGTGGGAGAATCTATGTCGACGACCATGTGACTACTACACAACCATATATACATGTTAAGAGGATGCAATTATCTACCGCAAAGACCAACACTTCCTCCCTCTCCCACGACACCATTTTTCGGGTTAACCTATGTACTAAGTGAAAATTACAAATTCAACCCCTCTCAATTTTCTCCAAATTTCTTACTTTTACTTCATATTGCTAAGTCTCCGGAGTTTTATAAAACCTCTTAGGGGTGTTTAGTTCAAGGATTGTGGGATTCCCATGTTTGGTTGGTCGGGAATCTCATTCCCGGTAATATTTTATTATCAATAGTAGATTTTTTGGGGTATATTACCGGGAATGTCATTACCTCACTTCCCTTAGGTATTGTAACATTACCGATGTTTTGGACTAAAATGCCCTTAATTTTTTTTTTCAAAAATATCATTCTTCTATCATTGAATAATAAAAATTCTACGAAGGTTAAATTACAAATTTATCCTTAAATTATTTTAGATTTACAAAAAAAATCTATAATTAAAATTTTATATGAAATTCAGGGGTTAAAATTTTTTTACCCTTTTATTAAACCTTTTTTATATTTTTAATTTTGTAAAAAAAATTATATAAATATTATGAATTTAATTTTTTAAAGAAAATATATAAATATTTTACAATTTGTAATATTATACAAATATATAATAAGGACAATTTGGTCAAATATACATTCCAATAATCTTTTATTCCTTTAACCAAACACGGTAATCTTATATTCCTGCTAAACCAACCAAACACAAAATACAACATTCCCAGTAATCATATTCCCTGGTAATCTTTTATTCTCACTGGTAATCTTACATTCTGTGAACCAAACGCACCCTTAAGGTTTTTAAAGTCTCCCGAACTCTATAAGACTTTCAAAGTTTCTTAAAGTTTTCGAAGTTTCATATCTTTCGGGAAGCTATAACACCCTAGGTTTAACATTAGTGCTACGCATTAGAATTCTCCAAGAATATTTCATGTTGTCTCTTCATAAACATTAATTTCATTTGTTGTGTAACCATAACATCGATATGTCTCCTCCTTAGCCAAGAGCGTTGAGCGTTTAGCGTTGGCAAGAATATATTTATTATATCATAACATTTATAATTGTGTTTGGTCTGCGGTATGGTGATTAGACTTATTATGGACAATCATTCAACTATGACTACGTCATGAGATTATGCGGTATGTCCCACTGTTTCCCCTTTTCTGTTCATTGAATTTTGGGCCCCACAAAAGATGCATTGAATTGGGCATTTCATTGTCCTAATTAGCACCACATACAGACATACTACACCCAAAATATTACATGACACCATTCTATAATATATATACCCACCAAATTGTAACTTAATTAATACTGTTATTATTATAATATATTAGAAAAAAAATAGGATATATAAATAACTAAAATATTATCTATAATATAAATGCATAAAATATAAAACCGCATTAGCAATAAATAAGATGTGTATGAATCTATTAATTGATCAAGTAATCAATGATCTTAAATTCTATGAGTTTAAATCTTGACATTTATTTTAAAATTATAATGCTTCTTTACTTAATAAAAAATAAATAAGATGTGAATATACAAATTATGAGTTCAAGGATGACATATGATTTTATGTTAGAGGGAAAACTTCTAAAATTTTAGGGGATAAATTTATAAATTTCAGAAAAATAAAAATATATTTTTAATATAAAATACATAAAAATAATTTAAAATATATGATAATTTTAAATTTTCAAATGAGAATTAATGACTTTATCGGTCCTCTCTTATCCATCTCTATACGAGTTAGATAGTAAAAAAAGGGAAACAATATTTAACGTGGGGTACCTTTGATATGGAAAGGCAAATAATGCTTGTCATTTTTCATACAAAGGCAAACTCTATCAAGAATTCTTCTCTTTGATTTTTTCCCTTTTCATGGCTGCACCCCTATATGTAGAGATGGCTATGAGACTCGAATTTAACGGGTTTTGATTCGACCTGATTTGATCGGGTTAAATTTATTTTTAAAAAAATTTGGAGTCGGGTTGGGTTCGGGTTTAGGGTGAAAAATACCCGACCTGACCCGAAAAAAATATATAATTTTACCTTATATATTTAGAAATAATTACAATAATACTCTTCTAAATATTATTTTTTTCAATTAAGTCATTATTTTTATTGAATAAAAATATTTTTTTTATTTCGGGTCGGACCAGTTCGGGTAAAAACTTGTTTAGGTCGCATCGGGTCTCGGGTGGAGGACTCCTTGTTCTCGGGTCGGGTGGACCAAAAACCCGACCCGACCCGACCCATGCCCATCCCTACCTATATGAGCTTTCTTTGTTATTAAAAAATTGAAAAGATATTTCAATGGCATTAGGGGTGGAAAAACAAAAGACATCAAATTTATATATTACTAAAGAATTATATTTAAATACATCATCAATAAATTAATACTTTTTTTTTGGTATTCTATAAAATTAAAATCTCTTTTAAATTTGTATTTGATGTATTGAGGATAAATAAAATCAAATATGGCAAGTTCCATGAATGATCATCTAATTATATGGTGATTTTAATTTGATTATTGATCTATTAATTTTTCACTCAGACCATTTAATTTTTTAAATGATGTCAATTAAATCATTTGTCGTCAACAAATAAGTTGACACGATAGCCAAAAGAATAAATATAATTATATATTTGATTCTCATTACTTAAATATTTTATCAATTTAGTCCTAATTTTAATTTAAATCAATAACTTTAATTTTAACTATAAGGTGATGTTGACATGTCACCATATGATTGGAGGATTTTTTCTTTAAATTTAAATAAAATTTTCATCCAATCACATACTTACAATTTTCCATTCAATCAAATAGTGACATATGTCACAATCTAATAAATGAAAATTTTTCAAATCCAAAGTTGGCAACAATGGAATCAAACATAGGCTATATGTCAAAAGTTTACATTTGTTTTATTAGGATAATGTCAAAATTAGCCTCTAATATTTATTAAAATGATCATTTTAGGGTAAAAATGTCTCTAACGTTTGACTGAACAATCACTTTGGCTCTTTTTTTTGGGGAGTATTTTGGCCCTCAACATTTTGTTTTAGGGTAAAAAGACTATTGTTTTAGACCGTTAACTATTTGTTAGCTAATGATTTCCATCTATAAAGAGATATTTTTGACCAAAATGAAAGGTTTGGGGCCAAAATATCAAAAAAAGAAAAAGAATAGGATCGAAAATAATCATTTTTCGAAATAAAGTAAAACTGGGGGATTCATCCAAAGCTTTGTTTTTTCAACAACACTATATATATAATATACCCAAACATCAAAATCTACCCTTGAAGCTGCTGCTGCATAGTTTCTTCCATGTGAGGCTTTACTTTCTCCAACTTCGTGTTCAAGTTTCAATTTCTCACTATACTAGTAATAGATAATGTTATGGATTGGATGATCAATTTATTATAAATTGATAATATTATTAACTAAATCTTTAATTTCAAAATAGTAGTTAAAAAAATTACTCAAACTTTAATTATTATTTATGTAATTTATCCTTTAAAAATTTTAAAAATAATAATTAAACAATCAAGAGTCAATACTTCAAGTGTTTGGATTTTTAGTAGTTTTATAACCCAAGACTCTTAACACTAATCCAAGCCCTGGCCATAGTGTGTCGAAAACGAAGTCATCAACTGGGCTATCCACGGGTTTATATATTCCAGAGTCAATTTTTTATATAAAAAAATAAAACAAATTTACAACAACAATATTCCTTTATAATTCTATAGATTTAAATGTATATTATTTTCTGATTTATGATTGGAGTTGTAATTTGGACAATTTAAGTATTGTATGAAAAATAAGGGTAAATTATACAATTATTTTTTTTCAAAATCATACATAATGATACGTTTTGATTTAATTTTGGTCACTCATCATTAAAAAATTAACGGTGAGGTTCTCTTGGCGCACGTTAGCGGGTCTAATGTTCTCTCATCTCTCCTTCCTTACTTCTGATTTCTTCTCGTCTTTGCTTTCTGGAGTTTATCTTGGTTGTTCTCTCGTTGCTTGTATGGATCCTGATTCCTTGAATATGGACTGGAAGAAGATCTTTGTGGGTTCGAAGGTGCATCTCTTGACTTCTTTCCCCCTGAGATCCGTGATGGAGTGACTACTTTCGTTCCCCCAATTGAGGTGATTGATAAATGAATTACAGATTGGAACCTCGCTTTAGTGGGTCAGTTCATTGGCTCAGCCCCGAATTTTGGATCTATGCAGCGCATTATTGAAACAATTTGGGGGAATTCTTCGCGAGTCAAGGTCAGTCTTGCCGGCCCTAATCTCTTTGTCTTTAATCTTTTTGATGTTGGGTTGAGGGATTGGGTCTTGGATAATGGACCTTGGCATGTTTATAACAAGCCATTAGTGTTGAGGATCTGGACGCCTGGTATGCAGAAGCTTAGCTTCGATCTGTCCTCTATGCCAATTTGGGTTTAATTTTATAATGTTCTATTAGAACTTTACTCTCAGAAAGGTTTGAGCTACATTTCTAGTGCCTTAGGGTGCCCTTTGTACATGGACTCTACTACGGCTTTTAGAGAGCGATTGGAATTTGCTAAAATTTGTGTAGAAGTTGAAGCTGGAACTGTTATTCCAGATTTTGTCCATGTTGTTTTAAAGGATAGTTCCACTGTGGCTATTAAGGTGTATGTTCCTTGGACTCCCAAAAGTTGTGATAAGTGCAAGACATTTGGGCACCATGTTCAGGCTTGTTCTGAGGCTAGGCCTCCTGCTCAGAAACATAAAGAGGTGCAAGTTTGGAGGAAAAAGGATAGTAATGCTGTAGCTTCTGTAGCTTCTGTTAGTGAAAACCCTCTATCAGAAACTGTCTCTGCTTCCTTGGGGCTGACTGATCCTGCTAACCCATCTAAGGACACGAGTTCTTATCTTTATTTTGTCAATTTTATTAAGGATTCAAGATTGGACTTACAAGTTGGCTCAGCTACGGTGACAATAATTCTGGATTTGCAAGAACCCTCTGTGCCTAATATGGAGGATGTCAAGAGTTTCTCTAATAGTCCTCCTCAGGCTCCTCGACTGCTAATTCTTCCCAGGCTCTTGCTACTGTTATTTCTTCCCAGGATCTTGATACTGTTTTGATCCAGGATGATATAACTACTTCTTGTCCTCAGGTAGCTGTTCATGGGGATTTCCCATCTCTTCAAGACTCTTTCAATAAGAAACCGAAGGGTAGGAAAAAAGATGTTGTTGGTTCCTCTAGTAAATTGGAGACTGTGGCTGATGGTCCGAGGAAAGCTTGTGTGGCTTCCATGGGTGGGGCTATGCTTCTCAACGAAATGAAATCTAAAAAGAAGGATCATCTCGATAAAGCTAGAGGTAATGTCGTTGGTTTGAGCACAGGCAGTAGTGCTGCCCCTCTCCCCTCTTTGTGATGCTTGTCCCCTTCTGGAATATTAGGGGGATCAACAATCCCCTTAAACAGTTAAAGGTATTTAGGAGACTTATCTCTTGTGGTGCTAATGTCATATGTCTGATGGAAACTCGAATTAAAAGTGATAATTCTGACAGATTCATTGTTGCCTTGTCTGATGACTTGAAGTTTGCTGTGAATTATGAGTTTGTTGAAGGTGGAAGAATTTGGATCTTTTGGAGGAATCATCTGATGTTTTCTATTTTTAGAAGTTGTGATCAAGCTATTACTATTACTAGGGCTACTGATGGTCATAGCATTGCTATTACTGCTATTTATGGAAGTAACAATGGTGTTGTTAGAAGGGGTTTATGGGAGCATTTAAGTACTGTTGGGAAGGATATTGGTCCCTCCTCTTGGTTGGTTAGTGGGGATTTCAATATCATTGCCAAGGCTGAGGAGAGTTCTGATTTTGACATCTTGGGTATTCATTGCACATCTGATATGAAGGACTTCCAAGATTGTTTGGAGGGGCTTGATCTCATGGATCACCCTTTTTTTGGTCCCTTATTCACCTGGCCAAATAAACAAGAATGCTCTTACCTGGCCAGGAAGCTTGATAGAATCTTGGTAAATGACCAATGGCTTCTGGATTTTCCAGATTCTTTTGTGGAATTCAAAGCACAGGGGGTCTCTGATCACTGCCTTGGATTGATGTGGACTCATAAGCTTGCTATGACTAGGAAACCCAAGCCTTTTAAGTTCTTCAACTGCTGGACTAATCATGAACACTTCTTGGCTACTGTTAGGGATTCATGGCAGCAGCAGTGTGGAGGTTCTGCAATGAACTGTCTGTTCAATAAGCTTAAGAGGCTTAAGCCTTTGCTTAGGGGATTTAATAAGCAGTTTTTCTCTGACATTTCTGGTAGAGTAAGACTTAAAAGGGCTGAACTGGAGTATATTCAGATTTTCAACCTCGCTCATTCAAGCCAAAGGAGGATTGATGATGAGAGAAGGATTCATACTGAGCTTGTTGACCTGGAAGTTGCAGAATCTGATTTTTATAGGCAGCATGCTAATGTGTCCTGTCTTAGAGAAAATGACTTGAACACCAAGTTCTTCTATCAGAGGGTACAAGCTAATACAAAGAAGAACACTATAAGGGTCATTAGAGGTGAGGATGGACATATTCATGAATCTTTTGAAGGAATTTCAGCTGAACTAGTAGGTTTTTTTACTAGTATCATTGGTACCCCTGACCCTTTTGTTAGAGGTTGTTCTATTGAAACTTTGAGGGATTTGCTTAATTACACCCTCCCTGATGGTACTGCCTCCTCTCTCACTAAGGAGGTAAGTGATAAGGAGATCAAAGATGCCCTTTTTAGGTAAGGGAAGGACAAGAGCCCTGGTTCTGATGGCTTCACTGCTGGTTTTTTTCAAGGCTGCTTGGGATATTATTGGCAGTGATTTCACTTCAGCTGTGAGGTATTTCTTTCACTCCTTTTGTTTACTGCCTGCCTTTAATGCCACTGCCTTGGTCTTGATCCCTAAGTCCCTTAATGCTTGCTCTGTCAAGGATTTTAGACCTATTTCATGCTGTTCAGTAGTCTACAAAACTATCACTAGAGTACTGGTTAATAGGCTTACTCCTTACTTCCCTGATATGATTTCCCATAATCAGTCTGCTTTTGTTAAGGGGAGGAATATTGTTGATAACACTCTTTTAGCCCAGGAGATTGTGAAAGGTTACTCTAGGAAGAGCATTTCTCCTAGATGTGCAGTCAAAATTGATTTATAGAAGGCCTTTGATTCAGTTAATTGGGACTTTCTGCTTTCTGTGCTTGGGGCTATGGGGATTCCTGATATTTTTTATAATTGGGTTAAGGCATGTATCACTACTCCCATATTTTCTGTTTGTCTGAATGGTAGTTTGGTGTGGCATTTTAGGGGGGCTAAGGGGATCAGGCAGGTGATCCCATTTCCTCTTACCTTTTTGTCATTGTGATGAATGTGTTATCTTCTTTGCTAAATGTTGCTGCTAGGCAAGGGATCTTCAGATATCACCCTAAATGTAAAAGAATCCCCCTCACTCATCTTAGTTTTGCAGATGACTTATTGGTTTTTTGTCATGGGTCTCTTGACTCTATGATGGGTGTGTTAAGTACTTTTGAGCTCTTCTATAATATGTCAGGACTCAAGCTGAATGCTATGAAAACTGAGTTTTTTTCCTGTGGCTTGAATGATAATGCTCTGGATCTGATTCAGTCAGCTACTGGGTTTAGGCTTGCTCATCTCCTTGTCAGGTATCTTGGGGTACCCCTTGTTACTCGTAAGCTGACAGGGAGAGATTGTTCTGCCCTGTTGGAGAGGGTTAAAGGTAAATTGAGACAATGGTCTAGCAAGAATTTAAGTTTTGGGGGGTAGGCTTCAATTGGTTAAAACTTTTTTATTTAGAATTTTTAACTATTGGAGCAGACAACTCATCCTCCCTAAGGGTATCATCAACGACATTGAGAGACTTTGCATGAGATTTTTTTGGAAAGGTTGTGATGCCCCTGCTAGAGGTATTAGTGTAGGCTGGAATCAGGTTTGTTCTTTGAAATCCGATGGTGGCCTTGGTCTTAGGGACCTTGCCTTGTGGAGTAAAACATGTTGCCTGCTGCTCATTAGAAACATTTTGGCTAACGAAGGTTCTCTTTGGATTGCCTGGATCCAGGAATACTGTTTTAAAACAGTGAGCTTTTGGGAGGTTGAAATTCGAGCCCACTTTAGTTGGATTTTAAAGAAGCTTTTGAAGCTTAGAGAGGTAGCTAGGAGTATGTTTTTGCCTTCTGCCGACTTGAGCTTAGTTAGAGGCAAGTGGATTTGGGAAAGGGTCCGGATTTGCAGGGAGAATGTCAGATGGCACATAATTATTTGGTTCCTACCCATATTCTTAAATTTTCTCTCATTTCTTGGATGGCCATCCTTGATAGACTGCCTACCAAGGATAGGCTGGTTTGGTTTGGTTTGACTTTGGAAGCTGGTTGTGTTGTGTGTGGGATTGGTTTGAAGTCCCGGGACCATTTGTTTGCAGAATGTCCTTTTGCTAGGGATGTATGGAATGTTGTTCTTATTTCTTGTGGATTGCGATCTGACTTGTTTAGTTAGGATGATCGCCTAAACTGACTGATTGATAATTTGAGGGGAAATTCCCTTCGTGTGCGGATCCTCAAACTTGCTTGGACTGGCTACCTGTATTATATTTGGGAGGAGCGCAACTATAGAAGTTTCAGAGGTTTTTCTCGTTCTGTTATAGTATTGTAAATAGAATTAGGGAGTCTGTTAAAACCAAATTGTATAGTCATTGCATACATAGGACCGATGATGTTAATAGGCGTATGTGCATAAATTAGGGTCTGTTATAGTGTTGATACTTGCCTTGTTTTGTTGCAGCTGAGCTGCATTCTTTTTTTGGATGGAATATAATTTACTTACCAAAAATATAATTATTTCAGCTTCGAACTATGCTTAAAAAGCATCCCTTTCTAAATCCACACACGAAAAGCTAAAAACCAAATCTTTAAGCTTCCAATCTTGGAGGAAATATTGGAATTTTTTATGACTATATATGCAGTATATCATGATTGTTTACAAGGTTGAATTTGGTATAAATTGGTTCACAAGGAAGGAATTGGCAAATATTCTCTCTTCCCAAATGGATTTTTCTTCAACCTCAAGTGTATAAAAATCACCTTAAACTATCCTCATAACACATTTGAAAGTACAAATTTTTAATTATCTTCATGAGAAAAATTAGAAAAAAAAACTCTTATTCTTTTAATATAATATAAGAGATACTTTTTTAAAAGAAGAAGAAGAAGATATGATCACTTTATTAATCTTACTAATGGACTAAAAAGAATGTGATAAATTTTCTTAAATAAATTAGAAAAACTAATTAAAAATGAATCATGAACCTAGTATATCATTTTTAATTTTTGGTAACTAAATGACAAACTACGAGAGTCCTATTAGGCTAATTATTCCTCTTCCTAACTATTTCTGCGGGTGGCGTATCCAGGCAGTGGACCGCTATTTCCATCGGGGTTGCTAGTTTAGCCAGCTGATCTGCAATTTGGTTGTTTTCTCTTCGGGTGTGGAGCAATCTTACCGTCCATTCGTCCTTCAGCATCTCGCGAATGTGAAGCGCAACTGAGGGGTCTCCCCTTCCTTCTTTCGGCTTTGTTAGCAACTGGACAGCGTCCGTGCTATCAAGTTCAACATCTAGGTGAGTAATCTCTAGTTCCCAGGCAGTTTTTATTCCAATATAGTCCCCCCCCCCCAATATAATTCAGCTTCCATGGTTGGGCACACTCCTATGAATTTGTAAAACCCCAGAATCCATTTACCTGTATGGTCTCTAATGAGTCCCCCGCATTTGGCTACTCCATTTTCTGGATTGCAGCTAGCGTCAGTGTTGGCTTCAACCCACCCCGCAGGTGGTTTCGACCAATGTGCTGACTTTCTTCTGTCTTCCTCAAGCGCACCCATACTATTGGGTTTAGGAGGTTCGTTCAGTTTTTTTGTGTGGTTGGTACACAAATTTTGAATTTAGCGGCTCCTCTCTAGCACTGATCCTATTGCTTCCATTGGTGAGTCAAACGCGATAACATTCCTTGACAACCAAAGGTTCCATAAGATTGAGCCAAATAAGACTGCCCAATTCTGTGTTTCTTTTGCATACTGGTTTTGGCTATCAAGGTTCGACAGGATCCACGTCCTTACGTCTATTGACATGAATTCATGGCGTTTGTCTGGTTTGATGATCGATGACCAGACGCTCAATGCTTGGGGGCACCAACGTAGTAGATGGTTTAGGTCCTCCGGACCTTTGTTGCAAGTTGGGCATCTATCGTTACTTGTGAGATGTCTCATTGTTCTTTCGGCGTTGGTCATGATTTTACTCTTGCATATGAGCCATATGAAAATCTTGATTCTTTGAAGTCCTTTGAACCTGTGGATGCTCTTCCATAAGATTTCTTCGTTGTTCACGTGGTGGCCGCATCTAATTGCATAGGCAGATTTTATGGTGAATTGCGTGTCTTTATTCCCTTTCCACCCCGTTGTGTCCCCAGCTAGCGATGCCAAGCGACCCTTCACAGCAGCCACCCTCATCAAAATATTTGCTGGAAGTAAATGTTGGAAATTATTCCATAACCAATTACCTGCATTAACTACCCTTTAAGCTATTGACTCATTACCTGTTATGACTATATTATGCGGTTGGACATAGGAGATGAGAGGGTCTATGCCATCAATCCATTGGTTCCGCCAAAAGTCTGTGTCTTGGCCATTGCCGATATTCCAAATTAAACCTTCTTTAACGTCATTCCAAACAAGGTTTATTGCTTTCCATAGTCTAGAGGCATTGCTGTTCTTTAACTGCCTTGGTACCCTCTCATGGCATTTGTATTTCGCTCGAAGGAACCGGACCCATAGAGCATCATTTTTTGCTACTATATTGAAAGCTAGTTTCGTAATGAATTCTTTGTTTTGTGTGTTCAACTTCTTGAATCCAAGAACATCTGTGTTCAAAAACCTGAGTTATTACTTGTTCCGGAGTGAGTCGGGAAGGCCTATATCCGATAATGTGTCTTCGATGAATTCCCATTCCAATCTGTCGTATGCCTTTTCCAAATCGATCTTAATTGCCATCCAGCCAGTCTTTCCTGATTTCCGTCTCATTGAATGAATTAAATCCTGAGTTATTACTATGTTGTCCGTGATAGCTCTTCCTGGTACAAAGCTAGTTTGATTTTCTGATACCCAAATCGGCAAGTGGGGTTCTAGTCTGTTAACAATGACTTTTGTCAATGTTTTATAGAGAACGTTGCATTAGACTAATTGGTCGAAACTGACTGATTGTTTCAGGTGTGAGGACTTTAGGTAGGAGAATGAGGAGCGTGTCGTTTAACTCTGGTGGGATAACTTCACTCTCCCATATTTGGCGTAAGTAGGTGCACACCGATGGGCCTACTGTTTCCTAGTTAAGTTGGTAGAATGTCGCTTGTAATCCGTCGATGCCAGTTGCTTTTAGGGGACTCATGTCAAAGATTGCTTTTCGAATTTCTTCATTTGAAATAGGCTCATTAAGATCTTGCCTATCCATTGCTGATAATTCATTGAATTTTCCTCTTGTCTCATAGTTGGATCCATTTGATTTAGAAGAGGAGAATAATGTTTGGTAGAAGTCACGAGCCAACATTGCGAGTTTCTCTTGGTCCGTGAACCAGCTTCCTTGAGAATTTTTTAAGGAGGTGATGGTGTTCGCCCTCCTTCGAGTCATAGTCGAGGTGTGGAAGAACTTAGTATTCCGGCCGCCTTGTAAAGCCCATTGTGTACAACCTTTTTGTCTCCATAATAATTCTTCCTGTTCTAATACTGAGATGAGTTGTGACTCCAGATCTTCGAGGAATTTCGACTGGTCTTGTTGTAATGCACTCTCAATACCCTTCAGTCGGGCTTTGATGGTCCTTTTCCTCTTGCCTATGTGTCCAAAAACATCTGTGTTCCATTTCTCCATAATTGTTTTGAAAGTTTTGGATGTTTTCTAAGGATATTTTATCATTGCTCCAGTTGGTTGCGAGTAGCTCCTTAAATTGTGCATGATCCTGCCAGGCAGCGATAATCTAAAAGGTCTGTCTTGTTTATTTCTCTTGTAATCAGTTATCCAGAGCAGTAGAGGTCTGTGATCAGAACCTATCCGATCAAGGTTGGTGACATGAGAATTCTGAAATGTGTTGATCCAGCTTGAATTGGCTAGGAACCTAAGCGCTGTTGAAGATTTCCCCGTTTCCATGTGAATGGTGAGCCTATAAATCCCATATCGATCAGCCCTTTTTCTAATATGAAGTCCGCAAATAGCTTGCTACCTCCTTCGTTATGGGTTGATCCGCCCGTTCTTTCCTCTGGTTCTAGGATTGCATTGAAGTTACCGCCTACAATCCATGGGATATTGTTACCGGGATCCAGTCTCGCTAATTGTTCCCATATTTTCTTCCTTTTTGAACCTTGGGGACTTGCATACACAGCCGTGAATTGAATCCAGGACTTTGTTTCTTTTGATCGGAATTTTCCATTGATGAATTGTGTCTTAACCGGTTTTCGTCCGGGCACGAATTTTTTTTTACTTGACGGGAAAAGTGATGTGAATAAATGGTTTTTTAAAATAATTTGGGAGTCGCCATCGGCCTTTTGGGTCAGGTAGGTCGAATACCTAAAAAATCATCCTTTAAAAGAGTTTTTAACAAAACATCGATTAAAAGATAAATTGATATGCGTTTTAACCAAAAATTTGTTCTTTTTAATAATAAAAAGGGATTCGTGGTCGGTTACGTTTAGAGAGTGATTAGCACCCCTACAACGCCTAAAATTTGTACTTTTTAATTATAAATTGTCTCTATTATTAAAAATTTAAAAACTCAAAGTATATTTAATCTATAATCCTATTATTTCAAAATTATAATTATGAAAAAATATTAATTTATATATATTTATAAATAAAATATTTATTTATTTAGAAATATCAGAAAATGACTTCTAGGTGTCTTAAGACAGCTCTTTTATTTGATATTAATAAATAATTAATTATAAAATAGGATATTTAGTAAAAATATCAGAAAACGGACTTCTAGGTGCTTTAAGACAGTCATTTTCTTAAAAATAAATATATATTAAAATATGATTATTAAAAGTGATTTATGAAATATAGGATTTTAACAAATAAACAAATATTATTTATTATATATATATATATATATATTTATATAAATAATAAAAATAAAAATAATGAAATAATAATTAAAAATAATAATAATAATAATAAAATAATATTGCAAATAATGATTAAAATAAAAGGAAATAAAAATATAGTATTTAAAAAAATTAAAAATCATAGCCAAAAATAAAAATTAATGATTAAAATGTAAAATTATAAAACTAGAGTCCTAATTCGAAATATTATAAAACTTGAGTGCTAATAGTGTGATTTAACCTATATTAATTATTAGGGATTGAAATATTAAATATAAAAATATGAGGGACTAAATATGATATTTATCCTAAATATATATAAAATTACTGTTAAGGACTAAAATACATATATGTGAAATTCAAAACCCGAATTAAAAGAATTTAAAAATTGATTTAGTGACTAAAATATAAAGTTACAAAAATGATGGACTGCGGATGGGGTTTACCCATATGTGAAATTACACAAATACCCTCACCAAAACGGTGTCGTTTCGATGAGGGTATTTATACCCATTTAAGCCGGCCCTTAAGGGCCATTATTTCATTTCTGGTTTTGCTTCTCTCTCTTTAGAGAGAGAAGCTCTCGTTTTCTCTCGCCGGAAGAGAAAACCGGCCTCCGTTTCCGACGCCGATCGCCACCGTCGGCCACCGCTCACGGTGACCGAAACTCCTAAACTACCCTAGAGCATAGATCTCGACCTTCTAAAGCCGAATATGGCCTCCGTTTGTCCTAAAAATCCCCGAAATTTTCTAGATCTAAGAAAATACCTTCGGTATTTTCACTGTTCGACGACGGTTTGGAGGGGTCTCACGGTCGTGGCTTCCTCGGTAAGTTTCTCTCCTTTCTTTTCTTTCAATATTTGACTGCTTTGGGTGGTTGCTTGCCGTTGGTCTCTGACTTTTTGGTTGATGTTCGTATCTCTCTCTTTGTTCTTGCTCCCCGTTTTTTTTTTCCGATTCTCCCTCTTCGTCCCCTTTTTTCAGGTTTGGTGGTGGCTTTTCATAGCCACCACAGTGCTCAGATCGGACCAATCCAAAGAGGGAAGCTTCGGTGAGTCACCATAGCTATGGTGGTGACTCACCATAGGGCTTCAACGTGTGTGGCTTCATGGTGCTTCTGGAGGCTTCTTCGAGGCGTGACATCATGGCAACGGCGGGCTTAGACATCTGGAAGTGGAGGCGTCGGCAGTGTAGACGTGGGGCGGCTGGAACTCACTGGAAGCGGCGGCTGGGAGTTCTTGGAGGCGGCGGTGGCGGCAACAGTGCTAGGGTTTAGAAACCCTAGCTAAAACCCTAAATATTTAGGGTTTCATTTTGGTCTAGGCCGGTTCTGGTTGTTTGTAACTGGGTCGGTCCAGTTTTCATTTGGCCTGTAATTATTTTTTAATAATAATAATAATATATATAATAATATATATAATAATAATAATAAATAAATAAATAAAATGGGTAAAAAAAAATTAGTATCTTCACCTGCCCCTCTTTGCTCATTCTTGTGTTAACAAGAATAGGGCAAAGACGAAAAGATAATAAATTTTTTTATCCATTTGACTTCACTTGATTATAATGGCAATGTTGAATAATTTCTTCTTTGGGATTAGTTCTTCTAATTATGAACTTTTCCACTGGGGATGACAATTTATCTCCTTCTGTGATGTAATCTAGCAAAGGTTGAACAAGCTCTTCTCATTGTGAACTTCTTATTCTTCAGATGAGTTCTTCTCATTGTGAACTCCTTCTGGAAATGCTGATGATGATATATCTCATTCTGTGATAGAGTCATGCAAAAGGTCGAACAAGCTCTTCTCATTATGAACTTCTTCTTCTTTCTTCAGATGAGTTCTTCTCATTATGAACTCTCTCTGGAAAAGTTGATCTATCAAGTGATGAATTCGAGCAAAAAGTTGAACAAATTCTTCTCATTATGAACTTCTTCTTCTTTCTTCAAATGAGTTCTTCTCATTATGAACTCGCTCTGGCAATGCTGATCCATCGAATGATAAATTCAAGCGAAAAGTTGAACAAGTTCTTCTCATTATGAACTTCTTATTCCTTCTTCAGATTAGTTCTTCTCATTATGAACTTTTTCTGGAAAAGCTGATCCATCGAGTGATGAATTCGAGCAAAAGGTTAAACAAATTCTTCTCATTATGAATTTCTTCTTCCTTCTTTAGATGAGTTCTTCTCATTATGAACTTTTTCTGGAAAAGCTGATCCATCAAATGATGGATTTGAGCAAAAGGTTGAACAAATTTTTCTCATTATGAATTTCTTCTTCCTTCTTCAGATGAGTTCTTCTCATTATGAACTTTTTCTGGAAAAGCTGATCCATCAAATAATGGATTTGAGCAAAAGGTTGAACAAATTCTTCTCATTATGAATTTGTTCTTCCTTCTTCAGATGAGTTCTCATTATGAACTTTTTCTGGAAAAGTTGATCCATTAAGTGATGGATTTGAATCTTTGCTAAAATCTTTGAAATTCCTTCAAAATTCAACATGGATAAAATGAATGAAAATGCACCTATTTTTGCAAATGTCTAAATATGATGCATGAATGTTGATGCAATCTTCATTTGACTTTAAAATGGTGAACTCGATTTTCCTCCACTTCATCATTTATTGCTAGGGTCACCTCTGGATATCAGTGTAGCAACTTATGCTATCAAGTTTCTAAAGAACCATCTGATCAACTTGTATCTTTATGTCTTCTTTGCTTCATGAAAGTCTCTTGAAGAATTGTTTCATTTGTGGAACTCTTGTCGTAGTCAGAACTATGACCTTGATGCCCCATTTTGTCTTGGATAAAACCAACTTTATTTGCTTGGAGTTGTGCAGAAATCCGATAAAGCTTTCATCTTTGAAAAGAGAATCTGTCATCTTTAAAAAGGGAATCTATCATCTTTGAAGAGTGTAGATGTAGATATGCCTGACTCAGCAGTGATTAATTAGGAGAGTAGAGTATGTTCTGATTTGACTCTTGAAACACATCATAAGGAGAATTTATCTCAATTCCTTTCATGTCTCCACATTTAATTCAATCTCGAATACAGCAACTTGGATCATATCATGTCGAGATGCTTAACCACAACCTGTTGTTCAACTAGTTTCTTGTGGTTAAAATTTTAACTCTCCTTCCATGGAAAGAAATCTTCATCATATCTCATCTTATAATCTTGAAGTTGAAGAAGAAAACTCCATCTTAGATCAAAAATGAAAACCATATGATCACAACATTGGTTCAACATCAGAATAACTGGTTCGTAAAAACATTTGACAACACATTCTTCATCTCATGTGGTTTTAGTTTAGACATTCGTAAAGCGTTTGACAACACATTCATCCTTTTCTGTGGCTTCTGCCAAGATTTCTCAATCATTGAAGCTCTTTGCCTAGTGTTCAAAGATTTTGAATGATGTCACAAGACCATTTGAGAACAAAACTCAGTGGGGATTCAAGTGTAATGTTGGTATGACCAAAAAGTTGGTCAAATTCACAAAATGTGCTGGTATCGAATTGAATATGAGATACCAAAAAATCTTGATATCATCTCTGGAAAAGGCAAATGTGATACTGATCATGCTTTCTTTCATAATGAGCATTGTAGAAAGTAAAAACACTTCAGCTATAGGATCAATGTACATAAAGATATCCGTGGAATTCTTGCAGCTGGGGATGAAACGCACATGATAAACCAAATAGATGAAAACTCGGTTCAGTCTAGCTGGCAATGATAACCCCAGTAACATCGGGAAAGAGCAATATACATGAGTTTTTCTCTTCAATGTCATCAAGTAAACAAAACTGATGTGAAAAACAACTTCGTAACCTCAACAGTATGGTTGAAACTAACTGACAAGAATCTCAAAGAAATATTTTCAATTATCACCGACACACAAAAGGCCAAATTCAGATTTCGAGGTCTCGAGGAAATGATCCTTGGATCGAATGGTCTACAAAGGGACCATCTTTATTCATGCAACCATGATGTAGCTTAACAAAGAACACACTTTCATGTGACACATGGTTTAAGAAGATTGGCTATTTGAAACCATACTTGCTGAATAGATATTTGTTCAACAACAGGACCCTAATACAACTGCCTGATGAACGAAGCAATTATGTATGGTTAGCTCGACTGTTACTGTTTCACCATTTTCATTCTTCATATCTTTCTATCTTATTGGAAATATTTTCTCAAATCAATGATCTTTAACACATGATGATATGGGCCTTCAGCATGTCCCAACATTTTGCTTATATAAATATTCAGGATACATCAACATTCTTGATTCTGATTGAAAAGGGTTTTCAGCATGCCCCAACATTTGTTTCTTGTTAATCTGAGCCTTCAAAATTCCCCACATGGATCTGTCTGAAGGAACCTTTAAAATGCCCCAACATTTGCTGATACAGATGTTAAAAGTGTGCTCAACATTACTTCTTGTTGAGATGAGCCTTCAAAAATGCCCAAATATTCATACTGACGTGAGCCTTCAAAACGCCCCAATATTCTATTTCTGTTTGAAATGGGCTTTCAAGATGCCTCAATATTCTGCTTCTGATTCACTCTCAATGTCTGTTTAACTGAAATGCCATGATCCCCACGAAGTCCAATTTTGACAATGAACTATTGTAGGTACTTGTGGCTTTATTCATGCCCCAAATCTCTTTATGTTGAATACTCTCATTCTGGTGTCACTAAACAGTAGTATTGTCAAGTAACTGAAATTCTCTTTATGTTGTCACAAACTTAATAAGTATTCAATCATTCTGACAGAAACGTCTGAAATATGTGTCTTCTGAATGAGGTGACCATTTTCTGTATCTGGAGGGATTTAGTCAGACAGTGAAGTAAAAATAGCTTGGTAATCCGTTCCAGGCTGACACAGTGGCTTATCATCTTTCAGTGAAGGCCATCTCTGAAATATACTTTTCTGTGGGAAAGAAACCAATTTCTGCAAACAGTAATCTGATGCAATAGCAAGACTATATATACAGTGGTACAGGCTCTTCAAAAATCCACACCCATGCAACATGTTGATTCTGATAACAACTCATCTGATTATGAAGCGATCTTTCAGGATGATTTCACAGATATTGATAGTTCTTCTGATAGCGAGGAAATCATGAATTCTGATTCTGATGAGGAGAATAAACTGCTATACTTGACAAAAACAGGATATTCAGAGGTTGAGGCTTCAATAGCCATGGAGAGATGTGGTCTGAATTCATCAATTGCAGAGTTGACAGATTTTATATGTGCTGATCAACTGGCTAAGGCTACTATCACACTTCTTCCGGTAGAAGATAGGAAGGCATTATGCAATGATCCCAATTACAGGAAAAGGCAAAACTTGGGCTATGATTTTCTTAAAAAAGAAGCAGATGAAGCTTGAAAAGAAGCTTCTTAATGAAGACGATCATGCAGTTCATCTCTCAATTCTAATGATTGGTTCTGTGGTTCCTACCGAACCAGATCAGATAACTCAAAGAACATTTCCAGAAGATGCTATTGGGTCTCCTTATTTCTACTATGAGTAAATTCATCTTTCAAATTTAATGATTGGTTTTGGGGTTCATACCAAACCAGATCAGATAACTCAAAGAATACTTCCAGAAGATGCTATTGGGCTCCTTATTTCTACTATGAGCAAATTCATCTTTCAAATCCAATGATTGGTTTTGGGGTTCATATCAAACCAGATCAGATAACTCAAAGAACACTTCCAGAAGATGCTATTGGGTCTTCTTATTTCTACTATGAGCACATGGCACTTGCTCCAGTTAATGTTTGGACTGGAATATCACAGTACTTATTCGATGTAAAGCCAGAATTTGTAGATTCGAAGCATTTTCATGCTACTACACTAAAAATGGGCTATGTTCATAATCTGCCAATTGAGAACATATTTCCTCTTATTCTGATTCCTCCATGTGCCATACATGATGTTTTTCCATTGAAAAAGTTGAACAATTTATAAACATGTACAGGAAGTGCCAAATTGACAGAAATGATCTGTAAGGCTCTTGAAGCTTATGACAATGAGTCACCTTCGAGTATCCAGAAGTATTTTCTTGATGAGTGCTGAAAATGGAATCTGGTATGGGTTGGAAGGAATAAAGTTAATCCACTTGAACCTGATGAGGTGGAAATGCTTCTAGGTTTCCCTAAAAACTATACATGAGGAGATGCTAGAGACAAGTTCCCCAGTGATATCAATGTCCTGTCTCTTTTCTCTGGAATCAGTGATGCAGAGATTGCCTTCTATTGTCTTGGCATACCTTTGAAAACAGATGTACAAGAACTGAATGATGATCGATTGATGAGTAGATTTGTCGATTTCGACCTTGTTGTCGATGGCATCCAGTGTAACAACCTTACTGGAAGAAATAAACATCATCAGGATGAAATAAAAGATTTTTGCTGGTGCATTTTCTTGCAATGACTGCCACAGTGACTGTCTCTTCTGCTGCTCCAAAATACACACTGCCATATCCCACTCTTCCCTAACCATAGAAAGGTTTAGTTGATGGTAAAACTGGTTATCTCAACTTTTGGAATCCTATACGGCATACAAATGTAGAATTTGTTCCAATGTCTTATTCTGTGCCATAAGTCCTCAAATTCAAATTCAACAATCTTCTGAAGGACATAATGGATATCATATTGAAAAAGAAAGTGATCGGCATAGAAGAAGTAGTAATGATGTATCAAGACTTGAGCCAACATCACGGTATAACCAGAGTGCAGGTAGTGACTTGTTCATGGTTCTATGATGTAATCTTCTAGAGAACATGAATTGATGGTTGGGGAAAATAATCTGTCAGGTGATGCTTATCGTCCTCAGTATGAGATAAACGATAATCTTTCTTGATGAGCTGCTAATAATGTCATAGGAGAGTGTCAAAAGTTCAATTCTCCAGACTTTCTGGCTTCTTGGACCACTTGCCTTCAAAAATGTGAAGTGCTTCATTATTCTGGCCTCATTCATTCTTTTTCTACAACAGAGGTAGAATAAGCAACAATTGCTTCAAGGACCTTCCTCATTTGAGACTGTCCTGTTTGAAAATGTTTTTTCTCCTTTCTTTAATGAAGAATAAAAGAATTTTGCAAAGTATTACCCCTTTCAGGTTCACAATATAATCAAACCATAATCAATAAGTTTAATGAATATCTAATAAATCAACTACACTTTTAAATCATTCAAAAATCATAGTCCTATGGCAAGTGTCAAAATTATTGAATGATTTAAGGTGTAGGTGGATTCTAGTAAAGTAGGTTCTTTTAAGTTGGTTCAGTATGTCGCTTCGGGCTTCCACTAACTTGAAGAAATGGTTGTTATGCTCATCTTGTAGAGATGCTTCTTGATTCCAGAATATCATGAACGTCTTTTGGGATGTGTGGTGCTTCATTAAGAGCTTAAGATCGTCTTTTATGTCGTTGTTGCACCATTCAATATTTGAGCCGCCTTTTCAGGTTTTCAACTCGAATCTTCCTTTGGTTTCAAGATGTTATTTAAAAATTTACATCTTGAACCCCCTTTTATCATTTTTTATATCATGCATTAAAGATTTTAAAAACCAATTTTTGCAAATAAAAATCAATCTTGAGAGGCGGAATGAATTCTGAAGATATTCTCTCTTAATTGGATGCCTTCAATTTTGCTTTGCTTGACTTGGATCTGCTTTATTGGGGATTTTTCTATCATCTGGATCCCTCTAGACTGCCAAATTTTGGATTCATTTCCATTTTCTCATATCTTCATCATTTCTTGCTCTTCTTGTTTGTACTTGATCAACCTTGTAACTTGAGGCTCAATAAGTCACTCATCTTGATTCAATTTTCCTTTTTTCTCATTTTTCTTTTTTCATCTTTTTTCTTTTCTTTTTTCTTTTTCCTTCTTCTTTCTTTGCTGGATGAGTATAAGACTTCAATTGCTTTGAACACCTCCTTTTCTTTTTTGTCATTTTTTCTTCTTCAAGTATAATATTTCTTGACAAAATCTGAGTTTATTTGGTTTCTCAGAACTTTCCCACCCGTTTTTGCCAAGATTAACGCTTCTCAGGAAAAGGCATTTTTTACAATATTTGACCCGTCTCAATTAGACATCCATTTCTCACGGAAATCTTTATGTATAGGCAAGATCTTTTTAAACACTAGATCACATCTAAATCACCCTCTTGGACCTCTCTAGGATGTGATCTTTCATCATCTGTTTCTAATGCATTTGCTCATGGTAAATAACTTTCAATTGATTCTCATCAGTAAGGTTTAATTGATCAAATCGAGATTGGATACATTCATTCTTCTCCAATTTGTCCTCCTTTAGGATATAAAAATGATGGGATCTCAACTTCAATTGGTAATACTGCTTCCATCTCATAGACTAAACAATAAGGTGTTACCCCAGTAAATGTTCGCACAGTAATTCAATATGCATATAAGGCAAAAGTTAGCTTCTCGTATCAATCTTTGTAAGCTTCAGTGGTCTTTGTAATGATCCTCTTAAGGTTCTTATTTGCTCCTGCAAATGCCCCATTTATCTTTGGGTGATATGACACTGAGTTTGCTTGCTTAAACTGTGCACAAAGTTCAGTCGTCTCATACATAGAAGTCTTTGTGAAAAGATGTATCTCCAGGGGATGAATATTCAAGATTAAATTTCATTTACATGAAAAAAATGTAATTAATGCATGATATATTTATTTAAATCAATCATTTTGTCTTCTCTGATTATGCTCCAATCACTCGAAATTATCTTCGATAAGCTGGTCCATAATGCCTCATCTCTTCTCCTCTTGCAGGAAGATTCACGGATAATTGAAAGTTTGGTTCTTTTGAGGTTATTTGGTTTATAGTGGTTTTGTGTTTGGAAGGACAAATGTGTGACTTTTGAAGTCGTATATATGGTAGAAGGTAGTGTAATGAATCAATCAACTCTACCCGAAAAAGTAAACATCTGGAGTAGGTGTCTCAAAAAACAGGTGGAGACATTACTTCAGAGTCTCAGATAAATGTAGTGTCAGGATTTGGTTTGAGTAATTGGCATTGGATGGGATATTGAAGATATAATTTTACCACTTGCCAATAGATCTATAACTCTTGAAAAATTAAAAGAATATTTAATCTACTTGATACTCAATAATCTCAAGATTAAAATTTGACTCCTTGCTCATAACCATAAAAGAAACACATATTTATTTATTGCACAAAAGGCGGAGAAAGGAACAAAAAACATATTCAAACAAGATGCTGAAAATAGAAAGTACTACAGTGGTAGATAACACTTCCATTTGTTTATGCATCATTACTCCTCTATTTTTGGGTGTGTACTTGGCCCAGGATTTTTATCCTTATTTGCCCCCCATTTCTTGATCGTTTCTTGTGTCAAGACTCCCTTGTCAACGAGCGTCTGTATTTCCTTTAACAGTGACCAACAATTCCCTGTTGAAAGTCCAGATACTCTCAAGTGAAAATTACAGAAGCTATTTTAATCATAGCAATGGGCATAAGGCTTTGGTGACACCTTCACCAATCTTGGTGAAATGTATTGACCTTTAACCAAATGAGGGTACATGTCTGAGATAGATTCTTGAAACACCTTCAGAGTTTTTCTCGCTCGCGAGGCTATCACTTTCTTTGATCGTTCTGAACGAGTGAATGCTCTCATGTTATCGAGGTGGTTCTGAATATTCATTTCAGCTATAACTGGGGTAATATTAACCAGATTTCTTAAGTTGTCCTTTGCCTTACTGGTTTTCGGCAAATCTGATACATGTATCTGAGGTGTCTTCTGGGTTATATCTGCCTCATTCTTTCTTAGACCTATAGGCCAATCTCGAATTACATCCATGGGAGCCTTTTGATTTCTTTTCCCATTTTCTTGTGCCCGATATTCTTCGTAGGATTTGGTTACATTAGTTTTTGTTGCAACAATGGTTTCTGAACATTGAACCTTAACCCCTTCTTTTATCTTGCATTTTTGAATTGCTTGCTCTAAAGGGTCTTGGAAATTTCCCTTAAGGTTACCAGGAACCTTAGCTGAACAATTTGGAATTCCAGTCTGATTTATCCAAGGAACTTCCTTATAGGTCCAATTCTCATTTGGAGGCCACTGTGATTGATCAAGTTGTGGAGTAATTGATCTGGCTGAGAGCATTTTTGGATGCAACTTTTCACTCGAACAGTGGAAGAGAGGAAATTGAAATCCCTGCACATTCTTTTTCTTCTTGATCACTCTATAAGGTTTGGCACCATGTTTAACTGAATAAGACCTCACTGTATTAACCCCAGCTTCTTTCTTGACTTTAGTATTGTCAGAGCCTCTTATCTTGCCATTCTTGATAGCCATTTCGATGATTTCTCCACTTATGATGATGTCAGAGAAATTATTAGGGACAACCCCTATCATGTGATTAACATAAGGAAATTTTAATGTGCTGATGAATAAAGTAGTGAACTCTTTTTCAGTCAATAGTGGATGTACTTGAGAAGCAACGTCTTTCCATCGTTGTGAATATTGTCGAAAGCTTTCATTGCACTTCATATTCATACTTTGCAACATTGTTCGATCAGGGGGCCATATCAGTCATGTGCTTGTATTGACCAAAAAAAGCTTAAGCTAAATCCCTCCAAGAACGTATTTGAGTACGTTTTAGCTGATTATACCATCTGGATGCAGACCCAGATAAACTGTCTTGGAAATAGTGGATCAATAACTTTTCATTCTCTACATAGCCAGTCATACGATGACAATACATAGTGATATGATATGAAGGGCATGTGGTCCCATTATATTTCTCAAAATCTGGAACCTTGAACTTTGGTGGAATAACCAGGCCAGGGACCAAACTTAGTTCTTTGGCATTAAACCCATAAAAATGACTCAACTGTCTCTATAGATTTTATCACCTATTCTATATTTTCCATTTGTTGAGTGAATTTTTCCTTCTCAACTGATTTGTTTAGGTCAAGGACCTCATTACTAATGCAAAATTCATCAGGCTTCAACTCAGAAGTAGTAGGACAATCAGTGGGGAACGATGCTCCAGCTTGATATGGTGAGTTCTTAACAGCGAAGTAAATCGGTGATTGAATTTCCTGGGGTACAGAGGTGAACTCAGGAATATGAACAGGTGTAACACCCAAAGAAATTGTGGGGTTTTTAACAAGATTCTTTCCAGCGGTCTGGTGCTTCCCAATCATTTCTTTCATATTGTTCAGTAGATCGATATGAGAATTTGTGATATTAGCTTCAATTTGTGCCAACTTGCTCCTCAATTCCTTTTGTATTTCTTTATGCTTTATCTCAAATTTGGCTAGCCTATCCTCAGTTTCTTTAGACATTTTTCTTGTGTCGTGCTGAGCGTTCTTGTTTCAAGGAAAAACCAAGATCACTTCGTTTGAAATCCTTATTTTAATGAATGAATGTTTTAATGTATTATGACATAAAAATGCAAAGATGCCAAATGCAAATGTAAATATGTGAATGTAATAATAAGAATACAAATTGTGCAATACAAAAGCAAACATAAAAATACAAATGCAAAGATGCCAAATGTAAATATGCAAATGTAAAAATGTAAATGTAAATTATTTAAAATACCAGAATAGGACATCCAGTTATATTAAGACTGCCCTTTTTTATATTGAAAATAAATAAACATTATTATTTAATTAAATATGTTTTAATGCATGATGTAGGTTTAAAAATGTAAATGTAAATACAAACGTAAAAATGTACAAATGCAAAATACAAATGCATGTATGAAAAGGTGTTACTCAAGCGTGATCATCTTAGAACAGATTTCATTGAACACAAAAGTTTCGGTACAGCAAACAAAACTTTACATATAGGGATATATTTCATTCCTAACTTCTCCAAAGCCAAATTAGTCTATCAGCTTAAGGGACATATTGCTTGTCTGGACTGCAACTTCTTCCATGACATTCTCTTTCATCTTCTGTGTCACTTCTCGGAGTTGCTCATTTTCCCTTGTAAGAGAACCTTTCTGTCCAAGAAGTTCTTGAACAAGATCTTCATATATGTTGCAGTTCTTTTTCAGCTTGGTGACCCCTGTGATCCACTCTTCTGGGGTACTTCCTAGGCCAGCATTTTGAAAGGCTTGACTGATCTTCTGAAAATCTTCATGCATGGTTTTCATTTCTGTGCTCAATTTCTTGTTTTGGTCGTTCAAGTCCTTCAAATAACATGCTTGAGCTTCATAAAAACCTCCACTACTCTGAATGTCCCGATTGATACTCTTACTGTAGACTGCTTTTGGTATCAATCTGGTAGGATCTTTGTGTAATACTTTTGGTATTAATATAACCGGTTCTCTATGTACAGAACTTTCCTCGATCCTCGTAGTTTCTTCAGGATGTCTTTCCTTGGCCGCATCATATTTTGTTTGATCATAAAACCTTTTGTCCATTTACGATTTCTTTCCAATATGATGAACAGTCTTTCCAGTAAACACCTTTGGTTATGCCATGATCATGCAATGCAACAAAGAATCAATATGAACAGATTAGAGCAATGTAACATGTATGAAAAATAAGAAAAATAGATAGTTAGTACCAACTAATGGAAAAAAATCTATCTATCAAGGTATAAATCTTAACCTCATGCTTTCTAGTTCCATGCTTTGTTTGGAAAATTTAACCTAACTGCATGATTTCTAGTTCGCATGCATTTATTAAAAGACAAAAAATTAAAACTTATTTCTCCTTTGTGTACACCTATGAACAGAGGTTCAGTACTGTCTTAGATCAGGTGAATTTCTAGGGTTTATTATATGCAAAATTTCAGTTCTAGGAGTAAAGGTACTCGAACTGTCCTTGTTGATGCCCCCTTGGGCTGTCAACCCTCAATCCTAGTCCATTACAGACTTAAGCGGATCGAGTTCAAATCGAGGGGACACATTTCTCTATACCTAACACGGAGAATAAATTCTCACGAAGACATAGAGCATATGAACCCCGAAAGTTACTTACTAGGTCTGACACGGAGAATAAATTCTCACGAAGACGTCGCTTTCACTCCCACTTAAAAGGGAAAAACTCAATTATAGAGCTTATGTTATGCAATGCAAGTGTTTTGTGTGAGGAGAAATGTTCACCTCTGACGAAAAAATAAATAATGAAATAAAATACTTGCAAGCAAATGAAATATTAATAAATACTATAAAATAATAAGTATATAAAAATTTTGAAAAGAAAGAATTATAAATTAAATATATGAATTTTTAATTTATAATTAATAGAGACAATTTATAATTGATTTTTAAAAGCCTGACTATCCCCAGCGGAGTCGCCAAGCTGTCGTAACCGGTTTTCGTCCGGGCACGAATTTTTTTTACTTGACGGGAAAAGTGATGTGAATAAATGATTTTTTAAATAATTTGGGAGTCGTCATCGGCCTTTTGGGTCAGGTAGGTCGAATACCTAAAAAATCATCCTTTAAAAGAGTTTTTAACAAAACATCGATTAAAAGATAAACTGATATGCGTTTTAACCAAAAATTCATTCTTTTTAATAATAAAAAGGGATTCGTGGTCGGTTACGTTTAGGGAAGGATTAGCACCCCTACAACGCCCAAAATTGGTACTTTTTAATTATAAATTGTCTCTATTATTAAAAATTTAAAAACTCAAAGTATATTTAATCTATAATCCTATATTTCAAAATTAATATGAAAAAATATTAATTTATATATATTTATAAATAAATATTTTTTATTTAGAAATATCAGAAAATGACTTCTAGGTGCCTTAAGACAGCTCTTTTCTTTGATATTAATAAATAATTAATTATAAAATAGGATATTTAGTAAAAATATCAGAAAACGGACTTCTAGATGCTTTAAGACAGTCCTTTTCTTAAAAATAAATATATATTAAAATATGATTATTAAAAGTGATTTATGAAATATAGGATTTTAAAAAATAAACAAATATTATTTATTATATATATATATATTTATATAAATAATGAAAATAATAATAATGAAATAATAATTAAAAACAATAATAATAATAAAATAATATTGCAAATAATGATTAAAATAATAGGAAATAAAAATATAGTATTTAAAAAAAATTTAAAATCATAGTCAAAAATAAAAATTAATGATTAAAATGTAAAATTATAAAACTAGAGTCCTAATTCGAAATATTATAAAACTTGAGTGCTAATAGTGTGATTTAACCTATATTAATTATTAGGGATTGAAATTTAATAAAAAATATGAGGGACTAAATATGATATTTATCCTAAATATATATAAAATTAATGTTAAGGACTAAAATATATATATGTGAAATTCAAAACCCGAATTAAAAGAATTTAAAAATTGATTTAGTGACTAAAATATAAAGTTACAAAAATGATGGACTGCGGATGGGGTTTACCCATATATGAAATTACACAGATACCCTCACCAAAACGGTGTCGTTTCGATGAGGGTATTTATACCCATTTAAGCTGGCCCTTAAGGGCCATTATTTCATTTATGGTTTTGGTTCTCTCTCTTTAGAGAGAGAAGCTCTCGTTTTCTCTCGCCGGAAGAGAAAACCGACCTCCGTTTCCGGCGCTGATCGCCACCGCTGGCCACCGCTCACGGTGACCGGAACTCCTAAACTACCCTAGAGCATAGATCTCGACCTTCTAAAGCCGAATATGGCCTCCGTTTGTCCTAAAATTCCCCGAAATTTTCTAGATCTAAGAGGTATTTTCACTGTTCGACGACGGTTTGGAGGGGTCCGACGGTCGTGGCTTCCTCGGTAAGTTTCTCTCCTTTCTTTTCTTTCAATATTTGACTGCTTTGGGTGGTGTCTTGCCGTTGGTCTCTGACTTTTTGGTTGATGTTCGTATCTCTCTCTTTGTTCTTGCTCCCCGTTTTTTTTTCGATTCACCCTCTTCGTCCCCTTTTTTCAGGTTTGGTGGTGGCTTTTTATAGCCACCAAAGTGCTCAGATCGGACCAGTCCAAAGAGGGAAGCTTCGGTGAGTCACCATAGCTATGGTGGTGACTCACCATAGGGCTTCAACGTGTGTGGCTTCGTGGTGCTTCTGGAGGCTTCTTCGAGGCGTGGCATCATGGCAACGGCAGGCTTAGACATCTGGAAGTGGAGGCGTCGGCAGTGTAGACGTGGGGCGGCTGGAAATCACTGGAAGCGGCGGCTGAGAGTTCTTGGAGGCGGCGGCGGCGGCAACAGTGCTAGGGTTTAGAAACCCTAGCTGAAACCCTAAATATTTAGGGTTTCATTTTGGTCTGGACCGGTTCTGGTTGTTTGTAACTGGGCCGGTCCAGTTTTCATTGGGCCTGTAATTATTTAATAATAAATAATAATAATAATAATATATAATAATATATATAATAATTATAATAATAATAATAAATAAATAAATAAAAAGGGTAAAAAAAAAATTAGTATCTTCAAATTGGCTTGAGATATGGAGAATCTCTAGATCGATTGTATCATGCCATAGAAGCCAAATCCCACCACTAAAGCCATGGGCTTCTACACGGTAGGAGTGGGTAAAACCAAATTTGGAAATGGCTCTGTCTGCGCTGGATCCACCTATCTTTGGTTCGAAAAGTGCAACAACATCCGGGTGGTGTTCGCGTCTAAGAGAGTTAAGTAATCTTTGAAAAGTTGGGCTTGTCGCTCCTTGGCAATTCCAAAAGATGAACGTCATTAAACTGATTAATGTAGTGGAGTCTGAGACTGTGGCTCGGCGGCTAGAACGCTCCCTGTGGTTGCGAGGATGGCTGTTTGCTCGATGAATGGGACTTGCTGCAATTCTGAGTCTACTGGTTGAGTGATGGCTTGGTTACCATGAGTGATTTCCTGAGCTTGTTCCATGGGTGGGTGTATTTGTGATGATGTATAAGCGTCGATTTCGTCTGATAGTCGAGTTGTCCATTCGGTTGCAGGTATGTGAGTCGGAGTTTTAAGGTTGGGAGGCTTCCGTGGCTTGAGGCCTTTCTTTTTTTTATCTCCTCAATCTTTCTGCTAGCGATGCTTTTTGATTTTACCACATTTTTGGAACGGGCGTTTATTGATTCAAAACCTGGTTCTACTATTACCACTGCATCGTGGTTGCCGTTTGTGTTATTTGCCTTATGTTTGGTGACAAGTGGGTTATTTCCAACTACCATAGGTTCTGTGGCTGTACGTGGTGGTGACTTATTGGCATTATCCAAATCCTTGCTCTTCCTTGGTTGGGTCGATCTTCCTTTACTTTTGGCTATCCTATCACTAGGTTGTGGAATCATATTAGTTATGCTTGTACCTGACGTTTCTTCAACGTTGCTGTCCATATATTGGTCTACATGCATATGTTCGGTGGTTTTCTTATCTGTTTTTTCCTCCATGTTATCATTCTCCGTTTCCTCCACCATAAGCGCCACATATCTGGAGCCAGTAGGCTTGGTTCTCTGGTTTTCATGTGTAGTTGTCTTTGTTACTGTTGACTTCATCTTCCTCCAACGATTAGTGGATATCATCCAAGGTCTGTATAATTATGTCGGGTTGTTTGACGGAGAGGTTTCATTCGTTTTTTGTTCGACCCTGTTGGTACTGGTCGAGGCTGGTTGTGTTGTTGGGCAAGCCCCTTTAGCATGGCCATACACCCCACAAGTGAAGCATATCTGGCTGAGTCCCTCGTACTCTAATTTCAAAAATAAAATTGTCTATGCCAATACATGCCTTTAAGGGATTGTTTAGATCCACCAATACTGCTAGCCTTGCAAACTTGCCTTTCTCCCCAGCTTGGGTATTGTAGTCAACTTTTACTACTCGACCAACTATGCCTGCAATTCTTCGAAATAAAGCTTTGCAGTAGCATCTGCAAGGTAAACCAGGAAACGTGGGAGGGGTGTTTTCTCGATGTCGAGAAGGTCCTGCTCCATCGCTGAACTGTTAGGTAGTTTCCATAAATCGCCCACGGCCCTCGATTAGTACGTCCGCATAGTCTCTTTTGTCTTTAAATTTGGCCAGGTAATAATTGTTTCCAAGATTGACTAGTTGGATTTCTCCTCGAGGTTTCCATAGTGCATGAATTCTGTCATAAAGGGTTTTGTAACCAATTGATCAGCCAAGGAGGCGAACTATCACGGTGTTGCTCATACTTTTATCGATTTGATCATGGACTCTCTCAGAGAATTTGATAGTAGGGAAAGATCCAGACTCGTCAATTTCACAATCTTCTTCTAAAACTACCACCTCGTCTACGTTAAGGTCGAAACCTAGATTTTCTTTTTGGGCTCTGCAGTATTTTTGGCCGCCATGGATGCATAAGATGGTTTCATACCGCACGATAAGGGTTTTGCTGTCTTTGTAGTTTGGTTTTGTACGTCGTTGCTGTCTTCCTCATACTCCTGTTCCATGTTGCCTTCTGTTTGTATGGGATTATCAGGCGTAAATTCCTTTTCTGATCTTGCTTTTTTTGGTGCCTGCTGGTCGTTGATTAAAATTGGGGATCCTGGTCTTTCCAGGACCGGCGGTAGGCCAATGTTCGTTGAAGGTTCCGGTGGCCGTCCTCCATAGTTGCTGAGATAGTTATCGATATTGGTATTGCCTGCGTTAGGATTTTCTCTATTTTCCATTCTGAAGCTATTCGGAATTTATTAGACCATATAGTTCCTAGTATTAAATTGTAATTTCTAGAAAACAAATAACTGGATCCCAGAAAAAAGTATAAAAAAATGGAATCTCAATATGTATGTATGTATGTATGTGTGAAGAAAATAATTTGAGAAAAGATCCTTCATCCATGTGCATATTACAATATTTGCACACACTCTGGCGGCGACCAATTCTTTATTAAAACGACACAAGGAATCAAAACCAGGTCACACTAACATTTCAACTAAGTCCCCCACAATCAATACGATTATAAAAACACCATCGTTTAAATATATATAAAAAAATATTCTAAATAAATTTATATTTAGAATTCATTAGAATCTGAATACAACAAGTAGGAAGATAATAAAAAGGGATGGATTTTCTTGTTCCTGTCAAATGATATATATATATATATATATAATATATATATATATATATATATATATATATATATATATATATTGGTGTGATGGAACTGTGAACTGCACAAATTCTCATGATATATGCATATGGAGGTATTTCTTTTAATCAACTTACCTGGTTTATATTCAACCCTTTCATGCAAAACCATATTGTTACAATATTAGCATTTTACATTTATTCAAACATTAATATAATCAATATTGTTACAAAGCTCGATATGGTTCAAACGAACTTTTTTAGTAGTTTTTTATAAGTGATGTATCCTATTAATGATCCTACGCATACATCATCTTTGCACCTCACAATCATCGGAGGATTTTAAAGTATTTTTTAATCTTCGATATCCTAACTTCCGAAGACATAGAGGGAATCTTTCGAAAGAAGGATCACAAACACCCAACATCTCTAAAAAAATTGCAATTATTTGATATTGTAGACACTAAATTTTTATCCCGATTTTATTTATAATTATTATTATTATATTATTATTTATTATATATTTTTATTATTAATATTATTACTATTACAAACAGGCCCAGATTACACGGCCCAATTACAAATCTCGGAGGCCCAGATCTGGAAGCCCAACTCAAACAGGAGCCCAATTCTAGCCCAACTGAGCTAGCCCAATGGAAACCCTAAACTAGATTAGGGTTTTCAGCTTCTCCAGCCGCCTCAATCTCAGCCGTTGGATCTGGTTTAGATCCAACGGTCCCAGATACTTCCAGATGCAAAACCTAGGGTATGATACCCTAGGGCCACGTCCCAGCCGCCGCTTTTGCTATCTCCACCGCCACCGTTCCACGCCGCTCAGTCTCTGACACGAAGCCTCCAGAAGAAATGAAGAGGACCGTCCATATTGAGGGCTACGGTGAGTCACCACTATAGTTTGGTGACTCACCACAATACAACCCTTTTACCCGGTCCAAGACGAGCGCCGTTGATGGCTATAAAGCCATCAACCGAACCTGCAAAGAAAAGACAGAGAGAAGGCAACCAGGGAACCAACAACACAACAACAAAAAAAAAACCAAAGAAAAGAAAAAGGATAGAAGAAGAAAAGCTTACTGGAGAACCTCAAACGTCGCCGAAAAACTGAAAATACCTTCGGTATTTTCTTAGATTTAGGAAAATCTATGGCTTTTTAGGGAAGGTTGGAATTAAGTTTAAGGTCTTTGGATCTAGGGTTTGGGAAATTTTGGTGTTTTTCGACCACCAGAAACGGTGGCCGGCGGCGAATTTTACGGCGGCATAGGACTGCCGGCCGGGGCGCTCTCTCTCTATCAGTTTTAGAGAGAAGCGAGAGTTTAAACTCTCTCAGTTTAGAGAGAGGAAAGAAAAGAGAGAAATGAGGAATTGGCCCGGAGGGCCGGTTATAATGGGGTATAAATACCCTCACCAAAAACGACATAGTTTTGGTGAGGGCCTTTGTGCAATTTCGCGCATGGATAAACTATTCCCGCAGACACTGTAACTTTGAAAACTTGCAATTTGATCATTATAACATATTGTTATATTTATTATAATTTGATCTTTTAATTTTTATTCATTATAATTTAGTCACTGATTTACTTATATATACTTTAGGTAACTGATTTAGCCCATAATTTTAATTAATTATTTTTAACCCCTAATAACTTTTTAATTTCTTTTAATTTGATATACGAATTTAATATAATTTTAATCTAGTCACTAAATTAATAAAGGGATAGAATAGCATGTTTAGCCACTGAAATTTTTAATAATTACGAATTAGATATTTATTTTTAATATATTCTAATTTAGTCATTAGTTTTAAATTATTAATCACTTTTATATAGTTTTAATTAATTTTATTTTAGTTGTTGATTTAATTTTATATGTTTATTTGTAATATATTATTATTATTATTATTATTACAAATATATATATAATAAATAATTATTTTATTTTTCTTTTTAATAAAATCTTTATATGAATTATTTTTTTATATAAAATAATTATAATAATCCTATTTTATTAAAGAAATGACTGTCTTAAAGCACCTAGAAGTCCGTTTTGTGATATTTTTACCCTATAAAATATTTTTTTAGAAATATTTTATTTATTTTTTAATATCGAAGAAAAGAGCTGTCTTAAAGCACCTAGAAGTTCTTTTCTGATATTTCTAAATAAATAAATATCTTATTTATATAAAAATTAATAAATTTCCTTATAATTATAAATTATACTAGTAAATTTGAAATGACATAATTATAGATTAAATATATTTTTGAATATTTAAATTATAATAATAGAGACAAATTATATTAATGATACCAAATTTTGGGCATTATAGGGGTACTAATCCTTCCCTAAACGTAATCGACCACAAATCCTTTTTTTATTAACATTTTTTGGTTATATGCAGATCAGTTTTATCTTTTAAATTATGTTTTATTCAAAACTATTTTAAAAGATTGGTTTTAGGTATTTGACCTACCTGATCCAAAATGTCAATGGCGACTCCCAAAATATTTTTTAAAATCATTTATTTATTTGTGTTATTTTTCCCGCCAAGTTAAAAATTTCATGCCCGGACGAAAACCGGTTACGACAGCTTGGCGACTTCATTGGGGACGGTCAGGCTTTTAAAAAGCAATTATAAATTGTCTCTATTAATTATAAATTAAAAATTCATATATTTAATTTATAATTCTTTCTTTTCAAATTTTTTTATATACTTATTATTTTTATAGTATTTATATTAATATTTCATTTTACTTGCAAGTATTTTATTTCATTATTTTTTCTGTCAGAGGTTGAACATTTCTCCTCACACACAACACTTGCATTGCATAACATAAAGCTCTATAATTGAGTTGGTCCCTTTTAAGTGGGAGTGAAAGCGACGTCTTCGTGAGAATTTATTCTCCGTGTCAGACCTAGCAAGTAACTTTCGGGGTTCATATGCTCTATGTCTTCGTGAGAATTTATTCTCCGTGTCAGGCATAGAGAAGTGTATCCCCTCGAATTAAACTCGATCCACTTTAGTCTGTGATGGACTAAGATTGAGGGTTAGCAACCCAAGGGGGCACTAACAAGGACAATTCGGGTACCTTTATTCTTAGATCTGAAACCCTGCATATAATAAACCCTAGAAACTCTTCCGATCTGAAGCCATGCCGAAATTTTGTCCAAAATAGGTACACACAGGAGAAATGAATTTTCACCTTTTTTTATTTATTTATTTTTTTTACTGATTAAATTGCATGTGAATTTAAATTATTTAAAGTATGAAGAAAGCATGTTTAAATAATATATTTAGGTAGATTATTATTAAATTATTTTTTTCTTTATTATGTAAACTAATTCATTTCTTTTTGTGTTCTTTATTTCTTCTGTTTGCATAGCATCATACAGGATAAAAGGCATTGATCCTAGTGTTAATTGTTTCATTGGAAAACCTTCATCCATGGATAAAAAGTGTTCAAATCAAATAGTTCTAAACTCAGAAGTAAGACAGTGGGCTGAGGACTTACAAAGACAAGGAGGAGACAGTCTGCAGGATGACTATGTATATGACTTAGCCAGTTATGCTCCAGTTTCACTAAGAAATGATATGCAAGATTTGCGAGGCATTTGGGAGAATTGGGACTCAAACAAAAGTTGCAGTTTTATCAGACTTACGAGACATCCCATATTTGCTCTATGTCGAAGTTGATGATGACTTACTTCCTAAGCCCTAATCATTCTGGAATCCAGGGTACATTGCTTCACTCTCAATAAGGAGGACTTGGTTCCTACTATTGAGAGTACCAACTTTGCTACATAGAAAGGCTTGGAGAATCGAATTTATTCAAGGTCAATTAAAACTCAACCTTTTCGAGTTAATTAGCAAAGATTACGGAGTACGAGATGAATGGGTGGTATCCGTACAAACAAAAAGGTGAAAGCGAAGGCATTGCTTGGACCACATTAAGAACTTATTCAGAGTCATCCAGACACTAAAGTACGATTCGATCTCTTTGCTTTGGGTATGTATGGTATGGTCATCTTCCCAAAAGTATTAGGATATATTGAAGCTGCAGTAGTAGATTTGTTTGAGCAGCTACAAAAAAAGATTAATCCTGCTTCTGCAATTCTAGCAGAGACTTTCAGATCGTTAAACGCTTGTAGAAAGCTAGGAGGTGGACGATTCTCAGGGTGTACCCAATTGTTATATGTCTGGATTCGTAGCCATTTTTGGAGGACAGAAAAGGTTTCATACCGGCGCTTTAATACGGATTACTCACCATTAAAAGAATTTCTAGACAACTGGATAATACTGCTCGGATTGTGGGGAGGAATCGGATATGCACCACTTCTGGTCATAAGACATTATGAAGGTCGTCAATTTGTACCTGTAACTGCTGGATTACATTCGTCTGAGTTCGTATTCCACAGCAAAAAATTATAAAAGAAATATCATGGAGGCTTTTACAGCTTGGAAAACAACTTTTTGTATCCGAGCTAAAGCAACAAAAGAAATGTTAACTCCTGATTTTGAGAAATGGAGATCTGTCAGGAAAAATGAAAATATACCTCTACCAGACCAAAATGAGGATATTTCTATGGAAGATCGCATTAAGGTGGTTCCATCAGAGATTGAAATCCTGAGAGCTGAGTTTGAAGCAGAAAGAGAAGATTGGTCAAGAGAATTAGAGGGAATGAGACGAGATAAAGCTATGTTGGGTGTTGACATTGACTTTCATTCATCACAATGTGCAATGTTAAGAGAAAACAATGAAAAAGTGGATGATGAATTCAGAACATTAAAGAAAAATTACCAGGAGTTATATAAATCTTGGAAAGCATCAGGACCGAGCCGATCAACAGTACAGATGACCAGAGAATTGAACGTCAAGAAAAATTGAGTTGAAGATCTGAAAAGAAAGAATAGTCGTCTACTCAAAAGCCTTGAGAAAGGAAAGCAGAAAATGGAAGATTTTGTGGTTGACAGAAGAGAGCGAATTATAAAACACAAAGCTGAACACCGTGAGATCATGAATGAAATGCAAAGAGAAAGGGATCGAGTCAAAGATTTAGAAGAGATGAAGAATGACATCCTTGATAAATTTGAAGGTGAGAAAAATATCATGTTCAAGGGATTTGAATCTGAAATGAACCATCTGATTGCTGAACTTGAAGTCAGGGGCCAAAGGATTGAAGAGTTCAATGTTGAAAAAGAAAAATGGGAGCTGGAAAGAAAGAATTTCAACACCAAACTTGAGGTAGAGCAAGAAGTGGCTAGCAATTGGATGCAAAGATGTAGAAACAAGAATGTTCAAATCCAGAAGCTTAATCAAATGACGCAAGAAGTGTGAACAAAACTTGAAGAAGATCTGGATCAGTCTAGAAACAAAAACTCAGAGTTTAATGCTTACATTTTGCAACTTGAAGAGTCATTATTTCAAGAAAAGGTTCGTCTAGGACCTAGTGATCTTAAAGAAAGTAATGAGGAAAGTGCTTCACTGCAAAGACGCATTAGAGATCTTGAAAAAACTCTGCACAATTGTCAAGTCAGAATCACTGAGTTAGAGCAAACTCTCACAGGAACTAATGAACAATGGCAAAAATCAATTGATTTCTATATAGAAAGAAGTGAAGAAAGAAGTAATATGGTATTCGAGGCTATGGTACAAATGAGCGAAGTCGCTAGATATGTTGGGGAACTAGCTGTTGAAGCAAAAATAATTGAGCATCACGTTGATCCAGTTTCTAAGTTCGGAAAGAATGTGTCATGGCTAATGAAAGAAATTATAGAGCTTAATAGGAAAGCTACGCCTTATCTGTAGTTATGAACTATTATAAAGAAACTTTTGTATGCCGATGAAAGTTGTTCTATGACAGTTAACTTTTTGGGATCAATACCTTTTACATACATGCATTTTGCATACATTCATTATTCATTGCATTATTTTCTTTATGTATAATTTTTATTATTAAGATAACATTCATTAATTAAAATTTGAAAAAATAATATCAAAAGAATTTTCAATCGCAGTTATTCTGGCCAAAAGAGAAATACAACATCACTACGGTACTAGACAAGCTACTAAGAAAATTATGGAGGATAAAATACAACGTATTGAGGAACAACATAATAAACAACAAGCAGAGATGAGAATGAAGCTATAGAAAATTGAAGCCAGTATTGCAAACTCACAAGACAACATGATGCAAAAAATAGAAGACATGTTTAAAAGACAGGCTATCATTGGAAAAATGCATCAAAATCCTGTATCTTTCGACCAAGAACCTATGTATCCTCTAGGTTTCCCACCAGAACCAATTTATCACTCTGGTACTACACCTATACAAATCAATGCCTGCATATCAGCATTTCAAGAAACCAAACCACATGAAAATCGACAAGTGGATCCTGCATCTTCAAGCAAAAATCCACTTATATCAGATGTGAAAATAGGGGATTTTAATGTTGAGCATCTAATCCCAGATTTGAATGAGCTGAATGAGAAAGAAAAAGTAAATGAAGAATTGACCAGACAGATCAGGAGCTTAGAAGAACGAATGAAATCCGTGGAAATAACTGAATCATTCTATGGGTTTGACGCTAGTGAGTTGAGTTTGGTTCCAGACCTAATCCTCCCCATTAAGTTCAAAGTTCCCGAATTTGATAGATATGACGGTACCACATGCCCTTCATCCCACATTACTATGTTTTGTCGCAGAATGGCAAGATATGTGAAAGATGAGAAATTGTTAATTCACTACTTTCAAGATAGTTTGACAAGACCAGCCTTAAAATGGTATACTCAATTGACCAAAGCCAACATTAGATCCTGGAAAGATCTGGCTAAGGTATTCTTAGAGAAGTACCGCCACGTAACAGACATGGTCCCTGATAGATGGACTCTCCAAAAATTGGAGAAAAAGAATAACGAAACATTCAGACAGTATGCTCAGAGATGGCGTGACACAGCAGCCCAAGTTCAACCACCTCTATCAGAAAAAGAGGCCACAGTAATATTTGTCCATACGTTAAAAGCTCCTTATTTAAATCATCTAATGGGGAATACAACCAGAAATTTTGCAGATTTGGTCATTTCTGGAGAACTTATTAAAAATGTCTTGAAAAGTGGCAAAATTGAATCAAATGAGGGGTCTAGTTCCAAAAGACCTATGTACCGAAAAAAAGAGAATGAAGTCAATAATGCAAACTCTTACAACAAGGATTCATCGAAAAGTATTACAATAACCCAGCCAAGGGTTAAGAAAGAAGAAACAAACACTAATCGAGCAGAGTCCAGAGGATCTCGAAAAGAAAATGAAAGGTTGTCGTTTACACCTTTACCAGTACCCTATGCTGAGATCTATGATTCGCTATTAAAAGCAGATGTCATACGGCCTTATCCTTTGGTTCCCATGCAACCACCATTCCCTCCATGGTATGATGTAAAGGCACATTGTGTTTACCATGAAGGAATTACGAGTCATTCTATTGAAAACTGTTTGGCATTCAAAAGGGTGGTTCAAAATTTGATCAACACTGGAAAGTTGGAATTCAATTCACCATCTACATCAAATCATCCGCTGCCAAATCATGGAGATAAAAACGTGAATGCAATTCAGGAAGAGAACAGAAAGAAAGCAAAAACTGACGTTTCTGAAATTAAATCTCCTTTTGTTTGGATATTTCAACAACTCTCCTTAGCCGGTATAATTCCACAAGAATTCAGGCCAAAGAATAATGAAGGCAAGAATTATTGTGAATATCATCAAAAAAAGGGGCATGAAATTTAACTATGTCTTGAATTTAGGGATTTGGTGCAAAAATTGATGAATAACAGAGAGATATAATTCTTTGAAGAAGAACCAGGGAAAAGAGAAGATGATGTTTGCTCATCAGAAGATTCTAAACCTAATCAGAGAACAAGTGATCCCGTGATTATTAATGTGAAATCATCTACAGTGATTCCTGCACCAACAAAGCCGAAAGTAGTTATCACAACTCCTTTACCATTTCCATACAAGGATACCCGCAGGGTACCTTGAAATTATACTACCAATGTTTCAATGGTAGGAGGATCTGTTTCTCTGGAAAAAACAGAAGAGAAAATACAGAGTCTGGATTCGATGTCTGAAGCAGTGAGTGAAGTCGGATTCTTTACAAGAAGTGGGAGATGTTACTCTCCCAAAATATCCAATGCATCAGAACAGGTGAAAGTAAAAGGAAAAGCCATTGTAATACCCCAAAAGGTATTTGATGGTGAATCCCCTCCAGCATTCAATGAGCCTGTAACAGAAAAACAAGCGCAATAATTTTTGAAATTCCTGAAACATAGTGAATATAGTGTGGTTGAACAATTACATAAACAACAAGCGAGAATTTCTATTCTTGATCTATTGATGAATTCAGAAGCACACAGAAATGCTTTGATGAGAATGCTTAATCAAACCTTTATCCCTGAAGATATATCCCTCAATAAACTTGACAGAATTGTGGGACATATAGCCGCTGACAATTACATAACGTTCACGGATGATGAAATACCTGAAGGCGGAATGGGGTCAGTAAAAGCTTTGAATATTACCACACATTGTCATGGTCATGTTTTGCCAGGAGTATTGATTGACAATGGATCCGCTCTTAACTTGATGCCTCTAGTCACACTTCAAAGAATGCCTATGGATAAATCACACATGAAAAGTTATCAGAATGTAGTGCAAGCTTTTGATGGCACTCAAAAAGAGGTGCTTGGGAAAATGGAAATACCGCTGTTAATCGGACCAGTCGTGTACAATATTGACTTTGTGATGATGGACATCCACCCTACATATAATTATTTTACTTAGGGAGGCCATGGATTCATTCTGCAGGAGCCGTTCATTCTTCATTACATCAGAAATTGAAATTCGTTGTTGATGGACAACTAATATGCGTAGGAGCTGAAGAAGAAATCATTGCGTCTATAACAAGTGATGTTCCATATATTGAAACCAATGATGATGCTCTTGAATGCTCTTTCCGAGCTCTTGAATTTGTCAATGCAACCTTTATTGCAGAAGGAAGCAAAATTCCATATCCCAAATTGTCTGATTGCACCAAGATGACTGTACGACAGACTTTAGGCATCGAATCTAAAACTGGGAAAGGTTTAGGAAAGAATCTTCAAGGGAGTTCAGTTCCTGTAAGTATGAAGATGAAGAAAGATCCTTTTGGGCTTGGATTTAATCCCAATTTTCAGCAAAAGAACAAAGAGATGAAAAGAAGATGTGAAGATAGAAAGGCAAGGTTGAAAGGAGAAGAAATCCTTTGGGAACACATGTTTTTCCCACAGTTGAAGACCATATTCAGATCAGGGGGAACAATTAATGTAGAACAACAACTTGTTGAGGCCTTTAAAGAAGAAAAGTTGACGAAAGATCAAAGCATAGTTGAAGAAGCTATGAAAGGATTATTTATCAACATGATCATGAATGACAACAAGACTGGCAAATACTTGGCTAGGATTCGCCCTTGGTTTCCTGGAGAAACACTCAACAATTGGACCGCTGAAGACCTTCCTGTAGTTTTTAATATTAACACAGAGTAATATTCAGAACTAATCTTTATGTTTAGCCTAAGAGTATGAAAACTTTTTGTTATCTTGTAAAGGAAATTATGTTAAGTTCACCTAAATTAAATATAAGAAATTTTCTTTAAATTTTTCAAGTAGCAATCATTCTTTACATTTTTTACATTTTTTACATTTTTACATTCATTTATTTCATAAATTTACTATATTTTTTCAAAAATATGTCTGAGTTAAATTTGCAGGTGTGACAATGATAATAGCATGTTTATTCCTAAATTTAATCGAGAGATAAATTTAGAGCAGCCCATATGTCTGGAGGAAATCAATGAGTGTGAGGATGAACTGAAATGTGATGTTCCTACTGAATTATTAAGACTGGTAGAAAAAGAAGATAAACAAATTTTACCTCACAAAGAAGAGATTGAGACTGTAAATCTGGGAACAGATGAAGAAATGAAGGAGGTAAAAATTGGTACTACTCTGACAATCCAGATAAAACAAGAATTGGTAAATCTCCTTCAAGAATTCAAAGATATCTTCGCCTGGTCTTATCAAGATATGCCTGGTTTGAGTACAGATATAGTGATGCACAAACTTCCAATCAATCTAGAATATAAACCGGTCCAACAAAAGCTCAGGCGAATGAGGCCAGAAATGTTGTTGCAGATCAAAGAGGAAGTGATGAAGCAGATTAATGCAGGTTTCCTACAAGCAGCCAAATACCCAGAATGGGTAGCCAATATTGTTCCAGCACCAAAGAAAAATGGGAAAGTTTGAATGTGTGTGGATTACAGAGATCTCAACAATGCTAGTCCGAAAGATAGCTTTCCATTACCCCACATAGATACCTTGGTGGACAATACTGCAGGACATGCATGGTTTTCATTTATGGATGGCTTTTCAGTATATAATCAGATAAAAATGAATCCTGAAGACATGTAAAAAACAACATTTGTAACCATGTGGGGCACATTCTGCTATAAAGTAATGCCATTTGGATTGAAAAATGCAGGGGCAACGTATCATTGCAGATCAAAGAGGAAGTGATGAAGCAGATTAATGCAGTTTCCTACAAGCAGCCAAATACCCAGAATGGGTAGCCATATTGTTCCAGCACCAAAGAAAATGGGAAAGTTTGAATGTGTGTGATTACAGAGATCTCAACAATGCTAGTCCGAAAGATAGCTTTCCATTACCCCATAGATACCTTGTGGACAATACTGCAGGACATGCATGGTTTTCATTTATGGATGGCTTTTCAGTATATATCAAAATGAATCCTGAAGACATGTAAAAAACAACATTTGTAACCATGTGGGGCACATTCTGCTATAAAGTAATGCCATTTGGATTGAAAAATGCAGGGGCAACGTATCAAAGAGCTCAAAGAGCCATGGTAACTTTGTTTCATGATATGATGCACAAAGAGATTGAAGTATATGTAGATGACATAATTGCCAAATCCCAAACTGAAGAAGAACATATTCAAAATTTGAGAAAGCTTTTCCAGAGATTGAGGAAGTATCAATTAAAGCTCAACCCCGCTAAATGCACTTTTGGGGTAACTTCCGGGAAGCTTTTGTTTTGTGGTTGCAAAAAAGGAATCGAAATTGATCCAGATAAAGTAAAGCAATTCAAGATCTTCCACCACCAATACAAAAAAGAAGTTCGAGGCTTTTTGATTAAGAAATATTTATCCAATGCCCCCATTTTAGTATCACCAATGCCTGATAGACCGTTAATTCTCTACTGACAGTCTTTGAAAATTCGATGGGATGTGTACTGGCGCATTGATGAATCTGGAAGAAAAGAAAAAACTTTATTATCTGAGCAAAAAATTTACTGATTGTGAAATTCGATATCCACCAATACAAAAATTATGTTGTGCCTTGGTGTGGGCTACTCGAAGACTCAGACAATACATGTTATATCATACTACTTGGTTGATATCCAAACTTGATCCTTTAAAATTCTTAATGGAATCACCTGCTTTGACAGGCAGAATGGCTAGATGGAAGATGTTATTATTCGAGTTTGATATTGTATATGTCAACCAAAAAGCGATAAAAGGAAGTGTCATAACTGATTTTCTGGCCAGTCGTGTATCAATGATTATCAGCCTTGAGTTTTAATTTTCCAGATGAAGATTTGTTGTGCATATCCATGAATGAGAAGTCGGAACAAATGATGCATCTTGGAAGCTTTACTTTGATGGAGCATCCAACGCATTGGGACGAGGAATCGGGGCAGTGTTAATTTCTCCAGAAAATATTATTATCCCTTTACAAGTAGACTGGAGTTCTTTTGCACCATAACATGGCGAATATGAAGCTTGTGTCATGGGGATTGAAAGCAGCTATAGAAAGAAAAATTAAATGTCTCAAGATATATGGAGATTCATCGTTAGTGCTGTATCAATTACGAGGTGAATGGGAAACAAAAGATCCCAAATTGTTGGAATATCAAAATTTTACCCTCGAATTAGTGAAAGATTTGAGAGGTCACCTTCAATTATCTCCCTCGAGAAGAAAATCAATGGCAGATGCTTGGCTACATTAGCTGCTATGTTTCAGGCACTAAGAAAGTTGATATGATGTCAATCAAAATGCAAGTATGAAATTCCTGCACATGTTATAGTGTGGAAGAAGAGGTAGATGGTAAACCATGGTATTATGATATCTTGCAATATATCAAAAATCAAGTTATCCACAAAATGCATATGAAATTGATAAAGAACCTTGGAAGAATGGATGCTGGATATTTTCTTGATGGCGAGACTATGTATAGAAGACGCAATGATCAAATGCTATTGAGATGTTTAAATACCAGCGAAGCCAAGCATCATTGAAGAAGTACACAGTGGAATATGTGGAACACATGCAAATGGTCTTTCCATGGCTAGAAAAATAATGAGATATGAATACTATTGGGCTACCATGCACACATGCATTGATTATGCAAGGAAATGTCATAAATGCCAGATATATGCAGATAAGATCATGTACCCCATCTCCTTTACATGTAATGATAGCACCTTGGCCATTTTCTATGGGGAATAGACGTCATTGGAGCAATCACACAAAAGCATCGAATGAACATTGTTTCATCCTTGTGGCAATTGATTATTTTACCAGTGGGTTGAAGCTGCTTCATATGCCAATATTAAGAGGTCCACAGTCTGCAAATTCATAAAGAAAGATAATTTTGCCGGTATGGCCTACCAGAAAGGATCATTACAGATAATGCTCTGAACTTGAACACAAAATGATGACCGAACTTTGTGCACAGTTTAAGATCAAACATGCAAACTCAGTGGCATATCGTCCAAAGTGAATGGGGCAGTTGAAGCAGCAAATAAGAACATCAAGAGAATCATTACAAAGACCATTGAAACTTATAAAGATTGGCATGAGAAGTTACCTTTTGCTTTATATGCATACCGAACTACTGTTCGAACATCTGTGGCAACGCCTTTTTCTTTAGTCTACGGGATGGAAGCAGTCTTACCAATTGAAGTTGAGATTCCATCGCTTCGAATTTTGAGAGAAACAAAATTGGATGAATCTGAATGGATCCAAGCTAGATTTGATCAATTGAACCTTATTGAGGAGAAAAGATTGAAATCTATTTCCCATGGACAGATGTATCAGAAACGGATGATGAAGTCTCATGACAAGAAAATACATCCAAGAGAATTCCAAGAGGGTGATCTAGTACGAAAAAAATCTTGCCTAACAAAGATTTCGTGGGAAATGGATGCCTAATTGGGAAGGGTCATACGTTGTAAAAAAGGCCTTTTCCGGAGGAGCGTGATCTTGGCAGAAATGGATGAAAAAATTCTGAGAAATCCAATAAACTCGGATTCTGTCAAGAAATATTATGCTTGAAGAAAAAATGAAAAGAAGAAAAGAAAAAGAAAAAAGAGAAGAAGAAAAAAAAGGAAAAAAGAGGGGGTCAAGATGAAAACCTGCAAAGGGCATCTTGTAACCAAAGGAAGGATTTGAGTTGAAAACCTGAAAGGGCGGCTCAAATGCATGTTGATATTATGCATCTGGCAATTGAACCCTCTTAAGATTTTGATAGTTTGGAAGGAACTTCACATCTACAAGCATTCTGACAACGTTTGAGATCTTCTAAACAAAAGCTTACATCAGTACTCTAAATTATGTCAATTTGATTAATTTAGAAATACTTATGCTAATAATTTGTTGAGTCATTTAAATTTTTATCATTCCTATGAATACAATTCTATCTATTTATTAATAAATTCTAAAGTTTATTTCCTCTAAATTTAATTTATTTGAGATTCAATTTTGAAAATTCAATTTAATGGATTAACATAATTTTGAAATAAGTTAAAGATTTCTGAATATCACTTTATGTTAATACTTTTAAAAGCATGGAATACAAAGCAAGTCTTATCAACATCTGCAATCATTACCATCATAGAATTATTTGGAAGCGGAACAAGAAGAAATTTGTTCTCAATTGGCAGATTATGAATATTGCCCCTTTTCAGTGTAGCAGCATGAAAATGCTTCGAATCTACAAATTCTGGCTCTACATCGAATAAGTACTGTGATATTCCAGTCCAAACATTAACTGGAGCAAGTGCCACGCTCATAGTAGAAATAAAAAGACCCAATAACATCTTCTGGAAGTGTTCTTTGAGTTATCTGATCTGGTTCGGTAGGAACTCTAGAACCAATCATTAGAATTGAAAGATGAATTGCATGATCGTCTTCATTAAGAAGCTTCTTTTCAAGATTCTTCTGCTTCTTCTTTTTTAAGAAAATCATAGCCCAAGTTTCGCCTTTTCTTGTAATTGGGATCATTGTATAATGGCTTTCTATCTTTTACCGGAAGAAGTGTGTCAGCAGCCTTAGCCATTTGAGCAGCACATATAAAATCTGTCAACTCTGCAATTGATGAATCAGGATTATATCTCTATGACTATTGAAGGCATAGCATTTGAGTATCCCATTTTCGTCAAGTATAACAATTTACTCTCCTCATCAGAATCAGAATTCAGAATTTTCTCGGTATCAAAAGAACTATCAATATCTGTGAAATCATCTTAAAAGATCACTTCATAATCAGATAAGTAGTTATCAGAATCAACATGTTGCATGAGTGCGAGGTTTTAAAGAGCCTATACTATTGAGTTTTATTCTCAAGTTGTTTTGTGACATCATGCAAAAATTCAGGCATATCTACATCTACACTCTTCAAAAATGATAGATTCTCCATTCGAAGAGGAAAGATTTATTGAATTTCTACACAACTGAAGAAATACTAAGTTCACCAATTTGAAATCAAATAAAAATGAACTTAATATTCATGCATCATATTTAGGCATTTGCAAAAATAAGTGCATTTCCATTCATTTTATCCATGTTAAATGTTGACAGGAATTTCAAAGATTTTAGCAAAGATTCAAATCCATCACTTGATGGATCAGATTTTCCAGAGAAAGTTTATAATGAAAAGAACTCATCTAAAGAAGAAGAAGAAGTTCATAATGAAAGAACTTGTTCAACCTTTTGCTCAAATCCATCACTTGATGGATCAGCTTTTCCAGAGAAAGTTCATAATGAGAAGAACTCATCTAAAGAAGGAAGAAGAAGTTCATAATGAGAAGAACTTGTTCAACCTTTTGCTCAAATCCATCACTTGATGGATCAGCTTTTCCAGAGAAAGTTCATAATGAGAAGAACTCATCTAAAGAAGGAAGAAGAAGTTCATAATGAGAAGAATTTGTTCAACCTTTTGCTCAAATCCATCACTTGATGGATCAGCATTTCCAGAGAAAGTTCATAATGAGAAGAACTCATCTAAAGAAGGAAGAAGAAGTTCATAATGAGAAGAATTTGTTCAACCTTTTGCTCAAATCCATCACTTGATGGATCAGGTTCTCCAGAAAAAGTTCATAATGAGAAGAACTCATCTAAAGAAGGAATAAGAAGTTCATAATGAGAATAACTTGTTCAACCTTTTGCTCAAATCCATCACTTGATGGATCAGCTTTTCCAGATAAAGTTCATAATGAGAAGAACTCATCTAAAGAAGGAAGAAGAAGTTCATAATGAGAATAACTTGTTCAACCTTTTGCTCAAATCCATCACTTGATGGATCAACTTCTCCAGAAAAAGTTCATAATGAGAAGAACTCATCTGAAGAAGGAATAAGAAGTTCATAATGAGAAGAGCTTGTTCAACCTTTTGCTTAAATTCATCACTTGATGGATCAGTATTTCCAGAGGAAGTTCATAATGAGAAGAACTTGTTCGACTTTAGTTTGATCGATTGATCAGCATTGCCAGGTAGAGTTCATAATGAGAAGAACTCATCTGAAGAAGGAAGAAGAAGTTCATAATGAGAAGAACTTATTCAACTTTTTGCTTGATTCTATCACAGAATGAGATAGATCAACATCAATATTTCCAGAAGTGTTCATAATGAGAAGAACTCATCTGAAGAAGGAGAAGAAGTTCATAATGAGAAGAATTTGTTCAACCTTGCCTTAACTCATCACATATGAAGTTGAATCAATGACACCTCTTTTGCGGATCAACATTTCCAGAAGGTGTTCATAATGAGAAGAACCCATCTGAAGAGGAAGAAGGAGTTCATAATGAGAAGAACTTGCTTAACCTTTTGCTAGATTTTATCACAGAATGAGATTGAAAATCATCCCCAGTGGAAAAGTTCATAATAAGAAGAACTAATCCCAGAGGAGAAATTGTTCAACATTTCCATCTTAATCAGGAGAAGTCAATTGAACAAAAATTTATTGTCTTTTCGTCTTTGCTTTATTCTTGTTAACACAAGAATGAGCAAAGAAGGGCAGCTGTAGACACTAAATTTTTATCCCGAATTTATTTATATTATTATATTATTATTTATTATATATTTTTATTATTAATATTATTATTATTATTACAAATAGGCACAGATTACACGGCCCAATTACAAATCCCGGAGGCCCAGATCTGGAAGCCCAACTTAAACAGGAGCCCAATTCTAGCCCAACTGAGCTAGCCCAATGGAAACCCTAAACTAGATTAGGGTTTTCAGCTTCTCCAGCCGCCTCAATCTTAGCCGCTGGATCTGGTTTAGATCCAACGGTCCCAGATACTTCCAGATGCAAAACCTAGGGTATGATACCCTAGGGCCACGTCCCAGCCGCCGCTTTTGCTATCTCCACCGCCACCGTTCCACGCCGCTCAGTCTCTGACACGAAGCCTCCAGAAGAAATGAAGAGGACCGTCCATATTGAGGGCTACGGTGAGTCACCACTATAGTTTGGTGACTCACCACAATACAACCCTTTTACCCGGTCCAAGACGAGCGCCGTTGATGGCTATAAAGCCATCAACCGAACCTGAAAAGAAAAGACAGAGAGAAGGCAACCAGGGAACCAACAACACAGCAACAAAAAAAAAACCAAAGAAAAGAAAAAGGATAGAAGAAGAAAAGCTTACTGGAGAACCTCAAACGTCGCCGAAAAACTAAAAATACCTTCGGTATTTTCTTAGATTTAGGAAAATCTATGGCTTTTTAGGGTAAAATAAGGTTGGAATTAAGTTTAAGGTATTTGGATCTAGGGTTTGGGAAATTTTGGTGTTTTCCGACCACCGGAAACGGTGGCCGGCGGCGAATTTTATGGCAGCATAGGACTGTCGGTCGGGGCGCTCTCTCTCTCAGTTTTAGAGAGAAGCGAGATAGAGTTTAAACTCTCTCAGTTTAGAGAGAGGAAAGAAAAGAGAGAAATGAGGAATTGGCCCGGAGAGCCGGTTATAATGGGGTATAAATACCCTCACCAAAACGACGTAGTTTTGGTGAGGGCCTTTGTGCAATTTCACGCATGGATAAACTATTCCCGCAGACACTGTAACTTTGAAAACTTGCAATTTGATCATTATAACATATTGTTATATTTATTATAATTTGATCTTTTAATTTTTATTCATTATAATTTAGTCACTGATTTACTTATATATACTTTAGGTAAAATAACTGATTTAGCCCTCATAATTTTATTAATTAATATTTTAAACCCCGAATAACATGTTTTAATTTCTTTTAATTTGATATACGAATTTAATATAATTTTAATCTAGTCACTAAATTAATAAAGGGATAGAATAGCATGTTTAGCCACTGGAATTTTGAATAATTACAAATTAGATATTTATTTTTAATATATTCTAATTTAGTCATTAGTTTTAAATTATTAATCACTTTTATATAGTTTTAATTTCATTTATTTTAGTTGTTGATTTAATTTTATATGTTTATTTGTATATATTATTAGTATTAGTATTATTATTACAAATATATATATAATAAATAATTATTTATTTTATTTTTCTTTTTAATAAAATCTTTATATGAATTATTTTTTATATAAAATAATTATAATAATCCTATTTTAATAATATTAAAGAAAATGAATGTCTTAAAGCACTTAGAAGTCTGTTTTGTGATATTTTTACCCTATAAAATATTTTTTTTAGAAATATTTTATTTATTTTTTAATATCGAAGAAAAGAGCTGTCTTAAAGCACCTAGAAGTTCTTTTTTGATATTTCTAAATAAATAAATATCTTATTTATATAAAAATTAATAAATTTCCTTATAATTATAAATTATACTAGTAAATTTGAAATGACGTAATTATAGATTAAATATATTTTTGAATATTTAAATTTATAATAATAGAGACAAATTATAATTAATGAGTACCAAATTTTGGGCGTTATAGGGGTGTTAATCCTTCCCTAAACGTAATCGACCACGAATCCTTTTTTTTATTAACATTTTTTGGTTATATGCAGATCAGTTTTATCTTTAAATTATGTTTTATTCAAAACTATTTTAAAAGATTGTTTTTAGGTATTTGACCTACCTGATCCAAAAGGTCAATGACGACTTCCAAAATATTTTTTAAAATCATTTATTTATTCGTGTTATTTTTCCCGCCAAGTTAAAAATTTCGTGCCCGGACGAAAACCGGTTACGACAGATATTATTTTTTTTACAAGTTCACGTGACCTACCAAATCCACCACCGCCATATACATTTAGCCTGCTAGCCTTCCACTGCTACATGATCATATCTACTTAGTCTGCTACCCTATAGATAATTATAATAACTTTACGACTGACACACGTACTAACGAATCTTAGTAAAATATCTTGAGCATGATCAAAAAACGGGATGCAACCTTAATGAAACCACCTCACATTAATTCTTCTCTACTATACTTTCTCATACAGATAAAGTGCTTCGACACCAACTAACAATAGATCTACCACTGACTGCGACTCTCAATCTAAAATAAAAAAAGATCAATCACTAATAACTACAATAATCTATTTGATCCGATCAACAAATAACTACCGATAACCGTCAGAATCCATTTCATCCCATCAAGAATACCTAAACCTCAAGTGTACGGAGAGAAGGTATATGTCAGGTTTAAAACACTGTTTCATTATTGTTTACCCAAATTTGCATGTTTGAAACCAAAATGTATAGCATGTCGAATGGTGGGTTTGTTTTGGATTATGGGGACAACTTTTGCCATTGTTACGCTCTCAAGGGAATGCGCATTCGCTGTCTTTGATGTAAACACCACGTAAAATGTAATTAACACTTTGAAAAATTTTACATTTACATCAATCATGATATTACAATATTTAAGGTAAAAAATAAGGCAAAATTAGTGATCTTAGCTATGGAAATCTAGTTCCTTAACCACGTTGTTAAAGCTATGCTAATCAGCACAGCTAAAAAAGATGGGGGAGTGGCTAAAAAAACCTGTTTCCTAACACCAATCTGATCATTCCGAAATCAAATCTCTCATGTCTACACGAGACAGGGGATAGCAATCCTTATATAACGATAACGGTGTCGTCAGATGCTGATATTTCATAATCGCGATACGCGTAATAATACCTGATACAAGGTCATCGAGAACGGAAGAAGAATATACTAAGTTCTTGACCAACACTCCCCTCGGGATCAATCAAATGGAAAGATTCGGAATCAGTTGAGCCACGAATTCTCTGAAACTTAGCTCTCAAGTACATAAGTTCATCATCTTCATTCTCGAGTTCTTTCCCACTAACCATTCCTGCCCCGACCACTACCGAACTCATTAGCCTTAAAGCATCCGTATCGGCTTTCGAAGGCGGGCGTTTAACCGCATACCCAACTTTCCTTCCATTGCAGTACATGGTCCACAACGGCGGCATCGACGAACTGAACTCGGAGTCGGTACAATCGAGTGTAATCCGAAGTACACCGCCTCGCATTTCTCGAGCCTAAACTGGTGTAGGGACTGCGAATTCGAGGAGGAGAATCGGGTTGGTGGACTTGGAGTTTGCTTGGATGCAGAACCGGACTTTTCCCCTCCGGTAACCGAAGATGGTGCCTGTGATAACACTAGAATTTGAAGAGTAAAGATGGTGGTGTTTGGTTTGTGGGTTTTGGATGATGGCGCGGTTGCAGGTGGGGATAAGGAGTGACATGTTGATTTGCCTCACGTAAAAAAAGTGGGAACCTTGGCTTGTGGGTTGGTGGAGATGGTTGAGTTTGGCAACTTCTTTTATAATTGATTTTTGACAATTTTCATCCCTATAACTAAACGAATTTTCTTTTTCTTTTAGAATTTTTTCAATGATATAATACTATAATATTGTGTTATATGACACATCATATGATATCATTTAATTTTAGTGTTACCTTGTTTTTATTATATTATTATAATAATTTTTTTTATTATCGAATTATTAGATTATAACTTTATGATAAAATAATCGTAATCTTCCTTTTTTTCAACAAATTTCTAACTCTTTTCATTGTCGATATTGATCAATCATTTCCCTGTCGATCTTTGTTCACATTAAAATTAATACTAAAGAATTCATACTTTCTTTTTCCTATTTACACCAAATTTATTTTTCACGAAATTCACTAAAAATCGATGAAAATTCATTTAAAACTTTAACATTTTAATGTTTTGATATACTCCGACAACTATACAATGAGCTAATTTTATGATATGTTGTTATTTTTCTTAAAAACTCATTGTTTGAAATTTTTTAACAAACACTCAAACCAAAAGCTATGAATTTTAAGTATTTAGTTTCATGAGTTTTAAAGAAATTTTGAAAAAAAAAATTAAATTGATAATGTCTCAAATGGTTGTAAAAAAACGTTGGAGAACAACAATATTTCATAACGATTGAAAATAAGAAAAAACCATAAGTTTTGATGAAGTGAAAAATAAAGAAAAATTCAAGTCATCACAAACATGAATAAAAAGAATAACTTCCATGTCAATATAAAAATTTCACATCATCTGATTGTTAATGAATTAGCGTTTTGATTATGAAAAGATACAATTCAAAAAGTTTAATGTTATAACTAAAATCTTTACAAGATAATGATTAAAATGAGATTGAAAGATTAAGAATACTCATGTCATATCATCTTATGTAAATTTTAATATGACTATTTGTCGTGGAAATATAATATATATATATATATATATTAATTGGAAAAAAAATATTAATAGATGAGTTGGATTAATGAAGTTGAACAAACTACCTAAGCCAGTCGAAGATAAAGAAAAAAAATTCCTCAAGTACATGTGTAGTGCACTCACCAAATCTAATAGTAAGACTTTTATTATATTTTATAAATAAATAAAATAAGAAAAAGGCGTCAAATTAGGCTTTTCCATCCAAAAAAAAAAGAAAGAAATTATGTGAAAGAGGCTTAAAAAAGAGTATAGTATATTATTCAAAATAATAAAAAATAGAGTAAACTATATGTTTAGTATTTCAATTATCACTTTTATTATTGTTGGAATCGTCTTTCGGATGAGCCTGGAATTGGACTTCGACTTGGATTAAACAAATTGGAGTCGCCACCGATCATTTATTTTAGAACAAATAGGTTGATCGGATACCTTATTTCTTACCTGATATGTGTCTTACCAAATATATATCGGATTCGGGAGTCAGTTACAGTCAAGGAAGGGTTAGCACCCTTTAACTGCCCTTTCGGTATTACGTAATTTATAGTTATCTTTAATTAAAAAAATTGTAAATTTAAATTAAAAGGTAAAATGATTATCCAAAACTTAATACTGATTGATTGGAATGCCTTTAAAGGATAAAAAATATTAGAAGAGGAAAAAAAGAAAATAAATAAAATAAAATAAAACAAATAAATTAAAAATAATAAAAAAATGAAGAAAAGTAAATAAAAGAAACAAAGTAAATTAAAGGAAAAACAAAATAAATAAATAAGGTAAAGAAAATAAGGCAAAAATGACAACATGAATATATATATGTAAAATAAAAAATAAAATAAAATAAAAGGAAAAAATAAAATGCATATAAAAATAATAATAAAATAATAATAAAAGATAAAACAAAATAAAACATATGAAATATAATAATAATAATGAAGTATAAATAATAATAATAATAATAGTAGTAATAAAAAATAAATTAAAAATAAGAAAATAAAAAAGAATTGTAGAAAAAAAAGTAAATATATATATATACACACACATATAATAACGTGTAAAAATAATATATATATATATATATATATATATATATATATATAAAACAATAAAACAAAAACAAAATAATATTAAAATAATAAATAATAAAAATATATAAATGAATAAATAAACTTTGTTAAATAAAATAAATAGAGAAAAGGGAAATAATTAATTGCAAAAAAGAAATATATATATATATATATGGATAAGGGACTGAATTGAAAGAAAACCAAAGCAGAAGGTCGAATTTGAAAGCCAATTGAGTTTAAAAATCAGATTTGGGGATTAAAATTGAAGTTTTCAAAACAGGAGGGTCAAAAAGCGTAAACTATAAAAGCAAAACAAGTTGATCCTAGCGTGTGACGGGTCGTGTTGACGGGCTGGATCGGGTTCAGTATAAAAGCCAAAATTGTTTCAAAATTTTTTATTTTCCTTCATTTGATATGCTTCAAGCCGTGAGACCCCCCTGTTCTTATTTTTCTCTCGATTGTTCAACCAAGAGGATGAACGCCGCCGCTCGTTTCCAGAAAACGGTGGTCACCGCCTCGTCGGACGTCGTGGATTGACGCCGGCCACCAATCATCGGCGATGGTCCACCAAAAAGATCACATTTTTAAAGAGCTCTTCTTCCCCTTTACTCAAAAATCCAAGTTTTTTTTAAAATCGAGCTTTAGAGAAGAGTAGATCTAAGAAAGTAGTTTCGAAAATAAGGGCCTCGCATCGTTCATCGGCCAAAAACCTTTTTTTTGGCGAAAACAACAACACAACCACGCATGCAAGTAAGATTCGACCGAACCAAAGGTAAAAATGTTACCTTTTTTATTTCTTTCGAGAAACATTACAAAAATGTTTGCTTTGCTTTTCGAAACTTTTCTGGTATTCTTCTGTGTACTCGTGTGATATATCCCCCTTTTTATTGTGTGGTGATTACATTAATTTATAGTACACAAAATACCCTATTTTTAGGAGTCCTAGTTGTGTTGAAATTGCTCTCTAGTTCTGGTTTGTTGAGAGTCCCATGTGATTGACTTATTTTTTGGTTATTTGCATGAAACCACAACGCCGAGAAAATCGGTCGGTTAGCTACGTGTGTTACGAGGACTCCGGTTATGGGGGCTCCAAACAGTGCGGCATTCGGGTGAGAGGCGGTAAGCTGTTGGAACATCAGAAACCCTGATTTACCCTAGGATTTCTTATTGGGTCAGACACAAGTGGGCCTGATGTAAATGTTTGTTGGGCCTGCACAATTCAAATAATAAAATTAATAATATTATATAAATAATTATACAATATAATTTTCCATATTATATTATATTATATAATAATATTAATAACATCAGATGAAATTGAGTGTCTTCAGCTGCCCCTCTTTGCTCATTATCGTGTAACGAAAATAGAGCAAAGATTAAAATACACAAATTTCGTCTATATCAAATGTCCTCTGCCGTAAAGTTGAAATTCGATATTGAAATTGGTTTGTCAATTTAAATCACGAAATGACTCCCTCGTTGTGAGGTTGAGTCGAAACTGAAAAAATTCTGAGCACGAAGTCCTTCGCAGTGAAGTTGAAATCAAACTCAAAGTATTAGAAAGCAGCTCCTGGATCGTCTTCTAGCCCAAGATACTTCGTCGTGAAGATAAAACTTGTCCTGAAGACTTCGGTGTTGTTGTGTTACAGATGACTCATTCGTTGTGAAGTTGGGTCAATCTATTAGGGTATGATACCCTTCGTTGTGAAGTTGGAATCGTATATGGCCCCTTTGTCGTGAATTTGAGCCTTGGATATCCTTCGTCGTGAAGTTGAAATCCAATGTAAGTTGCGTTGTTTCGAGGCCAATATCATTCGTTGTGAAGTTGAAATTGACTCTGAAACTAGAAAGTTGATTGACAGACACTCATTCTTTAAGTTGGATATCCTTCGTCGTGAAGTTGAAATCCAATCTAGAGATAGATGTTGCTTGTGTGCACGATATCCTTCGTCGCGAAGTTGAAATCGTGGATTCTTTGCTACAAATGACGTCATCTTTGTTTCGTTCTCTTGGTTGAGTCTTCATTCTTTAGTGATCATTCTTCCAGAAATGTTGATCCCTCAAGAGAGGTGTTACTGATTCAATTCCATATGTGATGAATCGAGCAAGAAGTTGATGCTGATCCAACTCCTTCGGTGATGGAATCAAACAAAATTTGAACAATCTTCTTCATTATGAATTCTCTACTGGGAATGTTGATCAATTTATCTTCTCTCTAAAGATTTTCAAACCTGAAAAATATTATCATGTGTCAGTAATAATTGTGTTTGAAGTACCTGAAGGTATTGTCCCGAAGGTTCTCGGATCTTTGTTAAGATCCATTTCTTTCAAAAAATGAAGACGTCAATTGATTCTTTGCTGAAATCTTCTACTTCAACATGGAATTGTGTAATGAAACCTCTGCTAACTTTGGAATTCCTGTCAAATATTCAACATCTAGATGAAAATGAATAAGAAATATGTTTTAAGAAAATTCTCTCGAGTGAGATAAAATTTCTTATTTCAAGGGAAAATTGTCTCAAGCAAGACGAAATTTGTTTCAAGGGAAACAATCTCAAAGGTTGGTATTTCAAAAGAAACTGTCTCAAGAGAGACAAAACATGTTTCAAGGGAAACAATCTCAAATGTAGGTGTTTCAAGGGAAACTGTTTCAAAACTCGTTTTAAGGGGAACTGATTCAAATATTTTGTGTTTCAAGGGAAACGTTTTCAAAGTTTATGTTTCAAGAGAAAATATCTCAAGGGAGACGAAATTTGTTTCAAGGGAAACTATCTCAAGAAAGACAAAATTTATTTCAAGGGAAATGTTTTCAATGTTTATGTTTCAAGAGAAACTGTCTCAAGGGAGACAAAATTTTGTTTCAAGGAAAACTATGTCAAGCAAGATAAAATCTTTTGTTTAAAGGGAAACTATCTCAAGCGAGATAAAATCTTTTGTTTCGAGGGAAACTATCTCAAGCGAGATAAGATCTTCTTTAAAAATAGTCTTGAGTGAAATGAAATGTCTTCTTTCGAGTGAAAATGGTCTCGAACGAGACAAATCTTGTTTTAAGAAAAAAAAATCTTGAGTGAAATAAATCTTCTTTCGAGTAAAACAGCATCAAGTGAGACAAAATATGTTTTAAGAAAAACAATCTCAAGTGAGATAAATCATCTGCATTAAATGAGACTGTCTAAAGCGAGACAAAATTTATATTGGAAATGTTGAATCTGAAGATGATTGTTCCCTCTTGATGAGGATGTCTTGTTATCTTTTAATTCCATCTTCTCCTGAAAGATCTGTAAAATGTATCTGGATGTAACTATCCTGATGATGGATGTATGGTGTATGCCAAGATGAAATTTTTTTTTTGTTTTATTGAATTTGTCCTCAGGAGAGGAAAAAAATCAAGGTCTTTATTGCACATGATGATGAATGCAAAGATGCAAATTTCATACATTATGTATGTATGTGTTGATGTATATGTTGATATGTGAGGAGAATGATTGCGTGAGCTGGGTTTATTCTATCTCTGACTCAGTTTGTCTTCATTTCTACCAGGATGTAGTATTACAAACCTCAACTTGAGACAATTTGTTTTCCTTGCTCCAACAAATTTTGCCCAAAAATTTGGCTTCTCTTACCCAGCTTTAATCCTGAACTTCGGAGAGATATTCGTTGATTTTCAAGATATGCTTCCAGAGAACATATCTTGTTTGAAAATGTTTTTATTCTTCTTATTTTCAAAATTTTGAAATTATCGAAAGGAATTTTTGAAAATGTTACTTCTTTCTAGGTTTCATAATTGAAGCAAATCATAAAATAGGAGTTCATTGGCTATCAAAAGAATCAAAATTCTCTTTTAAGCTTTGATAGCTGCAAATCTTTGACAAATATCAAGATCGAAAAGTTTATTTAGAGGTGGGCTACCTAAATCCTAAGGTTTGTTTCCTCAATTCGGTCATGGCTCGGCATTCTTTCTTAGTTTGATATTTTAATCGGAGGCGAACAAAAAGACACAACTAGCAAAATCAATGGCTAGACCTTTCAGAACACTTCTATTTCAGTTCTCTAAAATCTTCTATTTGTTCAAACTTCGTAGGCTCTTCTAACAAAGGCAGTGCAGAAATATCGGTCTAAAAAATGAAATTCCTGAGTGCTCGTGTAAAGTTGACTATAACAGGTGTTCCTTAAATCCCTTAGTCCATCTTTACCGAAACTCCTTATTTAATTTGCCATTGTCTGGGTAGCTGGATCCATAAAGTCAGGGCGTTTAACCAATTGCTCTAGAGGGACAACTTAATATCATTGTATAGATATTATAATCACCTTTATCAGGCTAGCTGAATATTATCCATAAAGGTGTGGCGTTTAACCAATTGCTCTAGAGGGACAACTCAAGCTTTATTGTATATATATAATATTATAGTATGGGTATGCGGGTCCAATTTCTTAAGTTTGTTAAGGAGAACCTGTTATAGTCTAGGTGTTTGTTGAAGGTCAGAAAATCTCATCGTTAGAGTTCAATTCCCAAGCAACTGACCTAAACTAGATTCACCTACTTGATCATTCCATCTGAGAAGATCATGATCATCATTGAACGTCATTAACAGAAGTATAAACCAATTAGATTTGCAATTTCAGGTACTAGATGCCCCATTTTATCCGCTCCTAATACATGTCTGAATGCCAAACCCTTGATGGACTCTTCTTGAGAAGATAAAACTAGCCCAGTCCCCATAAGAGAAGAGCATATAGTCTGGTGTATCTTTTAAATTAGGATCAAGGGGTCTTTGTTTTACAGGGTTCAATCTTGTCATTTTTCAAAGATTTGCAACCTCAATTATTAAAAAGATTTAATTAAGGTGATAGTCAAGAAATTCAAGATTAAAATTTGTTCATTTCCTCATAAGGAAGCATTTTATTTAAAATGTTTGAACGTTAAGTGACTTTTAAACATAAGAAGCACAAAAGAAAAACAATTTCAAACAAGATGGCATGCATGATAATACAACAAAACTCCTTATGGATGCCCCAATCAACTCCCGATTGGAATACCCTATTACACATTGAAAGCCAATTCCTCTGAATCGATCAGATCTTGGAGCTTACGCTTCAATGCCCTACAGTTCTTAGTGGTGTGACATGTGCTCCCAATATGATAGCTGCATATGGCGTTAATAACACGACCTTCAGGATATAGGGCCTCTCTAGGTTTGGATTGAACTGGAGTCACAAGATTCTTCTCAACTAGAGTTGGGAGTAACTCTTCATATGTCAATGGGATTGGGCTGATGTGAGTCTTTTTATGGAAGACATTATGAGGTCTAATCCCCATATAAGTTAGGTGTAATCCCCTTAGGCTGATCTCAGCTCTTTCCTCAACAATCGTATTGATCATGCCTTCTTAGTGGTTAGGCAAAGGATTCTGAACAACATCCCCTCCTTCAATTTTCCTTGCTTTATGGTTATTTCTATCATTTCTCCGACCATTACTATGTCAGCAAAATTTCCAGATGTGATTGTGACCAGGTGCCCGAAATAAGGAACCTTTAGCGTCTACACAAAAAGCTTCCTAGTTTCCTTCTTATCCAAGGGTGGATGAACTTGCATAGCTAAATCCCTCCATTTTTGTATGTATTGTTTGAAACTCTCGTTATGCTTCTTTTCCATGCTTTGTAGCATAACTCGATCGGGTCTCATGTCATTGATGTGTTTGTATTGTTCCAAAAATAACTTGGCTAAGTCCTTCCAAGTCTTGATATGGGATCGACTTAGTTGATTATACCATCGGATGGTTGATCTCGACAGACTCTCCTAGAAGCAATGGATTAGAAGTTGATCGTTTCCTCCATATCATGTCATCTTTTGGCAGAACATGGTAATGTGGGAGGATGGGCAGCTGTTTCTATCAAACTTCTCAAACTCTGGGGACTTGAATTTCGGAGGAAGAACCAAGTCTGGGAGTAGAATGAGTTCTGCAGCATCAACTCCATGGTAGTCATGGTATCCTTTAACTACCTTCATTTAGTCATCGCTTAATTTTTTATTTCATCTTCTTTGTTTTGTCCTCTTCGTCCAAATCTGGTATATGGTAATAACCCAAATTTTTCTCAGGGTTAGATACAGTAGTCTGTATCTTTGTAGTAGATGAGGTCTTTGCTTTTGTAGCGGATAAGTCCCCTTGATGTTCTGGTAAGATTTCAGATAAGACAACCACTTGTGGGGTAGGTGGCATAGTTACCCTTTCCAATGAACCTGCCCCAATTGCACTTTTTTGACGTAGGCCAGCTAGCTTGGTAACAATCTGATCGACCAAGGACTCTTAGTTCTTCGTGGTTGTATCTAGAGTACTCAGATTGCTCTGGTTTATCATATCTTCTAGCTCTCTCTGTAACTTCATCATATTTTCCTCGAGTTGAGTAATTTTTGCTTCCGTCTTCTTCTTTTTCAGGCGGGTGCTATGCGGATGGGGTGTGTCCAATGCTTGAGGTGGTGTATCCAATATGTGCTCATTTCGATGAGACATGCTTCTTGTTAGTTAATGCGAATGTAAAGAAAAATAACAAAAATGCAAAATATGTCTAAATGCATGATACATGAAATGTTCGAAGCATTGATCCAAAAATATGTCTATTATTATAAATAATCCTCATTGGAGACAAAAGTGTTACGTCTGAAGAGACAAAAAACATTTTGATGGTATAGATCCCTGTTGAAAACATTTTTGTGTTTTGATATAAAAAATTAAGTTTAAATGAATTTTAAGATTTTACAAATGATTTTCTAAGTATATTCGATTTAATTAATCAAATATCAAAATATTACTCCAAGTCTTTCAAGATCAATTTCAAACCTTACTAAATGTGTAAAATTGTGTTTTATACTTAATATATTTTTGAAACAATTTTCACAAAGTATTTTGAACCAAAATCAAGCCTAAAATCAATTTTTCAAAGTGATGCACCAATACACCAATCCATGCATCGATGCACCATGAATCAAATTGAACATCAAATGCATTTCATGCATCGATGCACATACCATGCATCGATGCACTGAGGATTTTATGAAAACATCGAATGCATTTGATGCATCGATGCATCGATGCACTATTGCTATTTTGAAACATCGAATGCACTTGATGCATCGATGCACTCTTAGTGCACCGATGCACTAAGGGTCTAACGGTCAAAATATTTGAATTTTACACTGATGCACTGATGCACCATGGGTATGCATCGATGCACTGACGCTCCCAACTGCTTTAATTAATTGTTTTCACACTTAAATGACTCTATTGACTCCATTAAGCATCCCCAACATTCAAAATCATTTGAAGGTGTATTTAAACAAGCTTAGAAGCCATTGATCAACAACAAGAAACAACAATCAACTAGAATCAAGAGAGAATCAAAGAGAAAACATCAAACCTCAAGTTTGAGCATTTTCAAGGCTATTTCATTCAATATTCATTTTTGCTTTCAAGAACACTTATTGTGCTCAATTGTATTATTCTTGAATGTTCTTTCTTTGTTCTAGAATTGTGCAAACATCTTGCCTTGTGAGGATTTTCTTGTAAGTTTGCAAAATTTGTATTATTCTCTTTGGGAGTGAGTGTTCTCAAGAATTTGGGGTATAATTCTTGAGAAATTCTTGAGGGATTTGTAAGGTTAATCTCTTTCCTCAAAAGAAAGACAAATTAGTGAATTTGTGGAAAATCCTTAGTGTGGATAGCTAAGGTAGTGGACGTAGACTTTGGTTAAGAAAGTCGAACCACTCTAAATCATTGTGCAAATCTTTTCAATTTTCTGCAAAGCTTCCACCGAAATTTTTATTTGCCAATTCACCCCCCTCTTGACCAAGTCCATCGATCGATTAACTCAACAATTGGTATCAGAGTCTCACTCATTTGAAGGTTTAATCACCTCTTGAGTCGATCCGGGAAGAGTTACATCGATTTTCAAAGTCATCAATGGCCAGTACTTCAAACTCCGACTTCGATCTCGATTCGATGCCCGTCAATAAGCCTCCTTTCTTCAATCGAGCTAACTATGCCTATTGAAAGAATATGATGATGTATTTCATTCAAGCAAGTGATATGGGAGCATGGAATGTTGTAAAAGATGGTTATATCAAGCCTCTCACTCATCAAAGATTATGGAGCGAAGGAGAGACGAAAATATTCCAGTTCAACTCCAAAGCCATCCATATCATATTTTGTGCTCTTGGACCAAATGAATATGGAAGAGTTTCATCTTGTACAACCGCCAAAGAAATATGGGATAAACTACAAGTCACTCATGAAGGCACCAACGAGGTAAAAGAATCTAAAATTAGTCTTCTAACCCATAGCTATGAAAATTTCAGGATGAAACCAAATGAAGATATCAAAGCTATGAAGGATATATTCTCAACGATTGGCAATGGTCTCAAATCATATGGAGAGATCATTCCAAACGAAAAACTTGTGAGGAAGTTAGTTTACTCACTTCCAAAATCATGGCAATCCAAGAAGACTGCAATCATCGAGGCTAAGAACCTAAAGTCTTTAACTCTTGAAGAGCTAATCGGTTCCCTTCTCACTCATGAAATGATGCTTGAAGATGAGGTGGACCTCGATAAGATTGACGAGACACCAAAAGAGAATGAGAAGAAGAAAAACATTAGAGTTGCTCTTAAATCCACAAAAGATGAGAGTGATTCGGATGAAGATGACGATGACGAGGAAATGGCATTGTTTGCCAAACGGTTCAGAAAAATGATGAGACCTTACCAAGGAAGAAAATTCAAACGAAATGAAGCCTAAAAAATGAACCAAAAGAGAAGGACCCTATCATTTGCTATGAATGCAAAAAGTCGGGACATGTCAAAATATGATTGCCCACAATTGAAAAGAAAGGGTCAATCAAAGAATAAGCACAAGGCTCATATGGCTATATGGAGCGATGAAGAGGGTTCCAATGAAGAGGAACAAGAAGTAGCAAACTTGTGCTTGATGATATTCGGGGAAGATTCTAAGGTAACCTCTAACTCATCTGAATTAGATGATTTATCTTATGATAAGTTATTAGAGGAATATAATGGGTTGGCTTCAGATTATGAGAAATTTTTTTTAAAATATAAAAATGATGTCTCAAAATTGAAAAATGAAAATAAGCTCATATCCAAGACCAACAATGATTTTGAAAGTAAAATCAAATATTTGCAAATCAAACTAGAAGAGTTTGAAAAGAAAAATTCAGATTTGCAAAATTTACTTTCAAAGGTCAATGATGATCATCAAAAGAAAATTGATGATCTTAAAGCTTCTTTTGATAAAGTTGGAACAAAACGTTTTGAAAATGGAGAAAATTCAAAATCCAAATTTGTTAGAAAAAGTTTTAAAAACTACACTCATAGAGGTCCCCGAAGAACCTCTAATGGAAAAATCGTTAGAAGTATATGGGTTCCTAAAGGACTCATTACTACTAAAGATAAAGATATCCTACACAAATGGATACCTAAGGGGACTAGGATTTTGGAAACTAATGAATATGGACCCAAAAGAATTTGGGTACAAAAAAATTAGAAATTAATCTATGTTTGTAGGAAAAGGAGCATTGCTACAAGGCACGGGAAACAAATTCAAATCATGGTACCTTGATAGTAGATGCTCAAGACACATTATCGGAGACAAAAGTCGGTTCATAGAGCTTAACGCCAAAAATGGAGGAGAAGTGACTTTTGGTGATAATTCAAAATGTCACATCGAAGGTATAGGTACCATAGGTAAAACCTCTTCCATACAAATTAAAAATGTTTTATATGTGAATGGATTAAAGCATAATCTCTTAAATATTAGTCAATTATGTGATAAAGGATTCAATGTCATGTTTGAAACTAATGGTTGTAAAGTTATTGACATTGCATCTAATCGGATTATGCTTGTTGGTCATAGAATAGGAAACATATACATGGTGCATTTAGACTCTATTGATATGATTAATTTAAACATGCTAGTATGAGTGTTTTACAATGGCTAATTCAAGGAAATTTAGTTCGAGAGTTGCCTAAGCTTAAATTTGATAATGATAAAATCTGTGATGCTGTTGCTAAAGGAAAACAAAGCGAATTTCTTTTAAATCCATTAATGATGTATCAACTAGTAGAGTATTACAATTGATCCATATAGATCTTTTTGGGCCAACTAGGACTACTAGTTTGGGTGGAAAACAATATGCATTTGTCTTGGTAGATTAGTATTCTAGATATACTTGGGTTCTATTCTTAAGTACTAAAGATGAAGCATTAAAAAAATCATCATGTTTTCAAAAGTATCCAAAACGAAAAAGGTTACTCTAACTAGTGTTAGGATCATGGAACTGAATTTGAAAATCTTGGATTTACTAATTTTTTTAATTCTAATGGTATTAGTCATAATTTTTCAGCACCTAGAACCCCTCAACAAAATGGAGTTGTTGAGAGTAAAAATCAAACTTTAGAAGAAATGGCTAGAACCATGCTTTGTGAAAACAATTTGCCAAAATATTTTTAGGCGGAAGCCACAAATACCGCTTGTTATGTTGTAATCGAGTAATGATAGGCCAATCTTAAGAAAACTCCATATGAAATTTTCAAAAATAAAAAGCCTAACATTAGCTATTTTCATCCTTTTGGATGCAAATGTTTTGTTTTAAACAACGGTAAAGACAATCTTGGCAAATTTGATGCTAAGAGTGAAGAAGGAATTTTTCTGGGTTATTACTTAAATTCTAAAGCTTATCGAGTATTTAATAAAAGAACTTTAGTTGTAGAAGAGTCTATACATGTTGTTTTCGATGATAATCCCCTTTCGAGGAAGGATTCTTGTTTGAATGATGATGTAGGTATTATAAATATAAATGACGTTGAACATGACGTTGGAGAACCATCATCAAAGGAAGAAACGAAAGATGAGGAAACTCAAGATCCTCTCGAGAATCCAACCATTGAAGAAAGGGAAGTATATTACCCAAGAGAGTACAACTATGTCAAGGATGGTGAGATTATAGGTGATCCATCCAAAGGGGTAACAACTCGATCTTCTCTTAGAAATATTTGCAATTATGTTACATTTATCTCATGCATAGAGCCTAAGAATATTAAAGAAACATTAAAAGATGAATATTGGATTATGCCTATGCAAGAAGAGTTAAATCAATTTGAGAGAAGTAAAGTATGAACATTAGTTGAAAGGCCTAGTAATAAATCTACTATAGGTACTAGATGGGTGTTTAGGAATAAGCTTGATGAAAGTGGTAATATAGTGAGAAACAAGGCTAGACTTGTTGCTCAAGGGTATACTCAAGAAGAGGGTATAGATTATGATGAAACATACGCTCTCGTAGCTAGGATGGAAGTAATTAGAATGTTATTAGCATTTGCATGTTTTCATGAATTTAAATTATATCAAATGGATGTTAAAAGTGCATTTTTAAATGGTTTTATAAAGGAAGAAGTGTATGTGGAACAACCTCCTGGTTTTGAAGATTTAAAATTTCCAAATCATGTTCTTAAGTTGACAAAAGCATTTTATGGTTTAAAACAAGCTCCTAGAGCTTGGTATGAAAGATTGTCAAACTTTTTAATTGAGAAAGGTTTTTCAAAAGGGAAGGTTGACACTACATTGTTTTTAAAGCATAAAGGTAAAGATTTATTAGTAGTTCAAATTTATGTTGCTGATATAATATTTGGTTCTACTAATGATGTTCTTTGCCCAGAATTTTCTAAGCTAATGCAAAGTGAATTCGAGAAGAGTATGATGGGGAGCTCTCATTTTTCTTGGGTCTCCAAATCAAGCAAAGAAAAGATGGCATTTTGGACTGGAAAATGGGAAACCACATGACACTCCAATGAGCTCATCAACAAAGCTTGACATAGATGAAGCAGGTAAATGTGTGGATGTTAAATTATATAGGTTAATGATTGGTTCTTTTCTTTATCTAACTGCAAGTAGACCGGACATTATGTTTAGTGTTTGCTTATGTGCTAGATTTCAATCATGCCCTAAGGAATCACATTTACTAGTTGTTAAGAGGATCTTTAGATACCTTAAGGGCACTCCTAGTTTAGGACTTTGGTATCCTAGAGACTCTAGCTTTAGCTTGCATGCCTTTCTTGATGCGGATTATGGATGACGCAAATTAGATAGGAAAAGCACCTCCGATACTTGTTAATTCCTTGAAAATATGTTGATTTCTTGGTTTTCAAAGGAATAAAATTGTGTTGCATTATCTACCACTGAAGTGGAATACATTTCAGCCGGTAGTTGTTGTGCACAAGTTTTATGGATGAAACAACAACTTTATGATTATGGAATTGAAGTAGGTACCATTTCTATCAAGTGTGACAATACTAGTGTTATTTGTCTCACTAAAAATCCCATCCAACACTCTATAACTAAGCACATTGAAATAAGACATCACTTCATTAGAGACCATGTCACTAAGGAAGATGTAGTTTTAGAATTTGTTGATACTTTGCACCAATTAGCGGATATCTTTACAAAACCTTTAGACAAGGAAAGATTTTGGACACTTAGGAGAGAATTAGGTTTAACTGACCTATCTTCACTTAGTGTTTAAAATAATTTTATCACTTTTAAGTATAAATGAAAAATGCTTATAATAATAATTTTTGATTGCATTCTTTGCTATTAGTTAGGGGGAGTTTATGTTGCTTGATGAAAATTAATTTTATGTTCAAAAGTAGTTTAAGGATTAATTTGATTGATTGAACATGATTAATTTTCAATATATGAGTTGCCAATACCACTAGAGCCAATTAATTTAGCATTTTGAGTGTTTAAAACAGATTTTTGACATTTTTGTGCTTCATGCATCGATACACCTAACAGTGCATCGATGCATCCTTGAATGTGCATTGATACACCATGAAGGTGCACCGATGCACGCCTTGAATGTGCATCAATGCACAAGGCCATGCATCGATGCATCTGTCGGGTTTTAGGTATTAAAACCCTATTTTCTTATTCTTTCAAATGTCTAAACCTTAAAACACCCCATCGTTCGTCCCTCTCTCACTCAACAATCTTCTTTTGCTCAAAAACAATGAAATATTATCAGAATCTTCGAGCTTTTCAACTTCTTATCCTGCTCTTATCATCAATTCGTACAAAACAACATCTCATTCTCATCAATCCGAAATTTTCAAGGTAATATTTCAAAAACCTCTATTTTATCATATTCTAATCTTAGGACTAGTTTTAATTAGTTCTAGGATGAACATTTTATCGGGCATTGATTGTTTGATGATTACAAACTAGATTTTACAACCAATTTCATCAAAAACTCACAAAATTTCAAATAAAATTTTGAATTTTTGAAATAAAAAAATCGAAAAATTTGAATTTAATTTTTAAATTTGATGTTTTTGATTTAATTATGTTGTTTTCATAAAAACTATACATATTATGATTTTACAAAAATTGTTTTCAAATAGTTTTCAAAACTATGCCCATTAGGATTTAATTTAGAGAACCTTGAATTATTGCAGACTCAATTGAGTTTTGGGATTGATTAAACTGCATACATGTGTTTCAATTTGCAGGTTATATTCCTTTTTCCGACTCCTAAAACCATGTCTAATCCCAAACGCCCTAGAACTTCATCGAGTCATTCTCGTTCAAACCAACCTCTTAATATCGTTCCTCCTCCACCTACATCTCTATTAGGATGTTGTTTTAACATGCCTGAGCGTCGTAGAGACGAATTGTACTCTAGGTATAGAAATTCTTTTCAATCTTATAGAATCCGGGAAGAGTATATTCCTTCTCTTCAAGCTATGATAGATATTGACTTTGAATACCTTCCGATTCTTAAAGCTTGGAAGTTTGATAAAATGTTTCAGCTCAAACCTATCGTTTATCAACAGTTAGTCCGCTTTTTCTATTCCAATGCGGTATGTATTCAAAACGAAACTCAATGTGGGACTATAGCCATTATATCCTATCTTTTAGGCCAATATATTAATATTGACCCCGAGACTATAGCTTTTTGTTTTGGGATAGATGATGATGGGTTATTTAATGAGAATGAAAATGTGGAATATCACTATGTTCCAAATTCTAGTGTTAGTACTCTACGATCTCATCACGATCGTTTTCTTCATTTGATGATTTCTTGGTGGTTTAGACCATCCTGAGGTAGGTACTCCACTCTACGTGCTAGGGATTTATGGTGGATACACTATATTAAGAATAAGATCAAAATAAATCTGCCCACATTATATTTAGTCAACTAGTGGACATCATAAACATTGTTCCTTCAAAACATGTTGAAACATTAATTTATTGATGTCTTTTGAGTAACCTCTTTATCAAACTCGGTCTAAATGTCTCTCTCGACAATCCTATCCCACTCCAAAATCAAATCAACCTTACTTCCTTGAAGAAAGTGGATTGGAAACAAGACGAGGAAACCGGTCTTTGGGTCTTTCGACCCGGTAAGCAAACTCCGGGAGCGAGTTCTTCATGAGCTGCTCCTAGCTCTTCTCGTGCTCCTCCTCCTCCGACTGCTGACGATGATCCTGAGTTTCAACAACTTATGCAAGATATCGACGATCACATTCCAGACGATGAGCCTGCACCGGAACCAGCACGGCTAGAAGATCAAATGTCACCATATTTTCGATCCTTCTTGGAGTCGTTTGATCTGCGGTTTGCCTCTATGGAGTCTCAAATTACTGAGTTTCAGCGGGAGATGCGTGAACGTATGGACGCACTTACTCTTGAAGTTCGAGCTCATTATCCTCCTCCTCCCAATCCTCCGATTGAGTGAATTTGTTTCCTTGTTATGTTTTCTTGGATTTTCAAACTTGGATTGATTTTGATGTTTCTGGATGTTTAAATTTGATGGTTGTTGGATTTTTGAACTTAATATTTATATATATTTGGTTTGAATTTTCATTATGAGCTTAATGTTTATTAATTTTATTTTTGCATCATTTACATACTAGTTACATTATGACCTATTATGTCATTTCACATTTGTTTATGAATATTGATTAAGAAACTAATGGCTAATCTCTCTTTTGATTGTGATCTTAGCATCTTAAGCTATATATATATATATATATATATATTTAATCAATTGGCTATGTTTTTCAAAACCTTGTTTAAATTGATTTTTAAGACTTTTTGATTTAACAAAAAAGGGGAGAAATGTTAAAGTTAAAATGTTTTAAAGGGGATAAAATGTTTTAAAGGGGAGAAGTGTTAAAGTAACGGGGAGTATTTATTTTCAGAGAAAATATTAAAATTACACAAATGTTTTGTTATATCAAAAAAGGGGAGATTGTTGAAAACATTTTTGTGTTTCGATATAAAAAATTAAGTTTAAATGAATTTTAAGATTTTACAAATGATTTTCTAAGTATATTCGATTTAATTAATCAAATATCAAAATATTACTCCAAGTCTTTCAAGATCAATTTCAAACCTTACTAAATGTGTAAAATTGTGTTTTATACTTAATATATTTTTGAAACAATTTTTACAAAGTATTTTGAACCAAAATCAAGCCTAAAATCAATTTTTCAAAGTGATGCACCGATGCACCAATCCATGCATCGATGCACCATGAATCAAATTGAACATCGAATGCATTTCATGCATCGATGCATTGAGGATTTTATGAAAACGTCGAATGCATTTGATGTATCGATGCATCGATGCACTATGGCTATTTTGAAACATCGAATGCACTTGATGCATCGATGCACTCTTAGTGCACCGATGCACTAAGGGTCTAACGGTTAAAATATTTGAATTTTACACTGATGCACCATGGGTATGCATCGATGCACTGACGCTCCTAAATGCTTTAATTAATTGTTTTCACACTTAACGGCTCTATTGACTCCACTAAACATCCCCAACATTCAGAATCATTTGAAGGTGTATTTAAATAAGCTTAGAAGCCATTGATCAACAACAAGAAACAACAATCAACTAGAATCAAGAGAGAATCAAAAAGAAAGCATCAAACCTCAAGTTTGAGTATTTTCAAGCCTATTTCATTCAATATTCATTTTTGCTTTCAAGAACACTTATTGTGCTCAATTGTATTATCTCAATTGTATTATTCTTGAGTGTTTTTTCTTTGTTCTAGAATTGTGCAAACATCTTGCCTTGTGAGGATTTTCTTGTAAGTTTGCAAAATTTGTATTATTCTCTTTGGGAGAGAGTGTTCTCAATAATTTGGGGTATAATTCTTAAGGGATTTGTAAGGTTACTCTTTGTCCTCAAAAGAAAGACAAATTAGTAAATTTGTGGAAAATCCTTAGTGTGGATAGCTAAGTACGTAGACTTTGGTTGAGAAAGTCGAACCACTCTAAATCACTGTGCAAATCTTTTCAATTTTCTGCAAAGCTTCCACCGAAATTTTTATTTGCCAATTCACCCCCCTCTTGGCCAACTCCATCGATTGATTAACTCAACAATCCCGAACAATATCTGACAAGTTGATTCTTCTTCCCACTTTTTTGTTACCGGTTGAGTATCCTATCGAACCGTTCTAGTTCTTTAGTTAAACTGTGCAAGTGATGAGTTGTTTGCCCCAAATTTGGCTTTCACTCTTTTTTGAGCCTGTTCCTAACGAAAACGTTATTGGAGTCCTTCATCGATAGGAACTATCCGAAGCTTGCTTCTTGAACTTATCAATAGTGGCCTCCAGCTCAGCTAGGGTCTCGTAATCTTCAAAAGGACTCTCTGGGTGTTGAGTTAATCGATCGATGGAAATGTCCAAGAGGGGGTGAATTGGCAATTAAAAATTTTGGTGGAAGCTTTTGTAGAAAATTGAAAATATTTGCACAGCGATTTAGAGTGGTTCAACTTTCTCAACAGCCTGTTCCTAACGAAAACGTTATTGGAGTCCTTCATCGATAGGAACTATCCGAAGCTTGCTTCTTGAACTTATCAATAGTGGCCTCCAGCTCAGCTAGGGTCTCGTAATCTTCAAAAGGACTCTCTGGGTGTTGAGTTAATCGATCGATGGAAATGTCCAGAGGGGGTGAATTGGCAATTAAAATTTTGGTGGAAGCTTTTGTAGAAAATTGAAAATATTTGCACAGCGATTTAGAGTGGTTCAACTTTCTCAACCAAAGTCTACGTCCACTACCTTAGCTATCCACATTAAGGATTTTCCAACAAATTCACTAATTTGTTCTTTCTTTTAAGGACAAAGAGTAACCTTACAACTCCCTCAAGAATTATACCCCAAATTCTTGAGCACACTCTTTTTCAAAGAGAAATACACAATTTTGCAAACTTACAAGGAAAACCTTACAAGGTAGATTGTTTGCATAATTCTAGAACAAAGAAAGAACACTCAAGGATAAATACAATAGAGCACAAATGGTGTTCTTGAAAGCAAAATGAATATTGAATGAAAAATAGGCTTGAAGTGCTCAAACAATGAGTTTGATGCTTTCTCTTTGATTCTCTCTCAATTCTTGATAATTGTTGTTGATCAATGGCTTCTAAGCTTGTTTATAAACTCCTTCAATTGATTCTGAACGTTGGGGATCATTAGTGGAGTCAATAGAGTCGTTATTGTGTAAAAATAATTAATAAAACAGCTTGGAGCGTGGGGGAATCGGTTCCCTACCATAGGGAATTGGTTCCTGCAGTATAAAATTCAAATATTTCGATCGTTAGACAGGGGAATCGGTACCCCATGGGGGGAATATGTACCCCCTGGGGGGAATCGGTATCCCCTGGGGGGAATCTGTACCCCCTGAACATTTTGTTTTCTCGGAGCTAAAAACCTACAGGGGGAATTTGTACCCTCTGGACAATCTGATTTTTCTTGAAACCCTTTAAAAAGAAAATATTTTTGGCTCGATTAAGGCTCAAAATACTTTTCAAAATTTGTTTAAAAAATAGTTTAAGTATAAAACACAATTTTACACTTTAGTAAGGATTAAAATGAACTTTGAAAGACTTGGAGTAATATTTTGATATTCGAATAATTATATTAGAAAAATCTTTTGTAAAATCTTAAAATTCATTTAACTTAATTTGTTATATCGAAACATCAAAATGTTTTCAACAATCTCCCCCTTTTTGATATAACAAAACATTTGAGTAATTTTAAGATTTTTAAGAAAATAATTTTGAAATCAAATTTGAAATCTTAAAATTCATTTAACTTAATTTGTAATATCGAAACATCAAAATGCTTTCAACAATCTCCCCCTTTTTGATATAACAAAACATTTGAGTAATTTTAAGATTTTTAAGAAATCATTTTGAAATCAAATTTGAAATTACTCCCCCTTACTATAATACATCTTCTCCTCCTTTTTGTTAAATCAAAAAGACTCTAAGATGTTTTTAAACAAGGTTTTTGAAAAATTAGCCAATTGATATTTAGATATAGCTTAAGCTACTAAGATAACAATCAAGAGAAAGATTAGTCATTAGTTCCATAACTCAATATTCATAAATAATGTGAAATGGCAAAAATTGGACATAATGCAACTAATATATAAATGATGCAAAAATAAACATTAAGCTCAAAATGAAAGTTAAAACCAAAACAAATATATAAGCATGTAAGTTCAAATATCCAATTATCGAACAAATTCAAACATCCAAAATAAAACAATCCATGAACATCAAAATGTTTCACAATTCAAAGTTCTGAGTTCGGGATGATAAATCCATTGGCCCGTTTCCTTATCCTTTTTCCATCTTGCTTTCTTTAAGGAAGTAAGATTGATTTGGTTTTGAAGAGGGATATGAATATCAGAAGAGACCCTAAGACCGAGTTTGATAAACAAATTACTAAGGAGACAACCATAAACCAATGTTTCTATATTCTTGGAAGGAATAGTGTTTATGGAAACTCATTAAAGATGATTTATGGCAGATTAATCTTCTTTTTCTGTTGGATACAGTATATCCACCATATATATATGTTTCTAAAGGAGGAGTATCTACCTCCTGATGGTCTAAAACACCAAGAGATCAAATAATGAAGTAATCTATCACGATGATTTCCTAGAGTACTCTCACTATCCTTAGACTTATAGGTGAATCCACAATCTCTTTTTCATTAAACCTGATTTATCTAGTCCAAAATGGGTATGCCGGAGTCAATGTGGACTAATTATAAACCAGTTTAAAGAGAAACTTCTAGGATTTAAGAGTAGGAAGATATTGGAAGTCCATATCTTCCATTGCTTGGATTAAAGGGATACGCTCTTCTCGGATTTTGTATGACTAAAAAAAGTATGGTACATATGGTATAGATCTTGTCTACGACCAGGTACGTTGAAACAAGAGTTCAGAATGGTCATATTTGGGTCATTTGGATTAGGTGGAGCAATAAGAGGTCGGTTTTGACTTGAGCGACTATACAATGTCCTAGGTCGTTTAGGATTTGACATGGTTTAAGAATCGGAATAGAATATGTAACCTGCAAATTTAAACACATGTATGCAATATAATCAAACCCAAAACTCAAATAAGTCCTCAATATTTCAAGGTTCTCTAAATTGAACCCTAAAGGGCAATATTTTGAATAACTATTTGGAAAATAATGTTTGAAAATCATAATATGTATAGTTTTTATGAAAACAACATAATTGAATCAAAAACATCAATTAAAACAACAATTTTCGATTTTTTATTTCAAAATTTAAAGATAATTTTGAAAAATTGAGTGTTTTTGACGAAATTTGTTGTAAAATTATCATATAACCAATGGCCGATGTAATGTTCATCTTAGAACTAATCAAAGCTAGTTCTAAGTTCAAAAATCAATGAAATAGAGGATTTTGAAATATTACATTGAAAATTTGGATTTTATGAGAATGTGATGTTGTTTGCAAGGATTTAATGATGTTAGCAGGATCAGAAGTTGAAGAACGATCTAATTCCGACTTGTATTTGATGATTTTAGCAAAAGTGGAGATTTAGAGAGAAAGAGATGATGAACGACGTTTAAGATAGAAGAGAGGGTTTTGAGCTAAAAGGTTCTTCTGGGCGTTTAATAACCAGAACCCGTGGGGGGTATCGATTCCCTCAATGAGGGAATCGGTTCCCATACAAAGGGGGAATCGGTTCCCCTTCAAGGGGGTATCGATTCCTCCTGCACTAAAATTCAAAAATATGTATTTTAAACACTCAAAATGCTAAATTAATTTGCTCTAGTGGTATTGGAAACTCATATATTGAAAACTAATCATGTTCAATCAATCAAATCTATCATTAAAAATTTATTTGAACATATAATCAATTTTTTTTTACAAAGAATCATAAACTCCCCCTAACTAATAGCAAAGAATGCAATCAAAAGTGTTATAGGTATTTTTCAAAATTAATTAAAAGTGCTAAACTTATTTTAAACACTAAGTCAAGGTAGGTTGGTCAAACCTAATTCTCTCCTAAGTGTAAAAAAACTTTCTTTATCTAAAGGTTTTGTAAAGATATCCGCTAATTGGTGCAAAGTATCAACAAATTCTAGAACTACATCTTCCTTAGCGACATGGTCTCTAATGAAGTGATGTCTAATTTCAATGTGCTTAGTTCTAGAGTGTTGGATGGGATTCTTAGTGAGACAAATAGCACTAGTATTGTCACACTTGATAGGAATGGTACATACTTCAATTCCATAATCAAAAAGTTGTTGTTTCATCTATAAAACTTGTGCACAACAACTACCGACTGAAATGTATTCCTCTTCAGTGGTAGATAATGCAACACAATTTTGTTTCTTTGAAAACCAAGAAATCAGCATATTTCCAAGGAATTGGCAAGTACCGAAGGTGCTTTTCCTATCTAATTTGCAACCTCCATAATCCGCATCAGAAAAGGCATGCAAGCTAAAACTAGAGTCTCTAGGATACCAAAGTCCTAAACTAGGAGTGTCCTTAAGGTATCTAAAGATTATCTTAACAGCTAGTAAATGTGATTCCTTAGGACATGATTGAAATCTAGCAAATAAACAAACACTAAATATAATGTTCGGTCTACTTGCAGTTAGATAAAGCAAAGAGCCAATCATTGACCTATATAATTTAACATCCACATATTTACCTCCTTCATCTATGTCAAGCTTTGTTGATGAGCTCATTGGAGTGTCATGAAGTTTCTCATTTTCCAGTCTAAACTTCTTGAGCATATCTTTGACGTATTTAGCTTGATTGATGAAGATGCCATCTTTTCTTTGCTTGATTTGGAGTCCCAAGAAAAATGAGAGCTCTCCCATCATGCTCATCTCGAATTCACTTTGCATTAGCTTAGAAAATTCTTGGCAAAGAACATCATTAGTAGAACCAAATATTATATCATCAACATAAATTTGAACTACTAATAAATCTTTACCTTTATGCTTTAAAAACAATGTAGTGTCAACCTTCCCTTTTGAAAAACCTTTTTCAATTAAAAAAAATGACAATCTTTCATACCAAGCTCTAGGAGCTTGTTTTAAACCATAAAGCGCTTTTGTCAATTTAAGAACATGATCCAAAAATTTTGAATCTTCAAAACCAGGAGGTTGTTCCACATACACTTCTTCTTTTATAAAACCATTTAAAAATGCACTTTTAATATCCATTTGATATAATTTAAATTCATGAAAATATGTGAATGCTAATAACATTCTAATTGCTTCCATCCTAGCTACGGGAGCATATGTTTCATCATAGTCTATGCCCTCTTCTTGAGTATATCCTTGAGCAACAAGTCTAGCCTTGTTTCACACTATATTACCACTTTCATCAAGCTTATTCCTAAATACCCATATAGTACCTACAGTATATTTATTACTAGGCCTTTCAACTAATGTCCAAACTTTACTCATCTCAAATTGATTTAACTCTTTTTGCATAGCCATAATCCAATGTTCATCATTTAATGCTTCTTTAATATTCTTAGGCTCTATGCATGAGATAAATGCAACATAATTACAAATATTACTAAGAGAGGATCAAGTTGTTACCCCTTTGGATGGATCACCTATAATTTCACCATCCTTGACATAGTTGTACTCTCTTGGATAAGATACTTCCCTTTCTTCAATGGTTGGATTCTCGAGAGGATTATGAGTTTCCTCATCTTTTGTTTCTTCCTTTGATGATGGTTCTCCAACGTCATGTCTAATGTCATTTGTATTTATAATACCTACATTATCATTCAAACAAGAATCCTTCCTCAAAAGGGGATTATCATCGAAAACAACATGTATAGACTCTTCTACAACTAAATTTCTTTTATTAAATACTAGATAAGCTTTAGAATTTAAGGAATAACCCAAAAAAATTCCTTCATCACTTTTAGCATCAAATTTTCCAAGATTGTCTTTACCGTTGTTTAAAATAAAACATTTACATCCAAAAAGATGAAAATAGCTAATGTTGTGCTTTTTATTTTTAAAAAGTTCATGTGGAGTTTTCTTCAAAATAGGCCTAATCATTGCTCGATTAATAACATAACAAGCGGTATTTGTGGCTTCCGCCCAAAAATATTTTGGCAAATTGTTTTCACAATGCATGGTCCTAGCCATTTCTTCTAAAGTTCGATTTTTCTCTCAACAACTCCATTTTGTTGAGGGGTTCTAGGTGCTAAAAAATTATGGCTAATACCATTAGAATTAGAAAACTCAGTAAATCCAAGATTTTCAAATTCAGTTCCATGATCACTCCTAACACTAGTTATAGAGTAACCTTTTTCATTTTGGATTACTTTTGAAAACGTGATGAATTTTTCTAATGCTTCATCTTTAGTACTTAAGAATAGAACTCAAGTATATCTAGAATAGTCATCTACCAATACAAATGCATATTGTTTTCCACCCAAGCTAGTAGTTCTAGATGGCCCAAAAAGATCTAAATGGATCAATTGCAATACTCTACTAGTGGATACGTCATTAATGGATTTAAAAGAAATTCACTTTTGTTTTCCTTTAGCACAAGCATCACAGATTTTATCATTATCAAATTTTAGTTTAGGCATCCCTCGAACTAAATCTCCTTGAATTAACCGTTGCAAAACACTCATACTAGCATGTCCTAGTCTCCTATGTCATAACCAACTATCATGCTCATCCTTAGCAACTAGGCATAAATTAGTCATATTGATAGAACCTAAATGCACCATATATATGTTTTCTATTCTATGACCAACAAGTATAATCAAAGTAAATGCAATGTCAATCAATTTTGCAAACACATAATTTAAAAATAAGACATCGTATCTTTTGTCAAATTCATCTAATCAGATTATGCTTTAATCCATTCACATACAAAACATTATGCAATGTTGATTATCAAGATTAAGAGCACATGCATAAAGTTTTTGAAAATGTTATGCATTAAAACTTTATAATATTTAAAAAAATGCATAAACATTAAGAAAAATTTAAGGTCAAAATTTTACAAAACCAAAGTTCTTGAAAAATCGATATCATTTGTTAAAGAGATATCAATTACATTTTAAAAACAATTTTGACCAAAAATTAATATGATGAACTAGAGTTTATAAAACATTACCAAAAATTACTATGTTCATCATACAATATTTTTCAACATACATGAGATAAAACATAATCATTTAGAATTATTCGACATTTAAAACCTCATGTCTGCATAAACTAAATGAGCAACCAAGTAAAATGAAAACATTAAGTTTAAAGTTTACCCATTCCTTTTTCATATGTGGCTGGAGAATCTTGAATATCATCATCTTCATCACCATTGCTTCCACACACCTACAAGAGACATTTAAGTAGATTTTGGTATCCAAATTGCTTTGGATCCTTGAACATTAGTTTCAATGCCTCTTGTTCCTTTTGGAACTCATACTTGTCTAATTTTAAATCGCTTTCCTTTCTTTAAAGGACAAGTATGTTCCTTATGTCCATGATAATGACAATGTGAACATATTGTCATTATTGAACTAGATGAATTATTTAAAATGATATCTTTTTCTTTTGTTAAACATTCAAGTTTAACTTTCAAATCGAAATTTTCTTTTTCAATACTTTCAAATTTCATTTTTGAAAGCTCTAAATCCTTCTTCAAGATTTCATTTTGATTTTCAAAATCCATTTTCGTTTCTAGAAGAAGTTTGTTTAATTTGAAAATTTCTTTTTCAAAGTTTTCAGATTTTATTTTTGAAAGCTCTAATTCCTTTTTCAACATTTTATTTTGATACTCATTAAAAGATTTTGAATTTAATTTATTTGAGTTAGAAGATACCTTTGGCTCTGTGAGAGCTAATAGAGACATCACCTTTATTGGTTCTTCTTCTTCCTTGTCTCTATAGATCTCCTCAATCTTATCCCACATCTCCTTGGCATTTGAACAAGAAGAAACTCCTTTATATACATTAGGATCAATTGCACAACACAACATGTGCATAGCCTTTGTATTTGGTTGAGCTTTCTTTTATTCTTGATCACTCCACTTCTTTGCCTTCTTTGTAGGAGAAGAATATCCTTTCTCGATCATCATCCAAGCTTCCATATCAAATGCTTGGATAAATAACATCATGAGCTTCTTCCAACGATGATAATTTGTTCCATTGAAGTGTGGAGGCACGTCAATTGGTCTGGATTCTTCCATGGAGAATGAACCGGAAGTGGACGCCATCTTTATCGATTTAACTCTTCCCGGATCTACTCAAGAAGCGATTAAACCTTCAAATAAGTCAAGATCTAGTAACAATTGTTGAGTTAATCGATCGATGGAAATGTCTAAGAGATGGGTGAATTGGCAGTTAAAAATTTTGGTGGAAGCTTTTGCAGAAAATTGAAAATATTTGCACAACAATTTAGAGTGGTTCGACTTTCTCAACCAAAGTCTGCGTCCACTACCTTAGCTATCCACACTAAGGATTTTCCAACAAATTCACTAATTTGTTCTTTCTTTTAAGGACAAAGAGTAACCTTACAACTTCCTCAAGAATTATACCCCAAATTCTTGAGCACACTCTTTTTCAAAGAGAAATACACAAATTTACAAACTTACAAGGAAAACCCCACAAGGTAGATTGTTTGCACAATTATAGAACAAAGAAAGAACACTCAAGGATAAATACAATAGAGCACAAATGGTGTTCTTGAAAGCACAGTGAATATTGAATGAAAAATAGGCTTGAAGTGCTCAAACAATGAGTTTGATGCTTTCTCTTTGATTCTCTCTCAATTCTTGATAATTGTTGTTGATCAATGGCTTCTAAGCTTATTTATAAACTTCTTCAATTGATTTTGAACATTGGGGATCATTAGTGGAGTCAATAGAGTCGTTATTGTGTGAAAACAATTAATAAAACAGCTTAGAGTGTGTGGGGGGAATCGGTTCCCTACCATAGGGAATCAGTTCCTGCAGTGTAAAATTCAAATATTTCGATCGTTAGACAGGGGGATTCGGTACCCCCTGGGGGGGAATCTGTACCCCCTGGGGGGGAATCGGTACCCCTTGGGGGGAATTTGTACCCCCTGGACATTCTATTTTCTCGGAGCCAAAAACCTGCAGGGGGAATCTGTACCCCCTGGACAATCTGATTTTTCTTGAAACCCTTTAAAAAGAAAATATTTTTGGCTCGATTAAGGCTCGAAATACTTTGTAAAATTTGTTTAAAAAATAGTTTAAGTATAAAACACAATTTTACACTTTAGTAAGGATTAAAATGAACTTTGAAGGACTTGGAGTAATATTTTGATATTCGAATAATTATATCGAATATACTTAGAAAATCTTTTGTGAAATCTTAAAATTCATTTAACTTAATTTGTTATATTGAAACATCAAAATGTTTTCAACACTGGGTCAGTAACTTTTTTCTTGTCCTGCCCCTGCAACTTTTGCCATCCCGTTTTGGAGAAGTTTACTTTTTTACGAGCCCGGTCCATTCCGAGTATTTTCTGACCATAGCTGGACTTCTGAGCCTTTTATCTCTTGTATTATAACCCCTTTGTCCATTAATGCAGATTATTTACGTTTAACGAACACGTTTTTGGTGGATCAACATCTCTTATGAATAATGTGAATGATAAAAAAACAAACATGAAAGCAAAAAAGTTAGTAAAATAAGAAAAATAGTAATGAAAGTAAAAAGGTAAAAAGAAAAAGGCAAACATCATGGTTAGGGTAAAAACACATCCTAGGGTTTGAAATGGGGTTTTGAGATAAGCTCTAATTTTTCATAGTCTACCAGTTTAGGTTTTAAAAAAGAGACTCGAGTTCTCCTTGCCGATGCCCCTTTGGGCTTGCTAGACCCTTAGTCCTAAACCCATCACAGGCTTGTGTGGACTCAGTTAAACTCGAGAGGACACATTCCCTTATGTCTGTACGGTGAATAAATTCACACGAAGACGTCGCTTTCACCCCCACTTAAATAGGGTTCAGAGCTCGAGTATAGAGCCTTAGATGAAAAACGAGTTTGGAAGGCTGAAATCATTAGAAAATGGTTCGTACAACTATTTACTCAAAAATATAATCAAAAGTAAGCAATAAGGATCTAGATGTTACCTTAAAATTTAAACTTACCCTTTTCGTTAAAAAGACAACTAGAAATTACCTTAGCCTGACTCGGTTACCTGTCCCCAGTAGAGTCGCCAAGCTGTTGGAATCGTCTTTAGAGTAGGCCCGAAATTGGACTTCGACTTGGATTAAACGAATTGGAGTCGCCATCGATCATTTATTTTAGAACAAACAGGTTGATCGGAAACCTTATTTCTTACATGATTTGTGTCTTACCAAAGATGTATCGGATTTGGGAGTCAGTTACAATCAAGGAAATGTTAGCACCCTTGAACTGCCCTTTCGGTACTACATAATTTCCAGTTGTCTTTAATTAAGAAAATTGTAAATTTAAATTAAAAGGTAAAATGACGATCCAAAACTTACCACTGATTGATTGGAATGCCTTTAAAGGATAAAATATATTAGAAGAAAAAAAAACGAAAATGAATAAAATAAGAAAATAAAACAAATAAAATAAAGAAATAATAAAAATAAAATAATAAAAAATGAAGAAAAGTAAATAAAAGAAACAAGGAAAAATAAAGAAAAACCAAAATAAATAAATAAATAAGGTAAAGAAAATAAGGCAAAAATGACAACATGAATATATATGTAAAAGAAAAAATAATAAAATAAAATAATAATAAAAGATAAAACAAAATAAAACATATGAAATATAATAATAATAATAATGAAGTATATATGATAATAATAGTAATAATAAAAAATAAACTAAAAATAAGAAACTAAAAAAGAATTGTAGAAAAATAAAAAAATAAGTATATATATATACATATAATAACGTGTAAAATATATATATATATATATATATATATATATATAAACAATAAAACAAAAAATAAAATAATATTAAAAATAAATAATAAAAAATATATAAATATATAAATATATAAATGAATAAATATACTTTGTTAAATAAAATAAATAGAGAAAAGGGAAAATAATTAATTGCGTAAAAGAACGTATATATATGGATAAGGGACCAAATTGAAAGAAAACCAAAGTAGACGGTGGAATTTGAAAGCCAATTGAGTTTAAAAATCGGATTTGGGGGGGTTAAAATTGAAGTTTTCAAAACATGAAGGTTAAAAATTGCAGTTTACCCTTTATAAAAGAAAAACACGCAGATCCTAGCGTGTGACGGGTCGGGTTGACGGGCTGGATTGGGTCCAGTGTAAAAGCCAAAATTGTTTCAAAAATTTTATTTTCCTTCATTTGATATGCTTCAAGCCGTAAGACCCCCCTGTTCTTATTTTTCTCTCGGTTGTTCATCAAAGAGGATGAACGCCGCTGCTCGTTTCCAGAAAACGATGGCCACCGCCTCGCTGGACGTCGTGAATTGGCACCGGCCACTGATCATCGGCGGTGGTCCACCAAAAAGATCACATTTTTAAAGAGCTCTTCTTCCCCTTTACTAAAAAATTCAAGTTTTTTTTTAAACCGAGCTTTAGAGAAGAGTAGATCTAAGAAATTAGTTTCGAAAATAAGGGCCTCGCATCGTTCATCGGCCAAAAACCTTGCTTTTTTAGCGAAAACAACAACACAACCACGCATGCAAGTAAGATTCGACCAAACCAAAGGTAAAAATGTTACCTTTTTTTTATTGCTTTCGAGAAACGTTACAAAAATGTTTGCTTTGCTTTTCGAAACTTTGCTAGTATTCTTCTGTGTACTCATGTGATATATCCCCCTTTTTATTGTGTGGTGATTACATTAATTTATAGTACACAAAATACCCTATTTTTAGGAGTCCTAGTTATGTTGAAATTGCTCTCTAGTTCTGATTTGTTGAGAGTCCCATGTGATTGACTTGTTTTTTGGTTATTTGCATGAAACCACAACGCCAAGTAAACCGGCCAGTTAGCTACGTGTGGCACGAGGACTCCAGTCGTGGGGGCTCCGAACTGTTGGAACATCAGAAATCCTGATTTGCCCCTAGGGTTTCTTGTTAGGTCGGACACAAGTGGGCCTGATGTAAATGTTTGTTGGGCCTGCACAATTCAAAGAATAAAATTAATAATATTATATATATAATTATACAATATAATTTGCAATATTATATAATATAATAATATTAATAGCATCTGACGAAATTGAGTGTCTTCAATTATGTTCGGGTCATTCAACTATGTTTTATTCAAAGTTACACCTAGTGTTATATTTTGGTTTCGTTTTGATCATCTACCATTTTTTTAAGAGAACTATTGACGTGATATTTTTTATTTTTCAATGATGATGTGATATTATTTTATGATAACACGTCAATATTATTGTTAATTTTTTAACAACATGTGACCAAAATGAAATCAAAACTAAACTCTAGACATGATTTTAAAAAATAATAATAATAATTAGATAACCAAAACAAAAAAAGTGATAGTTGGAGTACTAAAAATGTAGTTTACTCTAAAAAATAAAGGATATATGTATATATATTATTTTTAATACATTGAAAAAAATATTACAATATTTTTTGAAAAATAGAAAATGCTCTTCTGTCATTCGCAAAATTCTCATTAAGAACACTAAAGTGATGGAATCGTTTCCAAATAATTGGACTGACCTTTCTGAATTGTGTGATGAACTTTGCTTCTCTGGCAAAATAAAATACGAATAAGTAATGTCCGTACAATCAAAACACAAGCAATTTTCCCATCATCTAATCATTATAAACCATTCAACTTTCCTTTTACAGCTCAACTTATAAAGTACTTTATTTTAAGCAACCCTCACCTGGATTTTATTTGCTTTCTCACGTTTTTAATTAAAATTATACAGCACAAATTAAGTCGGGTCGGATCAAATTAAATCGTAAACTAAAAATATGATCGGATAATAAATATATAATTTTATTCAGTTTAAACAATTATTGTTCAAGTTACTATTTATTAAAGGTAAAGTTGACGGGATAATAATTGGGTAAGAAATGGTTTATATAAGTTGTTAGAGAAAAAATTATCAATTAGGGTGAAATGAACAATGTAAAGGGGGAAGTAGACATGATCATTTTGCATATTTGGGAACGTATGAAAGACGCGATGTCTTCCTTTAGCTCAACATTACATGTCTCTTATTGTTCTGCATAGTCCGATCCATGCATTTTAAGTCGGGTCGGATCGAATTAAATCGTAAACTAAAAATATGATTAGATGATAAATATATAAAATATTTTTTTCAAAACTCTAAATGAGTCAATCTTTTTTCACTATATTATCCAAGGAATTTTAGCGTTTATTAAACATTAAAAAATTAAGTTTTATTTCTAAGGAGTTTTCCATGAAATCACTACATTATTATTAGGGTAAAATACACAAATGGTCAATCAACTATAAGATATTATTTTATCGAGTCTCCAAAAATTAAAAGTTACAAAATGATCCTCTGACTATAGAGAGTTACTTTGTTGAGTCTCTCGACTACTAAAAGTTACAAAATGTCACCCAACTATTCATTATGTTCCAAACTCGTCATTTTCCATTAAAAAATTAACGATTTTCTAAGTTGGACGTTAACATGTTGACTAAGATATGATAGTCATTTGAGATTTTAAGATCATATTTTATAATATCTCAATCAATAGGTTAACGTCCAGCTCAGATCGGTATTAACTTTTTAACAAAAAAGGACGAGTTTAGAACATAATGAATAGTCAGATGACCACTTTGTAACTTTTAATAGTTGATGGACTCAATAAAGCAACTCCCCAAAGTTGGGGGATCAATTTATAACTTTTAATAATCGAATAACTCAATAAAATAGTATCCTATAGTTAAGCGACCATTTGTGTACTTTACCCTTATTATTATTAGTATTATCACACCCTTAAATCAACCATATAAATATAAGTATAACATATATTTTCTAAATGTGTAAAACTTTCGATCATAAATATAAATAAAAGCATACACATCTTTTTTAATAGTTTAGGATGATTGTAAGATCTTTTAGGGAGAATAATACTTCCTTTAATAACTAAGGCCACTTAATGAGATCATGTATATGTATTATATTTCATATTAATTATATTTAAACATATCATAATATATATATATATATTAATCAATTACATTTCATCATATGTAAAACTGCAAACTCTTTGTTGAAGCAAAAGCTTTGAATAAGACCAAACAAATGGGTTTGGGTGTGAGCTTTATAGCTGGTTTCTCCACTCATGTCCTTTGCCTTTTGCTCTCTCAACATGTTTGTCATTCACAAAATGGGAAAAAAGAAGAAGAAAATTATTGGTTTAATGTCATTATATTTTCTTTCAATCATTAAAATATGATTATATATATAATGTAAATAAAATATTATAATAGATAATTAAAAACATGTTGAATTTATATAAAAAAATATTTCTTTATCTGAAAAATGACAAGTTGTCTCTAAAAAGCATCTAACTTTTTTTATTAAATTTAACAAAAAAATTCCACCAAAATCCTTATAATTTAAAATTTTCAACTATAATTCTAAAAATATTATAATCAACCTCTGGTCAATTTATTAACATGGGTTGGGTTTTAAGATCAAACCAATTTATGAAAAATAAAATAATATAATAGTTTCTATTTTCCAATTTCCAATTTCCAATTTCCTTTGTGTGTGTAATAAATTAAAACCAAATGCCAAACCTTTAAATTAAAAAAAGTACAACTCTAACATATGTAGTAGATTTATTTCAAATCAAATTATGTATAATGAGAAGTACTTCTATTTAGAAACAAATGCTTAATTTTATGTCAGAAAGATATAAATTTAAAGAATTACGATAAAATTTAAGAGTTTAAAATGTATACAATCATCCTGTGAATTAATATAAAAAAAATCATGGTGCCGTTCATATTTATCATCCTAATTATACCCAATAATGTAAGACTGTCCGAACAAATAATCTTATAATTTTTTTAAAAAAAAAAGATAGAAACCAAAAAAAAAGTTATCCTTTTTTAGGGATTGTTCTAAAGAAGGGAAGTTGAGACAAAACAAAGTGAGCCATCTCAGCAATTGGCAAATACGAAGCCACTTTTGTCGTTATATTTGAACATAATAATGCTATTAAAATCTAAAGTCCAAAAACTCAAAAAGAACGTATAAAATATTTGTATGATGATAAATACAGTTAAGACATTGTTAAAGTGCAAATAAAAAATTCACACACACACGTATAAAATTAAGTTTAATATTTTCAATTTTTTTGTCCAATTAAATAACTAAACTCGAATTTTAAATTTAGATTAATACTTAAATTTGGGTTCATAGTTCAAGCAAGTTATTAAGTGTAAGTACTAATTTGGACTAAAAAATAAAGTCTAAATATTGAGTTGAACCAACAAATCAAGTTTAGATACTTAATTAGATGAAAAATATTTAATACGGAATCTGATTGGATAAACAAATGTGTAGGTTTAATTATAATCCTATAAATAAATATGTAGATAATTAATTTCAATCTTATAACTTAGGTACCAAAGTTTTGTTCAAATATGTAAATAATTAATTTTAATCTTATACATTAAATTTTTATATTCAAAACTGTTGGCTATTACTATTAAGCTTCCATTCACCATTGGAGTTCACGCCTCTTCCTTTCAACGCATATTGAAGGAAAGCATCGAATTGCATAAAGTGCTCATTGAACTGAGGGCCTCAACGACAACAGTTGAAAGGAACCTGATAGCTAATAACAAATTACAGCGGCCACCGGTTGACTGGATTAAGATCAATTATGACGGGTTGATATTCAGCATTGGAGGTGTGTTTAAGGACGTTGGATATTTGAATTCTCTAAAAGCATAGAGAAATGCTCGATAATACTCTCGGAGTTCTGGCTACTTTGTGAAGCACTTAACCCTACTGCGACATTGAATCCTAGGAAGCTTGTGATCGAGATGTATAATAACGATGTTGTTCTGATAGGCTCTTGGGACGTTAAACACACTTTGTGACCATACCATAATGGAGCTAATCCGAAATTACTCCAGATAAAATCACTAATCAAGCTTGCTTTAAATAATTTTTTAATTAATCACTGGAATTCGATCTCTTGGTCGACTAATCTAGATCGGGTACTGTAGATGCGAGGGTGACTCTCCCAATCCAATTTATTTCATTCGCAAACGTCATGATTCGAATCTCTAACCTTAGTTGAGGAGTCTATTGTCTCATCCTAATAGATCAACTGGTCGTTGGTTTAAATAATTTAATTCTATAACATTTATGTATTTTTAATTAAATAAAGTAAATAACTTGATTACAAAATTATTATTTTTCTTATTATTCACGTTAAATATATTTCAATATTAAAGGCAGTAAGATATCTGTTTTTGTTCCCTTTTAATTTTATATTTTCTTCCAAAAAAAATAAATAAAAGTCAAAGTTGATCCCAAAATAATAATAATCTCGTATATGGACGACTCTTTGATAATTTAAACTAATCTTTTCTAATATTGTAAGATTTTCTCATTATTTTTTTTTTTTTTTCAGATTTTATGTTGTTCATAATTTTACATCATTTTTTTAGTTTGTGTTTTATTTTCAACTTGTAAAAGTGAGAAATAGTTTAAAATTTTACGTTATTTGAATGAAACTTAAAATAATAATAAAATATTAAATGTAATTAAAATACAATATTACTATTAAGATTGTAAATACAATAAAGACGGGGAAATGTATCACTAACAAGTACAAACATATATGTCAATGAGCTCCACAGTACAGTGCATGTACATCAAAACAGGTATATAACGGCGTTTGTCGCGGCGTTGTCAAAGAAAACGCCACTAAATTTGTACATATTGCGGCGTTTATATCCAAAACGCCACTAAATTATAACATTAACGGCGTTTTTCAATAAATGCCGCTAAAACTCATACTTTAGTGTCGTTTATTTGACAAACGCCGCCATAGAATAGTTTTTTTGTGACGTTTTTAAATAAACGCCCAATATGGTACATATATCTTAATGTTTTTAGACAAACGCCGCTAAAACCTAGTACTTTAGTGTCGGTTTTAAACAAACGCTACTAAAACGTAATACTTTAATGGCGTTTTAAGCAAAAACGCCGCTAAATACTCGTATTTTAGTGGCGTTTTCCAATAAACGCCGCTAAAACATAATACTTTAGTGGTGATTTTTTGAATAAACACCGCAATTTAACAGTACATTAGTGGCATTTCTATTTACAACCGCCGCAAATGTACAATTTCTAAGTCCCACCCCTTTAACCTTTTTCATTTTTCACCTTCATCTATTTTTTCATTCTCACCATTTACCCAAACCCATCTACTGGTAGTTGCTGAAGAGTGCTTCATCTCAGTTTCTCCCATGTTCCCATAGTCAACACTCTCTCTCGAAACCAAATCTCTTTTCTCATTTGACGATCTAAAGTTTTCGAATTGTTTTCTGTGTTTTCTCTCCTTTGTTAATCACCCCAACATCATTCGCCTTCTCCACGTTTTACAGGTTTGTCTGTTTATCTAGGTTTTTATTTATTTATTTTTTCATTCTAACAGTCGTGATTTCTGGAATACCCATTTGAAATATCTCTTGAACCCAGCGGTTTGATGGATTAACAGTTCAATTTCAGTCCAACAGTCGTGATTTCATCCATATCTTTATTGGGTTCTTCTTTGTGCGTGTTTTGTTTTGATTTTCTTTTCTTTCCTCTGCGTTCTGAGGCTTGTTCAATCAAATATTGGGTCAGTTCCTTCCATATTGAACCAAACTGCTACTTCCACTAAACCTTTCTCTCTCTCCTTCTCATCTCCAAGGTTAGTTTATATATTAGTTTATGCCGATCAATTTTGTATAGCTGAAGACTAAAAGTGAACGTAAAATCTTTTACTTTTAAAATCAAATTAGGGTTCACCGGTAGTGTTTACAAACGGGACCATGCGTTAATAACACTAGATAGTCATGTTAGTAACCCTGGGAGCATATTTAATCGCACTGGAAATGGGTTCGTGATGTATCTGGCAAAATGCTGTGGAAGTGTTTCGACCTCCCTTCTTTTTGGTTGCATAGAATTCTTTAATTCTTTTAAGAAAACTAAATTAGGGTTTTGCCCGATTCTATGTTTATGGTTAAGGGATGAATATGATAAGAATATGAAATGAAATGTTTGTTGTTTCTTCTATGCCGTTCTTCATTTCTTCTAATGTTCCTATTATGTTCCTCTGATGCACCTATTTCTCTTAGTTCGTTACAGTTTATAACCTTAGGAATTGTGAAATTCTCAGTAATATCCTGTTAATGTAAAAGTTAATTGACCTTTTGTGGTGTTGATAGGTAGAACAATGCTGAAAGTGAAGACGAACCGTGTAAAATATCCAGAAGGATGGGAATTGATTGAACCGACGCTCCATGAGCTACAAGAAAAGATGAGAGAAGCTATTGTTGAGCAAACAAACAAATATTAAGTTATTAAAATACGTTTTGGGAATTTGGCATTTCATTGATTTTCTGGAATTGATGGTGTCACAGATAATTAGACAAAATTGGTTTATGGTTTCATAATTAAATAATATGTCAATTTTCTAGTACTGCAAAGCAAATCCATCTAGCATATTTTGATCAATTATTGATTCATTTCATATCAGGGGTTGGTTTTTCTGTTTGAAACCTCAGAGATCATTTTATGTGCTGAATGTGTGCTTAGATATAGATGGACATATATACGTGCATTACATACATTCATATATCAGACACATTTGTATAGTCCCTTTGTTTTCTTATCTCCTGTGCTTGGTCTTTCCGAGTTTTAAATTTCCTCTTATTGTGGCAGATTTTTATTGTTTATATGTTTTATTTATTGCAGCCGGGATATGAACGTTTATGTTGGTTACGTTGCATGCAACCAAGGGATCACAACTTCGCTACAACTTGTGTCTGCCATGTTCCGAAGCACTTGAGGGAAGAAAAGGTTATTGAATGCGTTCACTGTGGATGCAAAGGTTGTGCAAGTGGAGATTAGATTTGCCTTTTCTTTCAGCACCTTCTTATTTGATGTTAAAAGGAGGAGTTTTAAAGTATTATTGTTGTCTCGCTGCTCTTAAATTTCTGCTAACTTTCCTTTCCCTGTTGTTGCTCTGAACCTGAAACTTCGCCATTAAACCTGTGTCCTGGTTTTGGATATGTTTTTGTGTGGCTATTAATGGTTTATAAGATCGTGGATTAACTAACTTGCAGACCTGCAAGGACGAGTCAAAAAATGACAGTGCTTTTCAACTAATTGATGCATGATGAGTGTTTTTTTCCTGTAGGAAGAGTAAACATTGTCATAGATCTTGATTGGTCTGATGTTTGGTGTTTCGGTTGATTTGGACAAGTCATATAGCATGAATTTGGTAGGTTTATCTTCATAAAATAGATAATAATAGTTATATTAAAGCATTTCAGTTTAATAAGTCCAGCATTTGCTTTATGAGTTTATTGGGATTTTATTTTCAGGGAACTCTCGCTGATGACCGACTCAATATATATGTCCCTTGGAGAAATACCAGTGACATGGAAAATGAATGGGTTGAACAGGATGAACCAGGGGTTTACATCACTATTAGAACACTTCCAGGCAGCACTCGAGAGCTTAGACGTGTCCGATTCAGGTTTGCAATTTGTTTGACATAGAAGATTGATGGATTATAGGACAAACTGTTAACATAGTCTTACAGTAACATCCAACTAGGTGACAACTTTTGCTTGGTTCGTGTCTTTAGAATATGGGAATAGAAGCCAAATGGTTAATTTCATCCTATGTTTTCACTGCTTGTTATTAGCTGGTTGCTCCATCTTCTTGGCCATAAAGTTAGCTTTAAACAATTCCATTCCCCTACAAGATTTAGTTTGGTTCCAGTGGGGTGTAAACAGCTTCCCTAGTGCATACGGAGTCGGTGAATGATCGAAACACCCAATGGTTCTAACCCTTATGTTGCTCGTTTGACTCATGATGCTGCAATGTTAGCTTAATATCTAAATCAAGGATCATGTTACAGCGATAACATTATTTTTGTTTCTTTGAATGTATGATGCAGCCGAGAAAGGTTTGGAGAAATGCATGCAAGGATGTGGTGGGAAGCAAACCGAGCCAGGATACAAGAACAATTCCATTGCTTGTCACTTGCATATGTTGGGCCCTATGGCTTGTACTTCAGGTACCTTTCCTCATTTTCTTCTACATTTTGGTATTACGGTAATACTTTCTTATATTATTTCATGAGTAATGTATACTAGCTTTAAAAAGTAAAAAGAAAACGATTCTTATGATTTGTTAGTTTTTTCCCTTTCCCCTAGTTGTTTGGATGATGTCATTATTGGGTTCCTGGCATCCTTTTTAGGTTTTCTGTTTTTTCCTTGCATATTTGTTTTATTTTCTAGTTGGTTGTTAATCATTAAGCTCAGAGTTGTTTAATGTTAATTGTTCAAGAGATGTTAAGTTTGCAGTTGTGATAGGATTAGTTTTTATGAATGTTAAAATGAATTGTTAATAAAATGTGATTACAATGTTGTTCATTGATGGTTTCACTATGTCCATAACTCTAAGTTTCATGCTTCCTAAGGGGATTCAACTTGATGATGCATTGCAACTGTAAAATGTTTTCTTTTTCTTTGTTGTAATTGGTTTTTCTCTGTAAAATGTTTTCTTTGTTCTTTACAACTGTCTGTGTCTTCCAGTTGTATTTAAGGCGACACCTCTAGAAAAATGGGTATGTTCTTATGTTTATGATTTTGTTGTTCTTTAATGTTATGTGACATGTCCTGACTAATTTGATTATGTTCCACCTTTC